>NC_135636.1:47578333-47890416 GCF_053574225.1 Canis aureus | reverse complement strand
GTCACCACAAGGCCATAGAGCTAGCACTTACTATGGGCCAGCCACGGAAGCACTCTGCAGGCTTTAACTCTGAATACTCCCACCAATCCTTTGGGAATGCTGGTTTTGTGTGTGTTAAGATTTTATTTATTTATTCATGAGAGACACAGGCAGAGGGAGAAGCAGGCTCCCTGCAGGGAGCCCAATGTGGGACTCGATCCCAGGACCCTGGGATCATGCCCTGAGCCAAAGGCAGACAGACACTGAAATGCTGAGCATCCCAGGCGTCCTGGGAATGCTGTTTTTAATGTCTCCCGTTATACAGATGAGGTCCCTGGGGCTGAGAAGTACCAATCACACACTCAAGGCCCCAGAGCAGGGATTCGGAGGCAGGCAGTCCATGTTAAGTGTGTACAATGTTGGGACGCCTGGGTGGCTCAGCGGTTGAGTGCCTGCCTTCGGTCCAGGGCGTGATCCAGGGGTCCTGGGATCGAGTCCCACATCGGGATCCCGCAGGGAGCCTGCTTCTCCCTCTGCCTGTGTCTCTGCCTCTCATGAATAAATAAATAAAATCTTAAAACAAACAGAATAAAGTACGTACAATGTGATGCGGGTATTTCAAACGTCCTGTTATAGTCAGTATCCCTCTCCCATTTGGGGGCAGATGCAAGGGAACACTTATGACTGGTACTCATGGCAGCGCTACTTGTCCTCGATTACGTAGGAGGTAACGGAAAAAAATCCCAGTCCAGGACGTGATTAACATCGATGACATAGATATGTGTAGACACATACACACACGCACACATAATGGTAGCACGATTACTCCGTGTGAGGTAGTGCAGTACAGAAGACATATTTTAATGCGGTCTTGCAATTCCATTACAAAAACACAAGCAGCAACAACCCATGGTCATGTCACAACCATCGAAGGGACTGTGATATAATCTGGAAAATGCCAACTTCTATGTTCCTGACGCGTTTGGCTCATTTCTCACGGAGCACCGCCTTCAAGGGAAAATCACGTTTTGGTTGAATGAAAAAAACTGACTTCCCAAGTGACTCCAAAAATGGCTGGGAGGTTCCTGTATGTGAACGTACGGGATAAGGTCCCGTTTGCAGAATTTTCCAGGGAGGTATTTTGTCCCTCGAAGATGCCAATTAGGTGGTAGAGTTTTAACTTCTGCTGTTTTATTTAGGAGCTTGTTTCTATTGCCTCATTTTCAGTGTGTTAATGTTTACGGTTACTTTCTAACTTTGGACAAAAGAGAAGTTTTCCATATATGCAATTTCCTCCCTTAAGTTTACGGCAGTGACTCATTTTGTGAGGCAACCATGCTTTTTAAAAAGTTGATCGATTAAAAAAAGTCGATCGATTTAAAGAAAAATAAGGAAATCACGGTCGAAATGGAGACCAGATGCATGTGTTTGGGAAGCTGCATGCAACGAGCCCCGTAACACACGACCAAGTGTCTGAGAAGCTGGTCACTCGTCAGACTCCTGCTCCTCGGGAAGGGCGAGGACGTACGGGACATGCTGGCCGCTCGCCCTGTGCTACTACATCCCACCCACGGCACCTCGCAGGCAGGCCCTCGCTTGGATTAGGTGAGAAGGGTTCAGTAGGCCCCGCTGACCGCAGAGGGCTCTGGGAAAGCTCGCAGGTGCGTACAAGCACCGTGAGGTCTGCCCAAACGTGGCAGGAGCAGAGCTGTGCCTTCCTGCATATGCCCCCCCTGCACAGTCCCGCCTTGACCTCTGACTCCTTTCACGCGAGTTCTTGCCGCTGGGCCATGTCCACGGTCACTACCGACTGTGGTGTCACAGGCACGGCGGGGCAGAGGCCTAGCGAAACCAGTTGGAGACATCACGTGAAAGCAACCTGCCGACTTTAGGACCTGGGTGGTAGTGTTCACTGGGAAGCTCTTCCAACTCCCCTACACGTTTGGGAATTCTCATGACAAAATACCCGAAAACGTAAGCGGACAAGACCACCTGCCTTCTCCATGAGGCTTACAGGCCCCCTTTCCATGCAAGCGGGACCTCTACCTCTGGTTCTAACTGGGTGCAAATCTCCAGTGGCACGGAGGCTTGTCGTTTATCCAAGCTATCTGGATTACGTCTGTATCTTTCTGAACTAGAAGATGCCAGCAGCATACGGTATGGGCACCTGCAGGGGTGATGCACCTGCAGAGTCTTTGAGGGGCTCCTCAAAGACTCCAGATCCCTTTAGGAAACATGTAAACAGGTATCTTAAGAAGTTCAGTGATTTTTAACAAGTATTTCCCGGCTCATCACTAGCAAACCCATTGCAGGTTTTTATGCTCTGGGTTCTGGGCGAGTGAGAAATGAGCCCCGGCGCCCCGTTCCAGGGGCTCCCTTGCTCCTGGTTTCCGGGACCCCAACCTGGGTAACCTTGGAAAATGGACTTTGGCAAGTATTTTAAATTAGCCAATGACACAAACTACCTATCCCCTTCGTAATGCGGCGAGGCCCGGTCTTGGGAAAGAACACTCTATAAAGCTCTTGGTTTAGACTCCTTTCAAGGTCACTGGCAACCACTGTCAATCACCAGCTCGTAAAGAGAATTTACAAAACTATGGCTAAACCAATGCTCACGAATCTTGCCTGCCTACCTACCGACAAAGTCAGCTACTGGGATAATCAAATTTGACTCTCAGCACAGCAGTCCTACTTGCTTTATCTTCCCACACGCACAGGGCTGACTCATGAAAAGTGAGGTGTAAATAATTAACTTGAAAATTCACACTTTTTTTCCCCAGTGCACCTGCCTTTCTCTCTCAAAAACTACATTTTTTCATGCAAACAGATAGAGCTGAAGAGTTAACAGGTCTGATGTTACTTCTGCTCTACCAAAGAATTTAAACCACTGAGCGCAGGCAATCTCTTCCAGTAGAAAATTTTATTTTCATTGCTTTTCATGAGTAGGCAAACACAACTTACAGCATTATCAAAGCCAGATTTCCAAACTCAGCAAGTTAGTTTATACACCAGCCCCAAACAGTAATGTATAAAGCAGCATTTGGGATCACAGGGTAAAAACACAGTAAGAGCCTCAAAAGTCCAATGTTAAACTGAATTTCATTTCAGATACTTACCAGTGAAGAATTTTAATGAAAATTTTTTTTTAAATTACCAGTACTGGGGCAGGAGTTAAGAGCACCTCTCATGCGGGGATGCTCAGGTCCTAACTTGCCAGCCACACATCACCCACCTGGGCTTGCCTGCAAAGGCCTGCCCTTGAGCGCACGGGACAGGCCCCGTTCCAGCCACCAGGATCTGCCCCGCAGAGCCAAAAACCACTGGGGATGTTAAAGACAGATGAAGGAAGCAAGAGAAACACACATTCAGACTCTGCCTGCCTGTGCGTGAAGCTGCAGCTAGACACTCCACGTAGTAGAAGGAATCACAGCTCAGGATTCCTTCTCTGCTAAGGGGCAAGACTGCTGCATTTCTAAGGGGGGCTCAAAACACAAATACAACCTGTGACACTGCTCAACAGGATGACAACTTCAGAGCTTATGAGGCAGGCCAGGGGAGAGACACACAAAGGGAGCTTAGTAGGGAATCTTCAAAATATTTTATTACAAAATACAGTACAGCGTTCATAGAATGTTGCCCAATGCTCTCTAACACGTACGTGGCTGAATGAAGCACTGCAGATACCTGGCAGTCGCCCACAGGAATCTAACTTCTATATGATTTCAGTCCCTGTGGAGTTACAGAAGCAACCTGTAACGGGCAGTGGAATGGAGAGACGGACAGTCACTGTGGCCGTCTGGGCTCCTGACTGCTGGTCAAGACGTCGTTTTCTCCAGGGCTTGAAATCCATGTCCAGGGCTGACAACCTACCAACACTGGGACCCAGATCCGTACAAAGACGAGGCAGAGTGGAGAGAAAACAACTCTGGACAACCCAGAAGTCTCTCGCCACTACTTCTTATTCCTGGGTTTTAGCTCTTCAGCCGCATTACGCAGGAAAATGTAGTTTTTCTTTTGGGGATTATAAAACTCATGTCCCTGAGGGGGGAAAAAAACACAACAATCTTATCATTAAAGAACAAAACTGAGCATCTTGTGGGCATTTTGTATATGCCAAGTCCTACACTATGTGCATGAAACAGAAGGTCTCCAGGGGAACAAAACAGGTTTAGGGAGAGAAAGAAAAGTCAAATGTTAAGTTTAAACTTTGGTTTTAAGAGGAAAGGTTAAGGAGGACTTAGTGGAAATCGGCCTTCGGTGTTCCACTAGGAGGGATGATCTTTTACATATTTTTCAGTGCTAAGACTGTTACCCACTGCCACTTCAAGGCCATGGTGGCCACCCACAGGAGCAAGGCTGCCAGCGAGGGCAGCGGAGCAGTGGCCCAGACTTGAGGGACACATCTGCCCTAGGACTTCCCAGGGATGATGGCAAGGTCCAGGATGAGCCGCCCCACACAGACCCAGAGAGAAATGGAAGTCCATGCGGTGGTCAGTGTCTGCTCTCATGGTGAGGGGAGAGGAGGGGAGCTGTGCAACTCTAGGAGGCCTGAAAATTAAGGACCATGAAGGGGACTGAGGCCTCTGAACACTATCCCCCAGGGAAAAGAACAGCAGCCACGGAAGTTATTAGTGGCATTAATGGTGAGAGGACAGAGGAGCGGGGTGACAGGCAAGGCAGAGGAGTGGGCACCTCAGGTGGTCAGAAGACCTGGAACAGGGAGAGGGGAATGGCCGCTGGCTGCACTCTGCCTCCTGTACCACAGCCATGGGTCTGCTCATCCTTTGACAGATATGCTGAGACAGTTCTAGAAGTTTAGCTCAATGGAGACCATAAGTTCTCATCATAATATACAAAATGCAGCTGTTCTGGGCAGTCACATTTGGGCAGCAAGCTCACGATATTCACCTTATGTGATCACGATTTCATCCCAGAGAGAAGTCTTTAAGAACAGTGTGAAATTCCCAAAGCAACTCTTTTTAAGTTAAAAAGATTATAATTTAAGGGGCACTTGGATGGCTCAGTGGGTTAAGCATCTACCTTCAGCTCACTCAGGTCATGATCTCAGAGTCCTGGGATCGAGCCTCCACTGGGCTCCCTGCTCAGTGTGTGTGTGTGTGGGGGGGTGGGGGTGGGGGGGGGAGGGGGAGTCCTGCTTCTATCTGCCCCCCTCCCTTGCTCATGCTCTCTCTCTCTCTCATGCACTATCTCAAATAAAAATATTTAAAAAAAGATTATAACTTGAACTCCTACTGCAAGCTGACATTAATTGTTCATATGAACTCACCTGGAATAGCATTCACAGCAGTGAGCATTCTCACTTCTTTCATTTACTACTGATTTTTCAATGCTTACAACACATTGCAGCCTGAGTGTGACACAGAGGCAGGTGCAGCCAGAGGCAACTGCTGGAGGAGCATGTGGACAAGGGGAGGCCGGTGGAGAAACCAAGGCCCCAGGCCACAACCTGGCTCCAGCCCCAGCCAGGCAAAACCGGAAAAGTGCACACTTTGCAAAACTGAGTGCGTGGCTTCCACAGGTAGATGGATAAACACGTGGCACACCTGTACCACAGACTGCTCGGCAGCAGCAGAAAGGAACGGATGAGGGACACATTCAACACCAGGGGTGAACCCCAGGATCCTTACTCAAGGTGAAGAAGCCAGGCAAAAAAAAGAGTATGTAGTGTAGGACTTTTTTTTACATAAAATTCTAGAAAATGCAAGCTCATCTATAATGACAAAAAAACAGACTAATGACTGTGTGGGGAGAGGATCAGAGCAACACACACGGAAACTTCTGGGGGAGATAAAAATGTTATCTTAAAACAAGGTTATCTTGACTGTGGTGATGGTTTCACAGGTATATGCAGATGTCAAAACCGCACAACTGCTGCATTTCCAGGATACCTCAGTAAAGCTGCTTCAAGAAAAACACAGCGTGGCTGCCCGACCCAAATCAGCACACACACGGAGAGCAGGCCCAGGTGCAGAGGCCGGGAGGCCTCAGAACTACCGGCCCAACAGGCAAGGGTGCTGCAGGTAAAGCCATCAGAGATTGGGGACTGCCCAGCTCTTCTGAGAAAGAGAGGATCGAAGGTGACACCAAGACCTCTGCCCCAAGTGAACGGACAGTGATTGCCTCAAAGGAGGGACCCAGGCAGGAGAGGCAGCGAGCCTGCAGGACAAAGGACGTATGCGTGGGAGTCACCAGGGCTTTCATCTGGTAAGTTAAGGTACTCCGGGCACACCGTGCATTCATCCTGTCGGGACTGGGCCACTGGAAGAGAAGCGGAGAGCGAGCTCAGGTACCAAGTTAGAGACTGAAGGGTCACTGGCTTGCCCTGGGAGAAGCAGTCAGGCTAGAGCTGAGGGGAAGGGTGGCACCCAGGATGCAGCCAAAGGAGCAGGAGCTAGTGTGTGCGAACCCTACCGATGCATTCATCAGTCGAGGAAAACAAGGCTTCCCAGCTGACTTTGGCACGGTCGAAGGCCTGAGAGTGTGCTTACAGACGGAGAGCAAGGAGCTGGTGGGCAGGGAGAGAAGGTGCTTGCAGAAGAGAACAGAGGGGTGTGAGGGTGTCTCGGGCATGTCTGGGCTGGGAGGCAAGAGGAAGGAAACAGGCTAGGGCAGGTGAAAGGGGAAGTGATTGCCTGGTCAAAGCCTTTCCAGGTGAAGCCAGCGGCCTCCCCAGTCAGGAACCTGGGCAGCAACGACAGAGCAGGGAAAGTCTGGAAGGCTGCTGTGGAGGGGGGTTCGGGGGAGGGGGGTGGCATGAGAAAAACAAACAATCCAGAAGAACCAGCAGCAACAGCTGAGAAGCAAACACACGGGCTGGCCAAGAGACATGACCATTGGCCAGCAGCCTGGAGCCCCAGGTCCCGAGTCTGCTCTCCTTACCGCCATGCTGGGACGCCTCAACAACACAGCCAGAACCCGGTAAGCCAACTCCCCTCCCCAGACAATAAACAAAAAAGCAATGCCTCCAGCAAAAGCCCCATGCCCTGGCCCTGCTGCCAGTAGCCCTGCCATGCCCCCTCGCTCTCTGGCAACCGCCCCTGAAGGACTTACACCCTCCCTGAGTGGCACCCTCTAGGTCACTTCTGCTTCTGAGCGCACAATGACCAGACCTTCCCCAGGAACAGGTTCCAAGGAAAAGGCTCCAGGGATATGATGTCACTGAGTCCCCACACCTTGTGAGGAAGGCTGGCTATTTCCCTGTGAAGTGATGTGATGGTGACCTGCCAGGGTCACGAGCAAGTCCAGAGAAGAGTCACAAGTCAAGCCCAGGCCTTCTGATTCCCAGGGCTTGGCACTGCTGCCTTGGCGCACCCACAGCAGGCCTGGTAATTCTCACCTTGGACCAGTCGTAGCTGGAAGCATAGGCAAATATGTTTCCATTGTGATTGAAGCAGCAAGCTGATATGGGTTGATCTAATTGTTCTGAAGTTTTTAGTTTTGTTCTGGCATCTTTGTCCCAAAAGCTGAATCTACCATCAGATCCCACAGTTGCAAGGGTGCCATGGACAGGATGGAACGCGATCCCATTTACCTGCAAGGATTAACAACGCACAATGAGGGGTGGCAGATGAGGGAGGAGACATCAGGTACTTACCAATACATGCCTCCTGCTTCATCAGGAAACAACACGTACGCACAGTAAATTCATGAGAGCTGACTGTCCCCAGACTGGAGACACTAGCCTCGCTTCCAGAATCAACTGCCCGCCCAGAACTGAACTGCGTCTCATTATGAACACAAGTCAGCAGAAGTTAACAAGTATGCAGCCAGTGACGGCAAGGAGGGGACATCAGGAAAGGGCCTTTTTCCTTTTTCCAGCAATCAGCAATTTCTCAGTTTTAGCTAAGTGTATGAACTGTCTGGCAGCACTCAGGAGGTGGAAGGCCCCTGAGAGAGCCCTAAGTTTGCCCTCAGCAGCAGCAGCAGTCAACGTGTCACAAAAACAGACAAGGGGGACCCAGAGCAGAAGCCAGTGATCTCTGCCCATGAACATGCACAACAACACGGATGACCTTTCCCGGCCCTGTAATGAGTCAGCCATCCACCTCCAAGTCTAGTTTCTAGAGGCGTTCTCAAGATTAAAGTTTCTTTAACCTACCGCGTAGATGTCCTGAGGAGCTGAGGTATTGGTTCCGTTCGAGCGGTGACATTTGAAGGTAAAGTTATCTTTGGCACTGAAACGCAAAGGCTCAACTAAGTTTCCCTTTCCGAAAAAGTCTCAAGTGAAAATGTGCAAGCGAATCAAGCCCACTTACGGATTGGGAGGGTTGATGTAGTGAATAGCCACCCTCCCCTCGATGCTTCCCAGGGCAAAACCAGTCGGCTTGTTCTGTTTGTCTTTAAAAATTGCCACGCATCGATGCTGCAGTTTGAAAGAAAAAAAATACTGTTATTATCATGCAAAATACAAGATTTCATAACTAAGTGAAGGTAAATAATGTCCACCTCGTTTCTGGGTTTCAGAAGAACCAGAAACATACAAACATAGTAAATTATTTCTAGTCCTCCAGTAGGCATAATTTTCTACCTTTTGAGAAACTACTTTTATTCAGCCACACGACTTTATGAACACACTGTAGACCATGTGCTGGTGTCTGGTGCTGCTCCTCCTCTGCCACTGGAAGGGCCTGCCATCACTCCAGCAGCACACGCGCCCCTCTGGATCCCATCAGTTCTTATTCTGGTGCTGGCCCCGTCACTTTGATCCACAGTCCTACACTAACCAGGCGGGCACCCTGCAGCAAATCACCCAATGTTTCTGTGCCTCTGTTTCTCCAAATGGAGAAGGGAAATAGCATCTGCCCAAATATCACAAGGTCACGTGGGACAGTGGACATGGCCAGCACTTTCTAAACTGTGACCATACCATGCAGGAGCAACACACTGCACTTGATCTAACACAGGGTCTGGAGACCCAAAGGAGGGTCTCCTGGATTCCACAAAGATCCCACAAAAGAGCCTATGACCCAGCCTCCAGGTGCAGAGGAGCAGAGGTCAGGGCCTGGGTCCTCACTTCCTTCTTCCAGTCATGACAATCTCATCTACCCCAGAGAACCGCCAACCCTACCAAACTGTTGTTTTATATTCCGTGAGTTCAGAAGGCATGGGGGCAGGACTTGAGCCTGGGGGCGAAGCCACAGAAAATGAAGATAAAGAGCAATCTGTTATTATGACACTACAGCACACAAATTTCCTAAGTAAATGGAAAAGTATATACTAGTTCTAGTTCTGTACCATTTGCCTTTTCTTGAACAACAAGCCCATTACTTTTGTGAGTGGAAAAAAGTTACTGAAAAGAGGCAAAAGTCTGTAAGTCAGCAGGAATGATGACTGTGCCTCCCCTGCTCAGCACAGAGACCGGGAACTGCACACCTCTGGGGGGCACCATTTACAAGAATACAACCACACAGCGGCCCTATGCAAAGGCTGATGGCATGCCCCAGCAAATGAAAGGCCAAGGTGCCTGGCACAGGTGGCAGGAAATGAAGCCAGTCAGACTAGGTTTTGTCAAGGAGTTCAGGATTTATCCAAAAGGAAATGAGTCAGAACTGGGTTTTTAAGCAGAAGTGTACAAAGTCAGATGTGCTATTATAAGAAAGAGCCCCTGACCCATGATCAAAGGACTGGATCAAAGGAGAGCCAAGATCTAAGCTCTTACGGTCACACAAGGAGATTTGGATTAGATGTGTGGGAGGGAAGGAGTGAAAAGAATAGATTCCAAAACACCTGGAGGATAGAAGGGAGCCTGGAGATCAGTGAGAGGAGAAAAAGGGAGCAGACTGAGGATGACTTCTAGATTTCCAGCTTAGACAAGGGCAGGTGGAGGTCCCATCTCACGAGGTGCAGAGCACAGAGGGAGGCGGTGGCTGAGGGTGGTAGGCAGGAGCAGGTTAAGATCATTTGTTCACTCAGCAAACATCTGTAGAAGACCTGGCTCTAGAAGCTGGGGATGAGACAGCAACAAACAAAGAGAAATCTCTGCTCTGAGTTGATATTCTAGTGGGCAACATGAGACAAAAATGCATAAAACACATACACATACATCTTTAAGACACACACACACAGTTTTGGGGAAAACAGGCATGGAAAAGCCTGAATAGAGGTAACATCTAAAGATGTACAGAAAGTGGTCCTGGGTTTGGTGTGAGATATTGTTGGGCTGAGATGCTGGGAGATAGGCAAAGGAGCTTTCAGATTGTGGGTGTCCCTGTAGGGATCCCAGAGGCAAGGCTCGTTGGGGATCTGAGTCCCTAGCCCACGAAGTATACCTAAGTGACAGTGAAGTCAGAGATGAGGATTCTGTTTTAGTAGAGAAGGCAGTGGCCTAGAGGAGAGGCCTGGGGAACCCCAACATGCAGTAAGAATGAGCAGGGAAGACAAAGTAGCATGTGGAGAAGCCGGGGGGGCAACGGCTGGGGTATGTAAGAACATGTAAGAACAGCACTGAATGCTGCTCTGAGATGAGGACTGGTCAGCATCCACTGCAATTATGGATAAGGAAGCTGTCTGTGGCCAAGCCAAAACCAGTTTCAGTGGAGTAATGTGGGTAGAAGTGTCAACGGAGTTGGGTGAGAAATGAGTGGGAGGTAAGGAAACCAAGAAAGCTCATGTGAGATGCTTAACGGCAAAGGAAAAGGGGTCCAGGTGGTGCCAGAGGACATGGGGCAAAAGAGATTGTTTTGTCTCCTAGCATGAATGAGACTGGAACACATGTCAGTACTAGTCATGCCAAAAGAGGCGTGTGAGTGTCCAGACACTCCCGGAGGAGGAGTTCCATGGAGTCCCACCACAGAAGCCGCCTCCACAGAGCACAGGCCTCACCTAACTGGCGGGAGAAAGGCAGAGGAAGGTGTGGACACATTCCCTAGAAAGAGGACAAGAAGTTCCCCATCACTGGTTTCTATGTTCTCCGACCAGGAGCTGATCTGATCTGCTGAGACAAAGGTTAGAGGAAAGCCTAAGAGTTATGAGAGTGAAGAAAATCTAGGAGTCTGTGGTGAGTGGGAGCCTGAAGGGAAAAGCCGGGTGCTGTGTGGGCCTGGTGAAGGCAGAGCTGAGGACAGGCGCCAGGACCCCAGATGGAGCCCATCCACGGAGGCACGCAACTGTATGTGGAAGCGTCCAGCTATCCAGCAGCACATCTAGAAAGGACAGAGAAGTCGGGCTCCTCTAGGGATGGACAGTATCTTCCCATAAAATATGTGTGCTTGTATCCTTAAATTTATCCCCTTGAAAATACTTCTAGGCATTTCAAAGTACAACTATATTCCACACATGGGGACTGAATGGCATGTGACACATGCGAGGTACATGCTTCCTTTTTTTTTTTTTTTTTTTTTTTAGGTACATGCTTCCTAATCTGACTGGGGACTCACCTGATGTTTCAGCGGAGACTCTATCCTCCTGAATTCAGAAGGTTGATTCTCTAATTGGTAGACAATCAGTCCTCTCTCTGCAGTTGCCACCACGGCCATAGGGTAGATCTAGGGAATGGAGGGAAGCAGAAACACGCTTAACATGAAGGAATGTGGTTTTGTATACCAAAATACTGGATCCATGTTTTTAGACTCACAAAAATAAGTCTGAATTTTTTTAAGTTTAGAAATCCAATGATAACCACTATACGTTTCATGAAAATCTAGAGAAAAAATTATTTGAAAGTAGAACATCCATTTTTAAAACACCGGTTTTTCAAAACTATAGGATTATTTTAAAAATATACTGAGAAAGAAGACATGAAATCACTTCCAACACCCTTTCAAATGCTAACAGCTGTTATTATCATGCTATGTTTTCCTCTGGGGTTTCTCTGAGCATTATGCATGCATATGTATGATGTATGTTCCCATATAATTCAGGGGCAGCCCAGGTGGCTCAGAGGTTTAGCACCACCTTCAGCTCAGGGCGTGATCCTGGAGTCTCAGGATCGAGTCCCATGTCGGGCTCCCTGCATGGAGCCTGCTTCTCCCTGTGTCTCTGCCTCTCTCTCTCTTTTCTCTCATGAATAAATAGAATCTTTAAAAAATAATAATAATTTATATCCTTCACTCAAGGTGTGTATTCCAATACTAGCAGTTACTGTCCGATATGCCCAGAAATGAACCTACCACCAGGTTCATTTAACCTCATTGGTCTTGTTAGCTCATCAAGCCACATCAAAGCTTTCATCACATTATACACAACGAAGACCATCCATGTCTTTATTTTTCTCATAATAAATTCCTAAAAGTGGAATTACTAACTGTTAGCATAAAACTTCAAGACTTTTAGCCAAATGGACAGAGAAAGTTCTTCAGTTTCTCTTCTACTCACAGACAGCCCCCAAAGATCTAGTACCACACCACAAAGTTATTTGCCCACTTTCCTATAGCCTCCAATAAATGACATATACCAATGGCATGTGGCTGCCTGCACATGTTCAAATGACAAACTTGACAACCACTATTTAATAATCTGGAGACAAATGCAGCATAAAAATCTGATTTAAGATGACTAAAGCAAACCTCTGTGTGTTTATTACTAAAGTTAGAGGAGTTTTTAAATTACCCTCTAATTGCAAGATGTCAGAAAGTAAGAAATTTGTTATTTCTCTTAAAAGGATATATGTTAAGTTAGAAATTCCTCACCACGTCAGCACAGTAACATCTTTCAGGGAGCTGCAAAACCATCATAGGATTTGATGATCGGGTATCCCAAAACTAAAAACAACAACAACAACAAAAAGCCAGTAAGTGACCATTCAGAACTATAGTCTAAACAGCGTAAGAATAAATGTCATTCCTGGTCAGGCCGTACAGTCCCTTCACTGGTATGCCATACCTTCAAAGTCTTATCCCAACTCCCGGTCATCACACAGCTGTAGTTTGGTGCTTTGATCCAATGTATGGTTTTAACAGGAGCATCATGCTTATAAGAAGATAAAACAAGAGAAATTTAACTATGTGCTCAGTTCTGGAAACTCAAAGAGAAAGCACCAATTTAAAAATTGAGGTCATACCAAACACCAAAGGATATCCAAGCCCTTCCCAATGACCATGACATTCAATTTAACCTAAGAACATATATCTATTTTCCATCCTGACAAACATTAATTTTATTTTACCCATAATGAGAGTAAAAATAAGCCCCTCCTTAGGAAGTTATTCAGAAATAATTAGTAGGGAACTCTACCAGTTTTTTTTTTTATTTATTTACTAAGGAGATACAAAGGAAGAGATCAAAGAGATGATTCTGGCACACAGTCACACATACTGTGAGCAGGCAATGCCTTTCTGACCAATGCCTTCTCAACCAGGTCAGACCCTCTGGTTCTTGGTTCTCTGAGCTTCGTTACTTCTCCCCTAGCGGTCCTCACATGCCTGCTGTTCCTGAACAGAGTGAAAGCCCCACGGGCATAGGAAGTGTCGCTTTTACAACGGTTGTGTCTCTACCCTACTGGCAGTGCCTGGCATATAGCAGGCATTCACTAAATACTAAACTGAATGAACAAGTGTCTACAAGCAGTTGGTAAAAGGCAAGCCACACATGGGTGTCAGAATGTCAAACACATGACTGTTGAGGCCCACTTGTAACATCTTTTATAGGTTTTAACATCACAAACTCCTTAGGACGCCCATTCTTATCTATGCGCACAAGGAAGATCCATGACAGACCAACTGTGGAATGCCAGTAGGAATGAGAATGGTTATTACCCTGGTGTTACTTTGATGCTAAAGAGGCTTCTGAAATACTCAAGTCTAACTGAGTTGGTAGAGTCAACTACATTTTTTCTATACTACGGAATTAGAATTTGAAAATCACAACCCCAGGACCAGCTTTTCTGTACAGAGTGTTTATTACCTGTGCAATCTGTATTGCTTGATTACTATTGAGGTCCCACATTTTGGCAGTTTTATCACATGATGCTGTAAATACTTTGCTCCCATCCTAAAAGAAAATAGAGAAAATTGGCTATTCTAAAAAACAAAACAAAAAACAATTTCTAACTGTATATTAGGTTGATCATATTGAGGCAGGTTTTGTTTTGCAATTTTTATTTTTCTAATTATTTACAGGCTAGCGTATTATAAACTCTGCTGTCATATATAAAACACATTTTGAGCTCTTTTATTACGGATTTATTTTTCTAAGAGATATATCAACAGGATTTAAAAAAATTCAAATAACTCATGAAGTTATACAGGAAAATGAAGTCTCCTGCTCCTGACCTCCTTTCTCACGGACCACTGAGTACCTTCTAGGAATAGTCTGCAAATCCTGCATCTATATGTAGTACCAGGCATACTAACACATTGATTTCTTGTTCTGGTTAATTTCAAGCCTTCACAAAAGTTGCAAGAATAAAACGATGAACAACCATCAACCCTTTACCTAGAATTATCAATGGTAACTGATATGTGACATTTAGTGCATCATTTTCTCTGCATACGCACATATGCATCTATAATTCATTATATGTTTGTTCAGTTATATATCTAATAGCATTCTGAAGTGCACACCATAAAACTACACTAATTTTCAATAATCATTGGCCCTATGAAAACTATAGGACAGCTTAACAAATTAGCAATCACTGTGTAGTGGTTTTAAAAATATTCAAATAAAGAACTCATAAATTAGATCAAATATAAAGAAGCACAAGACAATTTTCAGAAAGAGAAAATATTAAATGGAAAGTGTAGACCAGTCGTTAGGGTGATTTATTTAGTGAATAATTTAGTCTTTATAGGTCTCTGCTGCAACTCATTGTCACAATGGATTGAAAACAGCCATACACATTATGTAAATGAATGAGTGTAGCTGTGTGCCAATAAAACTTTATTTATAAAAATAGGCAATGGGCCATACTCTGCTGACCAGATTAACTCATCTCTGGTTCCAAAGCTAAGATTTACTGCCATCCTTCTCCAACAAAAATCTCTTCCTATGAAAAGTCACTATTTCTCTAACTCAAAGAAAAGATAAAACCTGCTTCTTTATCAGTGAAGTTATAAGGAAAACTCTATAAATCCTTAGAAGTGACCAATGTATGCAGTGGGCTACCCTGAGACTGAGTGACACACTGGCCTCCCAGAATCTCATTATAAAATGCACATCCTACCAGCTTTAACCAGCACTATATGGAGCAGCAGCACGCCAGATCCCAGTGGACAAAGAGATATGGAGGCTAATCTAGCAAAAGGCCAGGGCCGAGAAAGAGTATTTGCAAGTGCTCTCCACCCTGCTATGGCCACAGAGCAAACCATGTCCTTACAGGGCTGAAGAATTCATCTTCACCAAGTTTAGTTTATGCCTCAAAGGGAACCCTGGCCCCTTCTCGCTTCTATGCTATTAAATGTGTAGCCTCCTCTCCCGAACACTCTTCCAACCTTCCGCATTAGTCCATTAGTCCATTTCCCTTCCTGTAAGCCTCTGATGGGAGGCTGTCAAGCACATGGGTCCTGGAGCCAGGAAAGTCTAGATCTGGGCCTAGACTCAGCCATTCACTATGTTCCCTCAGGAAAAGTCTGTCAACTAACCCCAAGCTAGTTATTTTACTTAGATGTAGTCTAGCTGCCACCAAGTTCTACTATCTGCAATTCTAGATGTCTGTCTTAAGAGACCAGGAGTTTCATGGCTACTTCGCTTTCCACTCTATCCCCAGGGCTTTAGCATACTAGTAGAGCCTGATAATTATTTATCTGTTGTAATTATTATTACTTTCATTTTACAAATGAGGAAACAAACAGATTAAGTAACCTGCCAAAGTCAAAATGCTGAAGAGGCAGAGCCCATATTTGAACGTAGGCCCGAGCTGGATGACACTATGCTTAAAAAGTTGAAGGCACCTGGTTCATTTCTCTTTTAAGAGTCAGCTCAACTCGTCTCTTCAGTGCGGCATTCATTGCACCCCCCCCCAGTTGCTTTCTGTGTCCCCTACAACCCAGCACCAGGACATCCTCCCCCTCTCAGGACTTGGCTCACTATGTTAGAACTCTTCATTGCTGCGTTTGATTCCTCCACTAGATCATGCACAACTTGGAAAAAGGAAATAGGCTGTCTTCGTTTTTATAAATGCCTACAGCCACTCAGTAACATCTGGGCAACAGAATTCCTGTATCAATTAATTCCACTTCTCGCCCTACTTTATAAGAAACTACATTCTGATCCGTTACCCAATCAGTAAAAAAAACAGGGAAAATAAATCAGAAATATCTTCAACCTACTCAAGTTGCTACTTTTCCACATGTAAATTAAAAATAAGTTGTGAGGGCAGCCTGGGTGGCCCAGCGGTTTAGCGCTGCCTTCAGCCCAGGGCATGTTCCTGGAGACCTAGGATCCAGTCCCACATCAGGCTCCCTGCATGGAGCCTGCTTCTCCCTCTGCCTGTGTCTCTGCCTCTTTCTCTATCTCTCTGTGTCTCTCATGAATAAATAAATAAAATCTTAAAAAAAAAAAAAAAGTTGTGAAACAAAACAAAACAAAACAAAACACAAAAAACAAAAAAGTTGTGGGCAGCCCAGGTGGCTCGGCAGTTGAGCGCCGCGTTCAGCCCAGGACCTGATCCTGGAGACCCGGGATCGAATCCCACGTTGGGCTCCCTGCGTGGAGCCTGCTTCCCCGTCTCTCTCTGTGTCTCTCATGAATAAATAAATAAAATCTTGGGATCCCTGGGTGGCGCAGCGGTTTGGCGCCTGCCTTTGGCCCAGGGCACGATCCTGGAGACCCGGGATCAAATCCCACGTCGGGCTCCCGGTGCATGGAGCCTGCTTCTCCCTCTGCCTGTGTCTCTACCTCTCTCTCTCTCTCTGACTATCATAAATAAATAAAAATTTAAAAAATAAATAAATAAATAAGTAAAATCTTTTAAAAATAAATAAATAAATAAAATAAAAATAAGTTGTATCTGCAATACATGCATCCCTTTTCAAACTGTTTTCAGATCTATTATTAGCCTCATAATAACCCATTCAATATGTCAAGAAAACATTTTTCAGATGACAAAAATGCTCAGAGAAACCTATCACAGCTAATGATGAAAATGGGAGCAACTCTGACTCCTAAACCATCTCAAAATATTTATAAATAGAATCATTTTTTAGTTACAAATTAAGATCACATAAATGTACAGTGTAATTTAAAAATGACAACATAAAAGAAGAGTAGTTTGGCAATTTGTGAAAAGTCCCTTCGTTAAATTCTCTCCAGTCGAACACAAAAGCTCAGAGCCAAATACACTTGGAATGTATCTGCTTGTATTACTGATACTCAGGATTTGGGAGGAAAAAGAGAATTCCAAAAACCCAAAAGATTTCGAATGTCTAAGGATAGAAAAGGATTCTTTTTTTCTCTAGGACTTATTTTCTGGGATACTAAATTTCTAATTTTAAGATGAAATTCATGGTATGAATTTCAAGATAGGAAGGGCTTCCAGAAATTGTTTGCTTAAGGTAACATGTCAATAAAATAATGGAACTTTTTATGCAAGAAAAACTTTCAAATAAACTAAAGCTAATGGTCAATGACTACATTAGGAACATCAATCAATGATTATATTGACAGAAACTTAGAATTCCAACAATGTATATGTGTACATGGTTTCTGTGGTTCAAGTTATATAAAAGTAGAAATATATAAATACTCTGGATAACACATGATCTCACGTAGCAGAAAATATGAAAAATAAGATGAAACTTACATCACTCCAGCAGACATCTAACACAGGCCCCGTGTGCATCTGCTGGGCTTTTGGAATAGTCTGTCCACTGTCCTGAACTTCCCAGCAGCGAACCTACAGTAATGTGACAAATTAATGCAAACACAGCAACTCATGACATATTACATGCATTGAATACCCAGTAACTAATGGAGTACAACTTAATATACACGAACTTCTCCAATCAACCTAATTCTCTAACTTTAAGAATAAAGCAGTCAAGGGCTCCTGGGCAGCTCAGTTGGTTAAGTAGCCTCATGGTTTCAGCTCAGGTCGTGATCTCAGGGTCATGGGATCCAGCCCCGGGTTGGGCTCTATGTTCATCTTGGAGTTGGCTTGAGACTCTCTCTCCTCCTCTGCGTCT
This sequence comes from Canis aureus, assembly GCF_053574225.1. Lineage (NCBI taxonomy): Eukaryota > Metazoa > Chordata > Mammalia > Carnivora > Canidae > Canis > Canis aureus. The sequence goes on along the minus strand of NC_135636.1, from coordinate 47,872,357 downwards.
ACCACTCGTGTTCCCTCTCCGAAATACATAAATAAATCTTAAAAAAAAAAAAAAAAAAAAAGTAGACTCAAGTCACTATGTTCCTATCCCTAAGCCATCAAAATATACAAATTCTTTTGCTTACACCTAAAACTGCAGATACATTTTTTATCAATTTATGAGATTTATTTTTTAAAGTAGAATGTCATCCATTACCATTCAGAGAATCAAGACCAAAGGGGAAACTTAGCTTTCGTCTCTGAATACTGCTTTTACATCATTTTTTTCCTGATTATAAATGTAATGCATTTTACTTAGAGACTTTGTAAATATGACAAGAAAAACACACCACCTAATCCCACCACAGACAACGTTAATGGTTTGTGCCTTCACTGTTCACAGGCACACATACTTTCTTCAAAAAGCTACATTATAGAATACCTTCACTCTTTAACTGAAACATTTCTTTTTTGCATTAACTACCATTAAACATTCTTCTAACATTTTTTAGCAGTTAATCATGTGAAGTCTTTCCAGAAACGACATGTAAAAAACAAACCTGCTCAACCATGACTGCCTTCCTCCCCCTACTGTTCTTTTCTCAACCCTCCAATGCCCCTGTAAAAAAATCTTTTCCAAAACTTCTAATGTGGTATTCCAGCACACAAACATACCATAATGTATATTATTAGATATTACAATTTTCAAAACTTTCACTAGCATGAAAACTTTTAAAAATGAGGCAATATCAGGTAGTAGCTAGGAGTATAGGTTCTGGGTCCTACTGGGTGGGTCAGCATCCAGGCTTTGCCACTCCCTTAGATGTGGGACCTGGGCCAGTTATTCTACTTCCCTAAGCTTCACATCCTGCATCGGAAGGTGGAGAGGACAGTACATTCACAGCACTTTAGCTACTGAGAGGCTAATTCAGTTATGCAGGTTAAGTACATTACCTGAGATCCTCGAGCCCCAAAGTGGAACCACTGAGGTGTAGAGTTTAAACTTAAGGACTTCTGATAACTATTGCCCATTAGCCTTCAGAAGAGCTGTACCAATTTACATATCTACCAGCAATCCATGTAAGGTCTCAGCTTTTCTTTGCTGGAACCAAATGTCATTCTTTGAAACTTTTCATTTTGTTAATACTGATAGAGCCCATCATGTAAGTTTGAAATTATCTGCTTATGACAGTGGCCGAATGGTTCAAGTTCACACTACTGGGCCACCTGTGCTCCTTTAGTGAGGTGCCTCTTCACATCCTTTGCTTATTTTTCTAGCAGAGTTTTAATCTTTTGTGCGCTAGGACTTCGTCTTTCTTTTTGTACACAATAGGTTAAGTGTAATGTCTATGCAGGATCTGTGTTACACCTGAAGTTGAAAAAAGTTTAACATTTGCCTTAAGAACATTTTCAGGATACTTAGAAGTCCATGTCTACCAGCATAGATAACAGTCATTTTCAATGACGCTATATTTGATTTGGAAATCCATGTCAAGTTACTGAACTACAGGAGGAATTTGAGTGATGCACATGATTACGTTTTTTTTAGCAAATATCACTGTAATAGCAGTGTAACAACTGACTCAGAAGGGTCATACCCTCTTACTGAGTTCTTTAAAAAGGCCACGAACAAGCTTTACCTCTGCTTCACTCACTTGGCAAAGAATGGAGTCAAATGGAAAGCTAACCTTACCCTTACAAAGATAAGACTTCTAGAACACACACGTAAGGAGCACTTACATCATTAGCCCATGATCCCGCAATAAGAAAGTTCCCAGGCAAGGTTGGTGGGCTAAAAGATAGACAACCAATGCTGTCATCGGGAGAGGATGTTACTTCAATATCCTAGGGAGGAAAATCAACGTTACAATGTATGCATCATCAATTTCACTCAAAATTGTCTTCTTTCTCAATGAACACTCATGGTGGACTTTCCCTGTGCTAAGAACTAAGTGAACTGGGCCTCTCTTGCTTTGATCCAAAAAACGAGTGATAAAGAAGCTAGTGGAAGGGCTAGCTCTGTGGGGACCTGAAGCAGCACTCTCAATGAAATGCCCACAATGATGTTTCCCACCTGATAGCCCACCGGTTCACCTTCGCCCCAAGTTCTCGATCAGTCACTGCCTGCCCCCCACCCCGATGGAGATTCTATCAAAGGTTGTGGGCTGGGCCCTGGGAACCTACAATTTTAATAAGGACCTTGGTTACTTAAGTATGAAGAAAGTCTGGGAGGACACTAATGCAGGGGACACACAGTTTCTGTGCTTTTGCCCCAAAGAAAGCTCCCAAGCTATCTGGGTATCTCTAACTATGAGAAACCCTGGCGTGTAATTTACAAGTCCCGTGAAACTTCATGTGGTACCTTCATAGGGTTGTGGTTATCTGTGCTTGTGCTGCCAAACATGCTGGTCCCACTAGTTCCAAAACCCGAGGTTGTTCCAAACAGACTCATTTTGGCCCTAAAAAATAATAGAAAATGTTAAGGACAGGTCCTTCAGTAAGTGGTATCATTGAGAGCTCATATAAAGCTAATTAAGTCACAAACGGGTAATAAGAGTCTAAAAATGACTTGATGCCAGGTTTCTTTTTTCTAAAGAGATCGAAATAAGCAACAAGCAAGCACTTTTTAAAAATAAACTTTATACTTTAGTTTTTGATTTATAGAAAATTGTAAAGACAGAGTTCCCATATACCCCACATCCAGCTTCCTTATTTCCCTCTTACATCTGTCACGGTTAATAAACCGATACATTGGGCAGCCCCGGCGGCTCAGCGGTTTGGCGCCGCCTTCAGCCCAGGATGTGATCCCAGAGACCTGGGATCGAGTCCCACGTCGGGCTCCTTGCATGGAGCCTGCTTCTCCCTCTACCTTTCTCTCTCTCTGTGTCTCTCGTGAATAAATAAATAAAATATTTAAAAATAATAATAAATAAACTGATACATTAAAGTGCTTTTCAGTCACCAGCTAGAAAATAAATTCACCCATTTCTTACATAGTCTCAGACACTGAGCTTATTTAGCGCCAGGAATATGATAGTAAACTGGCAGAACGCCCCATTCTTCCAGGTCAGCACTCAGTGAGAGCTTACTTTCTTCTTATCAATTTCTACACTCTGGTTTAGGTCAACATCTCTGCATGAAGCTACTAAGAAAAGCAACCAGTCCTGGCAAAGATTCAGCAATTTCTCTGTAGGAGTTTTTAAAAAAATAACCCACTTTGGTCTAATTGAGTACCAAAAGGTCTGCTACCATGTTCTGGACAACAGAGAATGGGGAAATCGCTAGGGATGCTGGAAAGGCGTTTGGGGTTCCCAACTTCATGAAGAAAATGAGTGCAGATGCTCTGGTCACAGCAACAGCTCCGAGCACATTAATATCCCGGAAAGCAACTTTGCGAGAGGAAGGGTGCATGCGACCGACCTGTGCCTCCGATGCTGGGGGTGCTCGTGCAACACCAGTCGCCTGCATGACCGGGGAGAGGAATAACCAGGCTTCTGCAGTCAGAGTCTAGCTATGTGGCTCTGGGGTGGTTACTGAGCCTCGATTCTCTCATCCACAAAAACAGAGTCACTAACACCCACTTCTCAGAATCACGGAAAGCAAGTGAGGTCGCACACGTGACGCCTGAAAATTCATCCTTCCCTTCCTTCCCCCTCTTCAGCTATCAGATCGGAAGGGAACATTTGTGCCGTTTGGGATGAACCGAGGGAGGGAGCGCGGGTCACTCAGGTATCAGCCTCCGTGGACCACACGTTGTACGGAGCACGAGGAGCCCTGGAGGAGCTCAGGGCACACAGGGGCACCCGAACCACCCTCCAGGCCTGCGCGGCTCGCTGCCTTCCAGCCTCCCGGGCTCTGGGGGCACCCGGTTCTCGGTGACCACAGCAAGCCCAGCCCTGCCCTGCAGCATTCCTACTACCTGTTCCTTCAGCCTGGGAGGCCTCGCCCTCCCCCAAGCCTCCAGCTGCCTCAGCCTCAATGTCCAGGTCCTGAGACCTTTGCGGGGTGTGGGATGGGGGGGGAGGGGCAGTGGAAATGTGTTGTTTTCATGCACTGTCGTGATGTTCCCACAACTGCCTTCAGTTTCCCAAACTTATCAAAAGGTCCGCTTTAAGAGGGCGATCGACAGCAGGGAAGCTGCCCATCCACGAACCGTGGGACCTTCTCTGTCCAGAACGGCCAGCCCCTCAGAGGCTCCCCTGCGCTCCTGCTTTAACATACCCACCTCGCACGAAACCGCCCCCCGCCTTCTTCGCGGCACCGTCACGGCCCGGTGCTGCGTGCCCCCGACCTCCTCCCCAGCTCCGAGCACAGGACGGGGCCGGGCCGGCGGCTAACACTCGCGTAGGGGCGGGCAGAACCAGGGACCCCTGGTCAGAGACGCGCGCCGGAGCCGGGGCAGCGCGGGCGGGGCCGAGGGGACGGCGTCTCCGAGGAGCCGGGGGCCGGGCTCCATCAGCAGGCGTGCTAGGGGGTCGGGCGGAGGCGACGGGCGCGGCCAGCAGCCGGACCCCCGGGGGCCTCGGTCTCCCCAGCGGACGACGGGGTCAGACCCGAGGGGCCCCCAGGGCCCGTCCCGCGGGCCGGAGTGCAGCTCGCTGCCCCGCGCACCCCGCCGGGGGCCCGGCCTCGGAGGCGCCGTGGCGGCGGGGAGGGAGGCGGCGCGGGGCCTACCTGAGAGTCACGCCACGGCCGGGCGCCGGCGGCGGGCAGCGGGAGAGGCTCGGGAGCCTGCGGGCCCGCGAGGCCGCGGAGGAGGCGAGGGCGAGGGCCGCAGCACCCCCACGCCGGGGCAGGAAACGGCCCCAGTTACCGCGGAGCCACTGCGCAGGCGCCCCGGAGCCACTTCCGGTGCCGCCCGGAAGGCAGGGGAGGAAGGGAAAGGCTTCCCCCGCCCACGAGGCGACGGCACATGCGTAGAAGCGCCTTCGACGCCGAGAGGGAGTCCCCTTGCCAGCAACTTGCGGATTGGTCGAAAGTTGGTGGGTCCGCCCCCCGAGTTGCCGAGCGGCCGTTTTCGGTGAATTCGCGGCCGCCGCTGATGGAGGGACGTTAACATTTTCTCTAGAAAATTAGAAGTCGGACCCCTGAGCGGCTCAGCGGTTTAGCGCCTGCCTTCAGCCCGGGGCGTGATCCTGGAGACCCGGGATCGAGTCCCACATCGGGCTCCCTGCGTGGAGCCTGCTTCTCCCTCTGCCTGTGTCTCTGCCTCTCTCTGTCTCTCTTGAATAAATAAATAACATCTTAAAAAAAAAAGAAATTAAAAGTCCAGCAGATTTCTGATTCCCGCCAACTCACGTCCAAAGCCATCCTCGAAGAAGCCGCCGGATCGCTGCCTCGGTGGGCGATGAGCCCGGGCCCTCTGGGCCTCAGTTTCCCTCCGTAAAACTGTCCTGAGGACGCTGACTTCTGGGGAAGTTCTTAATTAGGTGCAGGTGAAGCGACCTGAGAGGGCCGAGCGTCAGGTTCCCTAAGAATGTGAAGGGGCGGTTACGACACCCACGTGCACTCGTGCCAACTCCCAAATATTTCGGCTGGTTGCTGAATTTCTCAAGGGTTAAAAAAGAGGCAGGATCCGCCGAGGCGGTGGGGCAGACACTGAATCTCCCCTCCACTGCCCCTGTGGTTGCTCTGCGTGCAAACAGCGGCCTGGAAATCTGCAGCGAGCTCTCAGACCCGCAGCAGCACCCCTGCGCTTCCAGCAAGCCCCCAGCTGAGCACCAAGAATCTATTTGGAATCACTGGGGGAGCTTTCTGTCAAGGCCCGCTGCCTGGGCCTCACGGAAATTTCTGATTGAGTTGGTCTGCGGTGGCACAGAGGGAATTTAATGCTCTTTGCAAGCTCCCTGAGTGATTTTAAGATGCAGGCGGGATTGAGAGCCCCTCGTGTAGATCGCGACAGTCCTAACTAGCTCTCTGGAGCCCTGGACGTTGGTCTGTAATTTCCAGAGCAGCCCTAAAAAGCAGGTGCTGTGATCTCCGTTTTATAGACAGTGAGGCCGAGAGAGAAAACATACTTGTTGGACATCACACAGCTGTTAAGCAGCAGAGCCGGAGAGGTCTGCCGCGTACCTAACTCTAGCGGCATTATCTCGGAATCATCTGACAAGTACTCCCTCCTCAACGACACCTTTCCCCATTCTTTCCCAAGTGGATCATCTCCTACCATCTTTCTAACCTCTCAGAGCCTCTTCAGTGCTTATCATATCCTGTCTCATAAAACAGTCCAAGTATTTGCCTTGCCCAGCTTCCTAGATTTTAAACATTATGCCTTAACTCCAGTGCACACCCTTGCAGCACCAAGCACAGGGTCCTACGCATATATGCTGCAAAATCAATATCTGTTGAATATTTTCTGTGCCTGAGGAATATCCCAGAAACCTCTATTAGGATACAGATTCTCATATAATACTGGCCATTCAGCATACTCTAAAAACTCTTTCTGCTGTCTAGGGATGTACAACCCACCAGCTTCTTTTGCATATACCATACTGGGAAGAATAGCAGCAGCAAGCACACCCAAATGTAACAATAACTGACATTCTTTGACTTTTTCTGAACTCAATACTTTACTCAAAACACTTTACATGAATTATCTCATTTAATCCTCACAATGACACTATGGGAGTATTATTATTATTATTCCCATCTTACAGTTGACAAAACCAAGGCCAGGTTGTAACTTATCCCACTCATAGAGACAGTGAGTAGAAGAGGAATTGGGAGGGAGGCCTGGGGTGGCTCAGTGGTTGAGCGTCTGCCTTTGGCTCAGGGTATGAATAAATATTTTTTTTTTTGTAAAAAGAAGGGGAATTGGGATGCAAGCATCCTGCCCCGAAAATCAGACTCCACACCTCCACATTAGCTGACTGCAAAAGTCACCTCACTTCTTCCCCTAGAAACAAAAAGGGGGGGTCAAAACAACCTCTATGCACAAGTGTAATTATTGAGCCACAAAATATAAGCAAAAAATTATCAAAAATAAATAATTAAAATTAAATTTCGGTTATGGCAATCATTAGCATTGCCAAACACTTCCGCATTTTTTTTAAGATTTTATTTATTTATTCATGAGAGACACAGAGAGAGAGAGAGAGGCAGAGACACGGGCAGAGGGAGAAGCAGGCTCCATGCAGGGAGCCCGAAGTGGGACTTGATCCCGGGACTCCAGTATCATGCCCTGGGCCAAAGGCAGGCGCTAAACAGCTGAGTCACCCAGGGATCCCCACTTCCGCATGTTTTACCCAAGGCAATATTTATATTCCATTTCTAGATGAATAGAAACAAATTTTGCTCTGGTTTAGTACTAATTCCTTTTCATTTAAAGTGATCTTTAATTTTGAAATTTTAATTAAAAAGTTCTAATATGTAAAGGTTTTATAAAGAGCTTGGTTACCAAGAAACATACACAAAGTGCAGCTTTACAAGAAATTTGGGGCATCCAAAGCTGATGCAGAATGGACTTTTATCAAAAACTAGTATTCAATCTCACACAGAAACCCTCATGGTTCTACTCAGATTCTTTTTGCTATGTCTCAGACTCTTCTACCCCATGTCTTAACGAGTTGAAAACATATTTTTATTTTTATTATTATTTTTTGAAAACATATTTTTTAAAGATTTTATTTATTCATTTGACAGAGCACGTACACAAGTGAGGCAGGGGGGAAGAGGCAGAGAGAGAAGCAGACTCTCCACTGGGCAGGGAGCCCCACCACAGGGCTTGATTCCAGGACCCTGGGATCATGACCTGAGCCAAAGGCAGACGCTCAAACAAATGAGCTATCCAAGTGCCCCAAGTTGAAAATATTTTATTTTATTTTTTTAAAGATTTTATCTATTTATGAGAGGCACAGAGAGAGAGAGCGAGAGAGAGGCAGAGTCACAGGCAGAGGAAGAAGCAGGCTCCATGCAGGGAGCCCAATGTGGGACTCAATCCCGGGACCCCAGGATCACGACCCAGGCCAAAGGCAGACACTCAATCGCTGAGCCACCCAGGCGCCCCAAAAATATTTTAAAGAAATATCCACCCAGCGGCACCCAGGTGGCTCAGTTGGTTAAGCCACCATGACTCCTGATTTCAGCTCAGGTTGTAACCTGGGAATCCTGGAATCAAGCCTCACGTCGGGTCTGCGCTGAGCAGGGAGTCTGCTTCAGGATTCTCTCTCTCCCTCTGCACCATCCCTGCTCTCTCTCCAAAAAATCAGTAAATCTTAAAAAAAAAAAAAAAAAAGGAAAAGAAGTAAATCCCCCAAATAGTGGGAGTTGAGAGAACAGAGCTCCTGCCAGCAGAGGGCGCCCTTGGCTTATGTTTACAGGAATGTCTCCTTGGGATATAGACTTTTAAGGGTGAACCCAAGTCCAAAAAGAAGTAATGTTTCTCAATACTTTGCTACAGAAACACTCTGCTGCAAATATTTTTTAGTGCACATGTAAGTGTGGTTTAGCTCTGACAGTCTCTGTTCTTGGCATCCTTTAGCACCAATAAACAGGTACCATCAAACAGTTCAACCGAGATGCTCTAGTTAAAGGAAGTCAGAGATAAAATCCTGGAGTGTTTTTGCCTATTTTGTAGAAATTGCAGTATGTTTTTTTCCTCTATGAAATCATGACTTCTCAAGTCACTTAGTACCATCAGTGATGACAGGTAAATTTCCCAGAAACCTGGGGATATTACAAGAGCTTTTATGAGGGTGATTATGAGCTCTTAAGAATAAGATTCTCTGAACATCTTGTTGCACCAGTTTTTATTCACTTTCATTAGAAACTAATTCCAATAAAATGTTTTTTAATTAAAATTATGAAAATATTAAAAATAAACACAGTAGATGAGGTAGAGGGGATATCTGTTGTCAGTTGTCATGTTAAATAATTATCTATTTTACAGTAATCCTTTTTAGAAATAAGTCTTGAGAATTAGAATTCTAGATGGTTCCCAAATAGCTACAAATATTAGGTTTTCATCTGTGTCAAAGATAAGTAGCAAAGCCAAACCACAGCGCATTTTGCTCTCGTCTCGTTTTCTTTTCCCAAGTAAACGAAAATTATTAAGTAAATTTCCAATCATAAACTTGAAATGAATGTAATTATCTAAACTAAATGTATCTGCGAGCCCCTCTCAAATTTATTTTCAAAAAATTTTATATTTATTTTCATATTTTAATGACTACTGTCGATTTTTCATTGCTTCTCATTTTGACAGTATGTCCTAATCCAATCTTGCAGCTTGACTTTGTATTTCTAGGTTGGTGATGTTCTCCTTCACAGAACCTGTCGACATTCAAGTGATATTAGATGTAAAGGATGGTAGGAATTCAAAGAAACACTTATGATTTATAAATTATAAATTTATAAAAATGTTTTGGGCAGCCCGGTTGGCTCAGTGGTTTAGTGCCGCTTTCGGCCCGGGGCGTGATCCTAGAGATCAGGGATGGAGTCCCATGTCGGGCTCCCTGCAGGGAGCCTGCTTCCCCCTCTGCCTGTGTCTCTGTCTCTCTCTCTCTCTCTCTCTGTGTGGCTCTCATAAATAAATAAAATCTTTTAAAAAAAATAAATAAAAATGTTTTTACAAAGGTAGGATAGTCACACAAGTCAACTTGATAGTCTCACAGAATATTCTCAAAATGAAATCTGGTTCTGACATGACCAAGGAAAATAACCTAATTGTTGGCATTACAGTCTTGAAATCAGGAGGACCTGATTTGACCCCAAGCCAACAATACGAACTGCAGACCTTTTCAGAGCACTTCATATGTACTAGTGCCATGGTTAAAAGCACAAGCCGTGGATGGAGCCAGACTATGGGTTTAAATCCCAGCTCCACTGCTTAGTGGTTATGTGACCCTGGGAAAAGTTCCTTAGCATCTCTGTGCCTTTGCTGTCTTATCTTACTAACGTGGGGAGGATAAGGAAAGTACCTAAGCTCACAGAGTTTCTGTGAAGATGAAGTTAATGTTCAAAGCACTCAGAAAAATACCTGGCACATAATAGGTGCTATACAGGTATTTTATTTTCTTATTATATTACCTCATTTAATATTTACTAGAACCCCTTAAGTAGGGCTGGCTTCACAGGTGTGCAGTCATGCCAGGCCCCAAGCTAAGAAGAGCCCCCTGTGCATGTTTTAATTCTCGCTATTGTCTTGATATTCTTAGTAACTTCTGAAAGAGGACCCTACGCTTCCTTTTGCACTGGGCCCCACATATCCAGTAGCTGGTCCTGCTCTTGAGGTCAACAGTGTGAGGTGTCCTTCCTCTGCCATGTTCCGGCGATGTGGCTTTGGACAAACAACATCCCCCCTGTTCTCACCTATAACCCACGGATGTGATGACAGACCTGACAGGGCTCTTGGGAGAGTTAAAATAATGTGTAAGAAATAACTGGCTTAGGTACCTTCTCAGAAACAGGACTCACTACTATTAAGGTTTGTCTTGATAAAATAATTCACCACGTTTCTATTCTCCTATAAATACATATTCTTGCTTACCATTACAAGTAACTTCAATGCAGTTAGATGTTTGCTGAAAGTACAGAATAAAGTCATAAAACTCATCTCTGGAAAAATTCAGATAGGGTCAGAAGGATAGAAAATGGAATCTTTACTATTACAGAAAAGCCTTATTAAAATTCAAGGTTTCGGGATCCCTGGGTGGCGCAGCGGTTTAGCGCCTGCCTTTGGCCCGGGGCGCGATCCTGGAGATCCGAGATAGAATCCCACATCGGGCTCTCGGTGCATGGAGCCTGCTTCTCCCTCTGCCTATGTTTCTGCCTCTCTCTCTCTGTGACTATCATAAATAAAAAAAAAAAAAATTAAAAAAAAATTCGAGGTTTCTCTAAGTTTTGAACTTAGAGTATGGTAGGAATACCATAGGTACAAGTCTTGAACCTGTAACTAGAGGGGAGGTCAGGGGATTTGATTTTGGGTGAGGACAGATAAAACCCTGGGGAAATTTTCATATAAATTTCTAATAATAACAAGCATACTCAGAAACAAAATTAAGTGCTTCAGACTGTATCAACCCAAATTTTTATTCATAATAAATTTTACTACTTTCACAAGTGAATGAAGGGGGTACGACCCCTACACCATGAAGGCAAAACACAAAAGGGCAACTAAAAAGGAAATGCTAGACACTGTAATTCATTTGCAGCCTCTCAAATTTAGATTATTAGTTTTGATACTAAAAAGATGCTTTATGGCTTAACATTAGTTGCATTATAGAAATTAAAATATTCCTGCAGACTTTGATGGCATGTATATTTTTTCAAATAAAGTGGTAAAGCCAAAGTAACATATGCTCTTTTATAATTTACTTTAGAACATAGGATACAACTCAGTCTCTACAGAGAAGGATAAAACAAAGTCTTCTAAAGAAAGCTGTTTTGACAAAAAAGATCACCAATGGAAAATTATTTTATCTCTACAGAATCAGGAATATATGTTCTTCCCACAACAGTATCTACTACTGAAAACTAATGAAAAATCTCTTGCAAATCAAAAGATATATTCTGATATATTTTTATATCCATCCTCCAAATTTTAATTTGTTAGGTAGGTACACTCTGGAGAGATAATCTGATGATAGGAAGGTCAAAGCTTGAATTTCTGCCTTCATTTTAGAGTCTGCCATTATTTCCATCTGTCAATAAAAGCAAAGTACACTTGTGACAGAGTCCTGTGCTACCGCTCTGTTGACTCAAACTAGTAAATCTAGACTTATTTTACTCACCCAAATCATGGACAATAGGCTTCAGGTCAGCCAGAACATTCTAGAGCTGTTACAGCAAAAAATGTCAGAATACCACCCAGTTTGGATCTTCGATAACTAGGAATGATCTGGGGTCTTTATGTAATTTCTTTCTCTTCTTTCCTCCCCCTTAAACTGTGCTACAGCCATAGACAATACGCATAGAACTATGATGAGGATAATAATAGGTCAGCTCCATCCATCTGATCTTATCTATTAGCATTCATAATCCAGTGTTTCAACAGTCATTTATTGCCAAACAACACTCACTTTAGTTGAGTTATATAAAATTTCAAGAATATCTTCAAAACATTATGTGAATAGCCACCATGAAAGTTAAAAGCAATAAAACATACAATACTTGAATTTTAGAAAGAAACATACTTCTTAAAAAAAAAAAAGAAAGAAAGAAAGAAAGAAAAAAGAAACATACTTCTTTTCTCCAAAATGGTTGGCAAGTAACATAAGGTCTTTTTAGGACACTGTCAAGTTTCATTTGGTCCCGTTTTGTCAGTGGAATTAAAGTATCTCTAGGTATATTTAACCTGGAAAAAAATATATTTAAAAAAATCAGCAAAAACAAAGTGCTCCTATAACTTGAAGGGCCTGTATTTATTTGTATTTATTATACTATTTCAAGAAATGCAGAAGTAACAGATGGATCCATCATTTAAATCCAGAATTTGGGGGATCTGGCACGTCCTAGACCGGCAAGTATTCAAGTTCACAGTGGACGTCTGTCCTAAATTGTTGTTTTCCTTCACATCACACCCACAGGACAATGACAAGAACACAGACATTGGTTATAAAAACAAATGCAGGTGCCTGGGTGGCTCAGTCAGTTGAGTGGCTGCCTTCAGCTCAGGTCATGGTCTCAGGGTCCTGGGATCAAGGCCTGGGTCCAGGCTCCCTGCTCAGTGGGAAGTCTGCTTCTTACTCTGCCTCTACACCTCCTCCCACTCAGACTCTCTTGCACTGTGTTGAATGAATACATAAAATTTTTAAAAACTAAAAAAATTTTTAAAATGCCAACAGCACTAACATCAAGTATGCGGACACCAACGTGGCTCCCAGAGCACTACAGCCTTGAAGCAGTGAGCTAATTAATATACATGGGCAGCAGCAAGATTCATTGTGGGGTCTCAGGTTCTACTGGGCACTTCATTCCTTGTAATTCACTCAAACTTTTATGGGCTAAGGAAGTTTGTCTCTAACTTATTTTCATTAATATGCACACATACACACACCCCTATCTAATTTTAAATTTTAAAAAAGGTGTAATTTTTTTTCTTGGTGTGTATTTTAAAAACAGAACACAAGATTTTTTCCTATTTATGGAATAGGCTACTTTTTGAAGTCACAAATCCTGGATTTCCCAGGAGAGCTCCAGTTTCAAATAGTCTTTTTCAATTCCTCTCAATTATGATCATTTGCCAGTGGCAGCTACCAGATAGGGTGACAATTTGATTAAAAAGGGTGGGGGCGCAGAGGATTTCCCCTGAAATCGTGTTTGGGTAGCTACCACACTTTAAGAATTTTTCATTGTCCATTTCTTTGGAATGGCTCTGAGGGCACTAATGGAATTAATGAGATGCAGCTAGAGTTTCTCCAAGCCCTCCACCTTAATAATTATGAGATCATTTACCCGAGTTTGTGTTAGGAAAGCTCTTCATACAAACAGGTCACCCCCAAGAGATTTTGGCCATGACACACACACCAAATAGAAAAAAAGTTTAACTCACTAGAGTGTAAATGTTCAAAAATCAACAACTGAATGTTTTCTCTTATGCCCTCATTTTGTCAGAAGTGGCAATCACCCAAAACCTGTTCGTGTTCCAAATGTAGGAAATAAGTCCCAGGTACCGAGGTTTGCTCACTGCTTAAAGATATCCAATAAACACTTTTAAGTGCATTCACACCAGCCAATTAAAACAATAGAATATTTTAAAATAGCACGCTAGCAGAGATGAATAAAAGTGATGATGTCCTGTGCTGAGGGACAGGTGGGCTCTTACTCTCCAGGGAAAACAAAATAATTAACCTATCCAGAGGGCAGTCAGAATCTTAAAAATGTGCATACCCTTTGACCCAGCAATTCTGAGAATTCAGCCTTCAGGACTGTGGGACTAATTAAAGATGCAGGCAAAGATTTGGTTACAGAAGGGCCCATCAAAGCACTATTTATCAGAGATTTGGAAACCACCCAAATGTCGGACTCTGAGGTGCTAGCTGAATAAACACTGGTACATCCAGAATTGGAACTCAGTATTAGAAGACACTAAAAGGAGGTCATGGAACTGTATTTATTGATACGGAAAAGTGATTTCATTGTGTTGTGTGAGAAAAGCAGATTACAGAATAATGAAGTATGATCCCATTTTTGTGAAAAAGTTATGGCTATACATAGAGTAATAACTATAAGAGTAATGCTGTTGATCGGTAGGTGATATTTATCTTGTTAATTATATTTTTTCTATAATTAACACATAGAACTTGCCAAATTTAGATTTCCGAAATTTAAGTCACCTTAAAATGAGATTTTTTTTTTTTTAAGGAACTTAAAAATTTAAGTCTATGATAAAGCTGATTCATATGGCAAATGATGTTGTCAATGATGACCATTTAACTAGATTCAATGTCTTACACTTTGAGTGTAAAAATACTACAAAACCTTAAAAAAATTAAAGACTAAAATTAAAGAATAAAAATATTACAAAATCTATTAACCAAAAGGTAGAACAAAAAATATCCTCTAGCTGAAAATTCAGCTAGCCAAATTCATTTATTTTTTTATTTTTTATTTTTTGCCAAATTCATTTAAATATTTTCCTAATTGAAACAGAAACATCGATGAATTAATTCATGAATCTATAATCTTGAGTCATAGTAACAATATAAATAAAACACCTTCCCCGTGGTGACTTTTTCAGCTTATTGTTACATATTATGATGAGTCATCATTTCAAAACTCCTAGTTTTACTAAAACCAAAATTAATCTAACCGTTTAATATCAGAAGGGAGGAGACCAAGCCATCTGATAGCTGGAACTGTGAGATTATGAGCTTCAAAAGACATTGCCTAAAATAAAGAGCAAAAGTACATTAGGTGAAGCTAAACTGCAGAAAACTAGCATATCTGTTTTTACAGACACATTTTTTACTTATTAAGAAGCATAAATGGGCAGCCCGGGTGGCTGCTCAGTGGTTTAGCGCCGCCTTCGGCCCAGGGTGTGATCCTGGAGACCCAGGATCAAGTCCCATGTTGGGCTCCCTGCGTGGAGCCGCCTTCTCCCTCTGCCTGTGTCTCTGCCTCTCTCTCTTTCAAGAATAAATGAATATAATCTTTAAAAAAAAAAAGCTTAAATACTAAAGACTGCATACTCCCTGAACCCACAGAACTAAGTGAATCACCAAGACTTTTGCTAACCTGGCTTTCAGGAAGGTTTTAAAACTGCTCTAGTATTTCCACATTGATTTTATATAAAGTAAAACTACAAATGAACCTCTCTGACCTACATTTATTGTTGTTTGTGATTCTGTATTTTAACATCTTGCTTCATCATCTGTTTTGTCTAAACATGTATGTCATATAAACATATATGTCAGGAACACTCAAGGTGTATACCAGTGGTTCCCAAACTTTATCATTCATCAGAATCACTTGGGGTCCAAGCCTAGAGATTCCAATTCAGGAGACCTGGATGGGGACTGAGATGTGCATTTTTGGCAAGTGCCCTGGTAATGCCAATACTGCTTGTCTGGCATTTGAGGCCAGAACCATTGATGTACGGTAGTTCAGACACTCTAGTGGTGAAATTTGGTGATGTTTTTATTTTTCCTTACAGTGGGAGGAAAAGGAATTGGCAACGTCAGAATTCAAGGCAATATATGTAACTTTCAGGGTTTATTTGGCAATCAGACCTGTTACCCCCAAGGTCCCACAGTTAGTGCAGCAAGCTGGGAGAGTGGAGAATAACAGTGCCTCTTGTCCACAACTAATCCCACTCTGTCATCCGTGGTCACACTGGTCATGCTGGAAGCTGGAGTCACAGCCTCTGAAGCAGATTGGCCCTAAATTTGGAGAGTAGCTCCCCAGAACACTCTGGGGGTCCTCAGCTAACTATGGGCCATGAAGTGAATGCAGCAATCACTCTGATGAATATAAACTATCTCAATAGTGGAAAAGGAAAAATACTTTTCTGTACTTACCATTGATCCATACTTATAGATGCACATGATTTCTATGCCTGTGAAAAGAAAGTCACCCATACAGTTAGTCTCCTTGTACATTACAGGTCAGGGCCTGGGCACTCTCACATTTTATCTAACATCTGCAACTTTTATTTTCATAGATGCTACCAATAAAAAATTTATGGTTCAGTTTAGTGTGGCAAAAACAGCAATAAATTACCTTGAATGATTACAGTCATTAATTTTAATCTAATAATCATCTTCTTTTAAAATAATTTATGAAAGTGTTCTAAGAGTAGAAAAGCACAACTAGAAATATGATAAACAGGATTTAGGTAGGATGACTGCTTCAAATAATCCAACCACAAATCACCATGTGGATCGGCATCAACAAGAGCGAAAACAGGAATATGAAATGTATCCCACAGCTTCTTGACTAAAAGTCTCGTGTTCAGGTCAGGTACTCCTTTTCCCTAAAAACAAGATTGAAAGAAATTATGCATTTTAATTCTAGCAGAATGAAACTCACAAAACCTTTCCCTTATCTTCTTAATAATTTAGAAGTTAGAAAAGTTAGGTCACCTTCAATTTCAGATGGAAGACCAGCATGGACTGTGAAAAATGTACAGTCTACACAACAGAGTGAAAAAGCCTGCATATTTGTAACTGTGACCCAACTATCCCAGTCCTGGGAAATAATTCTAAGGAAACGTTTCAGCAAAAACGGAAATTATAAAAATCTGACATACACGAAGATGTTCACTGCAGTCTTATTTAAAACGACAAAGGCTATGTAAGTGGCCCAAGTATCTACCAACAGGGACGTGGAGGCAGCATCGCACACATCGTTTGGCCCTAGGCCAGCAGGTCTCCTTGACTGCTCCAATGTTACCAACTCTCCCATACAACTAACCCTGTAGTGGGAAGCTTACTACCCTTTGCTCAAGAGCCTGTAGCTGTCTGGGTGGCATCTCAACGTATGCTTCTGCGTTCTCTGCCCTTCTTGGTGCATATATATGTGAATGTATATATATGTATAGAAAAGCAGGCTTCCTTTGATGGAATTCATGCAATTTTCTGATCTACAAACCTGCGGAGGCAGAACACAAAGCAGCCCTTGTACGTTCAACCCACCCAGAGCTCCAGTGTTACCATATTATGTTTGAGACAAGCAGCCATGGGGGAATGGCACATAGGTGACTCTGAGAGCCCATGTAAACTCACTGTGGGATTAGAAAATGACTGGGGGACCCGGGGACTCAGTGGGTTAAGCATCTGCCTTGGGCTCAGGTCAGGATCTCAGGGTCCTGGGATCAAGCCCCATGTTGGGCTCTCTGCTTAGTGGGGAGTCTGACTCTCCCTCTGCCTCTGCCCCTTCTCTTGCTCATGCAAGCTCTCTCTAATAAATACAATCTTTTTTAAAAAAAAAAAAGAAAGAAAAAGAAAAAATCACTGGTATTTAAGAGTGGGGACCACCACCTTGATTTTAGTCAGACTTGAGGATGTTTATTTTTAAATTTTATTTATTTATTCATGAAAGACACACACAGAGAGAGAAAGAGGCAGAGACACAGGCAGAGGGAGAAGCAGGCTCCCTGCAGGAAGCCAGATGTAGGACTCAATCCTGGGACTCCAGGATCATGCCCTGAGCCAACCAGGGATCCCCAGATTTGAGGATCTTTAAATAAATGCCTTGGAAATTCTTATTCGATCACCCCAAAGGATGCACCATATTGATAACAGAATGTCGTGTAAGCTGTACAGATAATGGTATAAACCCCTCTTGCCAAACACTGAAGTAGTATGTTAGTCTTGGAACTGTAGTAAAGGGAGATAATATACCGTAATCATGATGCATGGGGACATTCTGTTGCAAAAGTTGTCATCTAGGAGTCGCTGAAATGTCGCATCTTTTTCCACAATTAATAGAAATTTTGCATCTGTAATTAAATCTGTGACATTAAGGCTGATAATTTGAAGCCAAGAGTATTTCTGTTTAATCACCAACTAAACAGCAGTGCCACATAAATCAATTCTAAAGCAGCTATAGATACAGTATATTCCTTTTTACCTTCAAATATATAGGTATGTATTTACATATTTAGATACCCATCTTTCCTACTAGAGAGGGAGCCCCTAAAGCAGGACCATGTGTGTTCATCTTGACCACTATAGGGTCTAGCTTGACAGTTACACATTATGAAGGTTTGGTTTATCAAAATAATGAACAAATGAAAATTCTACAGGCTTAAATAGTTTTCCCATTCAAAGGATACTTCGAATTCCTTGAATATTAGATGGCACAGCAACAGCCTAAATGAACAAGAGAGTTTTTATTTTAAATAAAAGCAAGTATAACCACATTTGAGAAATATGTCACAAAAATCCTATGTTTTCATTTTCCTCTGAATATACTAGTCATCAGAGATTTATTCCTCAGTAAGGAAATGCTAGGAAACAGATTTACTCCTCAATAAAAAGACAGATGCGGGATCCCTGGGTGGCGCAGCGGTTTGGCGCCTGCCTTTGGCCCAGGGCGCGATCCTGGAGACGCGGGATCGAATCCCACGTCAGGCTCCCGGTGCATGGAGCCTGCTTCTCCCTCTGCCTATGTCTCTGCCTCTCTCTCTCTCTCTCTGTGACTATCATAAACAAATAAAATCTTTAAAAAAAAAAAAAAAATAAATAAAATAAAATAAAATAAAAAGACAGATGCGCCACCCTAACTACATCCTAACGGGTGAGTATCTCTCAGAAACTTTGTGGATCTGTGGCTTAGGTGGCAGGAAGTGGTAAATTAAAGCCCTCCTATCCTAGAGCACACAAGTGTCGTCTTGCTCATTTCCAAACTGCTGTGCAGGTTAGTGCTGTGGGCTTTCCAGGTGCCAAAGCCCAGAAATAGTTCAGAATTAAACAGATCAATTTCAGAACCAGAAAACTGCAAAAAGATTACATAATTATGCTAATAGACAAGCTACATGCGACCTGAAAACAACAGTATATTTTTCAAAGGAAAGAGTATCTTTGTGTATTTCAATATGACATTGAACAATTGGTGTATTTTAAAACTGTGGCTTGAAAGACCCCCTAAAGCATATGCTTATTCACCCTTCAGTTTTATTTGAAAATCTTAAGGTTGAAACTACGTAAGAAAGCAGGAAATAAAATACACTTCAAGAACAAAGGATCTGAAAGAGAGTAAAAACATCTGAAAACATTAAAATGCTTACTGTTGCACCACAGGTACAGTGTACTCTGGTGCCATCTTCTTCGATGTACCTTAAATTGCCAGCAATTAAACCTTTTGATGTAGATAACTGAAAAAATAATAGCCATATTTGAACACTTCACTAATGTTTTTAAGTTTATTAAAGTAATCTCTACACCTAATGTGGGGCTCAAACTCACAACCCCAAGAGCAAGAGTTCATGCTCCACCGACTGAGCCAGCCAGGTGCCCCCGACCAACATACTCTACAGCTGAGCCAATCCTCGTGTTCACCTACCAGATTACGTATATTTTAACTCAGGATGGAATTTAAGAAGTAAAGGAGAAAATATGTAAGGGTATATAGGGATAAAAAATATTTAGTAATTCAGCCTTTTGGTCCATTCATCCAAGGGTATATATACTAAAAGATTATTTAAATTCATAATGAGAAAAATGTAGTATCAACTAATACGAAAACATGGCACAGATTATCTGTATTTTTCTGTTATGATTTTACACAAATCTTTTATATTAAATGCTACTTACTATATGTAGACTCATCCTCGGCACTTTTAACATACAAGAAATGTCATTGATAATATTGTCCACGACAGTCTGGTTACCGAAGAGTTGGCTGTCAGTATAATATATGTCTCTATGAAAATTAAATATATATTTTTAATTAGCCATATTCTCTTTGACTATGACAAGTATTGGAGTATTATTTGTAGGAAGCTTTGTTGAATGAAATACAACATATAAACAAAGTAACTTATTACCCATAGTCTAGTCTTATGTACCTTTTTAAAACATAATGGGAGTTAACCTAAACAACTCTCACATTGTGTCTTAAAGAGTAATTTACCATAACAAGAATTTACCTTTTGGTTGCATAAGTGTTGCTCTGTACTAGTTTATAAATCTTGGACAGTATTTTAAGAATTAGGGCTGGAAAATAAGATGCGATAAACAAGTTACTCACCATTTCACTCATTAATTCAAAACACCCACTATCAAGGATTTCAACTGCCCCCAGTTACTTTCCATAAGATCAAAAAAAATATCTTTCCAAAATAGAAGTACTGAGTACAGAATAATAATTTCCTGAAGGATCAGATAAAATTAATTGCTTTCTGAACAGCAAAACCAAAAGAATACTTTTCCACTGAATCATGTACCTTTAAAATTTGCTTCCATTGTTATTGACAATGCAAAATTTTGTAACTTTATTTCAGGTGTAAGGGTAGTCTATTATTAAAGAACAACTAAAAATCATTCAACTAGGAACAACTAGACCCAGAAGGTAACCGAACTTACTTATTTTACTACTAAAAGCTAAGAAAGATTAATTTACCAAATTTTTTAACTGATTTTAGTGAATCACTTTTGATTTTTCTTGTGGTAAAGTGAGTTACCATCTGAAGACCCACAGAATCTTCAAACCTGTCATTTTGTTGAAAGGCAAAATAAAAAAGAATTAACTTCTGAACACCAAACAATATGCATGTAATATCCTCTTCTGCACATCATCAAAATCCATATTACTTCTCAACAGAAGCACTGAAGCTTTAGGACAACTACATTTATAATTTTAGATAACTCCAGGTGGTAATTAATTGGCTTTGTGACATATAGAGGCACTAAAAGTGTTTAAAATAAGTGTATATGTGTGTATTTAGTGTATAATGTGTGATTTAGTGTATGTAAACTATTTTAGGCATTTCACTATTTTGTTAGCATTTTTCTCATTTTAATATACTCATTTTGCTCAATTAACAAGTTTTCAAATATTGCATTTCTGATTTACCTCCAAAATTACATTACATGAAATAACAAGTTGCATTAGGTTGTTAAACTGAACTGCCAAGCCTGTCCTAAAGGTGGCAGAAGGCACCAGGCAAATAGGCCAGATATTAGCTGCCTCAGGGCTTCATGAAATCCATCTTGGAAAATGATGCAAAATATGATTCAAAAGTTTACAGTTTGTACTAATTATACTGACCATAAAAGAATAGTGACTAAAGAGACTCAAAATTACTTTTATTCTGCTTCTGCAACTCTTACTGAGAACTACTGTAGTGTTTTTCATTATTTAGGTTCTACAGGCTGAGCATATGAAATACACAAACTATAGGAACAGGTTGGAGGACTTTGACAAAGCTGTTTGCAGATTTTCCCTCCTGGACACATGACTTAGCAAAGGCACAAATCTTCCAGGAGAGAGAGCCTTTGAAATGTGCTGTGTTCTGGATACATTTATTTTCATTCCAGTATCAGGATTGGTTGTAGCTTCCCTGAGCCAAGTGGTTTGCTTTTGTAGTTTCTGCAGAATTCCGCTGGTCGTATTTCCCCCCTTTGAGTGCTAGGAAGCTTAGATCCCAGTCTGGAGGCTATTTTTAGCAGAACCCTAAGACTTTATCATATACATTTTTAATTCTAAACTCTTTTGGCCCTTTCATTTGTTGTTCCTAACATTGTTTTTTTCTCTTTGCCTTATCTTCACACCCACTTCTAGTTTATATGACCTGCCTATGAGATGTGTATTTTGTAAACTTCCTTAAATCCTTCTAGGCAGGGTAAAAGCAGTAAAAAGAATGAAATCAGACTAGAACTCTAACTCGAATAAATTCAAATAATGACATAGATACTCTATTTAAAAATTTAAAAATGCAAAATGCCCACTTTATATTTTCCCAGCTTGATCTGTTGCCTATTGTGAACGCAGGTGCTTCATTCCTTGCCACGCTTGTGATTATGTCTTGGATAACACTTTCTATAGATGCAAGAACCTCAGAACTGAAACAATAAACACACTGTGATTCAGTCTTAATTCTGGATTAGGCCTTTGCAAAATGTAACATTTCACCAGATCAATACAGATAGGTTTTTGTTTCATTGGTTGTTTTTTAAGAATAGGTAATTCGCCTCCATACTGATCCCTCCCACTAAATTTTGACATCAGCGTTGCACTGAAAGAACTGTATTCATAGTAGTTTCTTGCAGAGAAATTTCATTTGCTTGTAATTTTGCTTCTCAATTACCAACTGAAGTAATATCTCCCTTTTAGACAATATTAATAACTAGACAATGATTTATAAATATATTCCAATCTCTTCATATTAACCTACTTAAATTCAAACTTGTTGGCTCGAAATACTACTGATAAATGTTTTAATTAAAAATGATGTAATACTGGCTTTGAATTTAATTTCTTTCCCAAAAATGCAATGCAAGAATATTCCAAAATAAATACTTCTTATTGTAGCACATCACCCTGATTGATCTCATGCCTTAAATCCGCCGTTTTGAATTTTAGTGATACAAAGAGAAAAAAAAAAGTTTTAATCACTACCATGGAAAGACTTGGCAACCATCTCACCACTTTACAGCAAAATATGAAGACTTAGCCCAGTTTTCTGTGAGCTGACTTTTAATTTCACAAGCCATCAGCTTCAAAAAATGCTGCTCAGTTATAAATACCATTAGTGTATTGCCTAAGAAGGGAAATCAAATTAAATCTAGAAAATGCGTAAAAATGCAGAACGTTCTAATTTCCCCCAGAAACTTCAGAGCTTGCTTTGAACATGCACCTCGTCAGAAAGCAAATTTTAAAACGATCAGTATTTTTTCTAACACAGAGAAAAACTGACTCCAAGATCTCATTCATTTTTCCAGTCTGGGGGGGAAAAAACAACTTGCAAGGTGATAGTGTGACCAACTAGAAAATAACAATTAGATTCGTTCCCATCTGAAGCCGAAACCAGGGCCTTCCATTCCCTCCTTTCCATCCCCCTCACGAATTCTTCCTCAAAGCAAATACTTTCATAAAAATCGGTTTGCTTGTAGGCTTTCCACTTTTTTTTTTTTTGGGGGGGGGGTTTGTTTGGTTTTGTTGTTGGTAGTTGGCTTAGTCTTCTTAAAAATAAGACAGCAAGCTGTTTAAGCTGAAATACTTTGCTGATCGGGGCGCATGGGTGGCTCAGCGGTTGAGCGTCTGCCTTGGGCCCAGGTCACGATCCCGGGATCTCGGGATCGAGTCCCGCGTTGGGCTCCCTGCGTGGAGTCTGCTTCTCCCTCCACCCGTGTCTCTGCTTCTGTCTCTCTCATGAATAAATAAAATCCTTAACAACAACAACAAAAGAACTCTTTTAATTTCAAAGTAGTGAGACGTGTGGGTGGCTCTGTGGTTGAGCATCTGCCTTTGGCCCAGGTCATGATCCTGGAGACCCAGGGTCGAGTCCCGCGTCGGGCTCCCTGCGTGGAGCCTGCTTCTCCCTCTGCCTGTGTGTGTCTCTCTCTCATGAATAAATAAAATCTTTAACAAAAAAAGAAAAAAAAAAAAAAAAAAAAAAGGAAACCTTTGCTGATCAACCAGAAAAGCGGATCCAGAGGGGGGAAAAAAAACAGCATTTTAAGTAAAAATGGCCAAGAACACGAACACGTTCCCCGCGGCCGCAGCACCTGCCGCCGCCAGCCGCCACTGACTTTCACAGATTTTCAATAAACCACTTCAAACGCGTGTAGACGCTGTCCTGTTCCAGGTCCGTCGCCGTCTCACCGCGACCGCGTCCTTGCTCACCTCGAGGTCTCTCCACAAGCCTCCCTCTTTCTCTCCTCACACACGCTCCTCAGAGCTTTTTTTAAGTTAAAACTATACAAAAAAAAAAAAAAAATTTTTTTTTCTTTTTAAATTGTGTTTTAAAACAAACACAAAGCCAGAGCGCGCCCCACACTCCCTGACCTCCGAGAACCTGAGGGAACCTGCGAGCGGGGCCGCGGGGGCAGCTCCTGGAACCTTCTAGGCGGGGAACATTCCAGAAGACGCCGGGAGTTGGGGGCGGGGCCTGCCCGCCGGGAAGGGAGGGGCGAGCTGAGGAAGGCCCGGCCTGGGGGTTCGGAGCGGCCTGGAGACCTGGGCCTCGCGCGCCTCCCCCCCCCCCCCCGCCACCGGGACCCGCGCCCTCTACCTCCCGAGCATGCGCGCCGCCCCGGGACCCCGGGGCCCTTCTACCTCGAGGCCTGAGGCGTCCCCCCGCCCGCGGGCTCCCCACCGCCTCTCCTCAGGGCGGCCAGCAGGGAAGCCCTGTGCTGGTCCAGAACCGCGAAGAACGAGGCCTCAGGCCCCATGGGCGCAAAGGCCATGACGGCCGACGGCGAGGGAAACCTCCGAGGGCAGCGGCTCCAGCACCGGCGCCCACGATGGCGGCGCTGCCGCCTGCTCCGCACCACACTCTCCGCGGGCACCACCGCTTCTGCGCATGCGCACACCTTGCCCCCCCCCCCCAGGCATACCACCACCTCTGCGCATGCGCACACCTTGCCCCTAGGCATGCGCATAACACCTCTCTGCGGTGAGGGGAGTGCGCAGGCGCACCTGGGGGCAGGGCAAAGTGATGGACCAGTGGGGACCCGCAGGGCGTGTTTGGGTGTTGGACCCAGTTTTCCTTGAAATGGGTTTATGAGGTTGGTTGATTGGTTGGTTGGTTGGTTGGTTGGTTGGTTGGTTGGTTGGTTGGTTGGTTGGTTGGCTTGTTGGTTGGTTGGTTAGTTGGTTGGTTAGTTGGTTACTTAGGGGTGGTTTTTAGGGAAAATAGTACTAGCGATTTTTCATGAAAATAAATCATTCTGGTGATCCGCCTCCGTGCCAGATGCAGCACTAGGCCCTGGGTTCGGCTGCGGTCAAAGCAAATAAAATTCCTGCCCTTTTTGATATGTTTACAGTAGCCGCTCTCTTAATCCTCATAACGATCCCAGGAGGTTCCTGATGCCGTCGTGGTGATTTTGCGGGAGAGGAGGAGCGTGAGGTGCATGCACAGCTCAGTCAGGCTGGGGTAGCATCCCAGCTGGATGGCCTGGAAGGGTTGCCAGATTTAGCAAATTAAAATGCAGGACACTCAGTGAAGTTTCAATTTCAGATAAATGACAAATACTCTATTATTTTTTTTTATTATTATTTATTAGAGACACCAAGACACAGGCAGAGGGAGAAGTGGGCTCCATGCAGGGAGCCCAATGCGGGACTCGATCCCGGGTCTCCAGGATAACGCCCTGGGCCGAAGGGGGTGCTAAACCGCTGGGCTACTGGGGCTGCCCTTTTAATTTTTTTTAAAGGATGACAAGGTCCCATGCAATCGTTGAGACATTCATTCTCTTGCCGAAAAATGGTTTTGTTGTTTGTCTGAAATTAGAATGTAACTGGACATCCAGTATTTTCATCCAGCAGTCCTGACATTGGATCACATCCTTACCTGGGGTGGGGGCAGATTTGGTGAGCTGCACCCCCATATGCACACTTGGAGAAGAACCTAGGAATTCTGAAGCGCCAGAGAAGGACTCTTGCCTCTGGGGGACGGTGTCCGTGAGACAGAGGACAATGGGGAAAGACTATAAAGCCTGTTAGGTCCAGGGCCTGTGGTGGCCTATGGGGGCTTATGGGGGTCTGGTCCTACAGGAATGGCAGCCCAAGGGCTATGCCCCAGAAGAGCCACCAGATATCAGGCCCCTCCAGAGAACTATTTTGTTCCCTCGCATCCTGGTTATCTGATAGTTTTGAAAGGAAAACTGTGCACTTCACTTTTTTTTTTTTAAGATTTTATTTATTTGTTTATTCATGAGAGACAGAGGCAGAGACATAGGCAGAGGGAGAAGCAGTTCCCTGCGGGGAGCCTGATGCGGGCCTCGATCCCAGGACCCCGGGAATACAACCTGAGCCAAAAGCAGATGCTCAACCACTGAGCCATCCAGGTGCCCCAAGAATTCTTATCCCCATTTCACAGATGAAGAAACTGAGGCTTAGAAAAGTTGAACAATTTGTGCAAAATCGCACTCTGGAAGCTGAGAGAGCCGAGAGGTAAATCTTGACTTGGCAGTTGAGTTGCTGGGGTTAGGAGGCACCACTGCGGGGCTGGCTGGGGTTAGGAGGCACCACTGCGGGGCTGGCTCGGGAAGGTGCAGTAATCTTGCAGCCACTTCTCTAGCGGTGGGATTACCCCTGGAGTCTGAGTTTTCTCCAGGTTTCGGTGAAGGTGGTGCCACAGGTGGGCTCTCCTTTATCATCCTCAACAAAGAAGAAACAACAGACCTTTGAAGGGACAGGGCCAGTCAGTGATATCACCTGGGTGCTTGTCTGCTGGGAAGTGCCTCTCCTGGGACTAGAACCATCTGTGTGGGTGTCTCTGCATCTCTCTCTCTTTCTCTCTCTCTTGGACAGGCCGTTCTGTATCACGTAGTGCAACGCTCTGCAGCCAGGAGCCAGTGGCCTCACTAGATCTGACATGAAATGAAAAGTCCTGAGCTGGGCAGGGGCACAGGGAGGGGATCAAAACAGAGCAGGGAACAACCCATAATAAACCTGGCATTCCTGCAGCGAGAAACCACAGGGGCAGACTTGAAAGGCCTCGCTGTGTTCCCACTGCGGCAGACCAAAGCGGGAGGCGTTAGCCGTCCTTCCAGGCAGCTGTAGTTCTGCCTTCAGGTACCAGGCTGCACTCAGGTAACTTGCAGGCTCTGCGTGCGCCACCTCCACATCAAAGTCAGCCAGCCTAGCCCCAGGCCCGGGGAGGAAGCCAGAAAAACAGATTCCGCCCCTAGCAGCAGATTGCAAATGAAACTGGCAAGTGCCACTTTGCAGGGTAGTCTCGCTCTTGGGTTCTTTCTCCTGCTGGCCGGCTGTGCTGGGCGCGGGGACAGAGAAGGGGCACAAAGCCGTGCTCTAAGCCGCTCTTGGGAAAATGAAAAGCTTTTACCCAAACCCCGCCAGTGGGCCTTTCCTCAGAACCCAACCTGACTTCCAGAAACTTGTCTGAGAGCCAGAGCCCACATGCGGACTGGCAAGGAGCGTTATTTAAATCAGGCACAATTATCGTAGGGGAGGATGGGGAGGCCCTGCCAGCAAACCAGACAGGAGGGGATGCCATACTTGTTACATTTAAGCAAGGTGGTTTCTTAGCAAATGTAAGTGGATTTTAACATATAGATTCTTGGGGGAAAAAGTAAATGCTATAATAATTTCATTTCTTGGAGCTTTAAGTGGTGTTCTCTTTTTTTTTTTATGTGTGGGGCTTTTTAGGTTTTTAAAGCATTGTAAGAGGGATATATGCTTTTTTTTTAAAGATTTTATTTATTTATTAATGAGAGAGAGAGGTAGAGACACAGGCAGAGGGAGAAGCAGGCTCCATGCAGGGAGCCCGACGTGGGACTCGATCCCGGGTCTCCAGGATCAGGCCCTGGGCTGAAGGCGGCACCAAACCGCTGAGCCACCCGGGCTGCCCGATATATGCTTTTTTAAAAAAAAGACTTTATTTATTTATTCATGAGAGACACACAGAGAGGCAGAGACACAGGCAGAGGGAAAAGCAGGCTCCCCATGGGGAGCCTGATCTGGAACTCGATCCCGGGACCCCGGGATCACAATCTAAGCCAAAGGTAGACACTCAACCACTGAGCCACCCAGGTGCTCCTAAAACTTTGTAAGAATGATATATGTTTTTCATAAAATATTTACATAATTCAGAAGATACAAAGTAAGAGTGAAAGAACCCCCCTCCCCCAATGCAGCCCTTCACTGCCCCACCTTCATGTGTCCTACTCTGGACTCTCCCATCCTCTGGACCCTGAGAATTTCTCCTTCTTGACCCCAGGGCCTTTGCACTTGCTCATCCTTTAGTAGTTTGGAATGTTTTGTCCTTTTTGTCTTCTACTGCCTGTCGTCCCTCCACTAAATCCAGCTTTGCTAATTCTCCTGTATCCTTCAGATCTCTGTCTGGACATTTCCCTGGACCACCCCCAAGTCTTGACCCCTGTGTTCTCCCTGTCTCGACATGCCTGCATGTCTTTACCCTGTCAGCCCCAGGCGCTGAGCTCATCCAGTACCCCACAGTTCCCCTGTGTCTGCCACACAGAAGGCACTCAGCAGTGTTTGTTGAATGAATGAATGACCCCTTGTGGGATTATGTCTATTATCTACTTGTAGTATTTCACCTAAGACATCTTTCTGTGCATGCCCAAATAAGCATAATTTTTTATATGAATAAGATGCTACTCTACATTCTTCTGGGATTGCTGCCACTGGTCATAATCAAAACCGCAGTTTGCTGATGGTCAGACACTGAGCCAAACGCTCCACACACAAAATCTCATTTACTCCTTCCCACTGTGTGAGGGAGAAAGTTGAGGCTTGAAGAAGTATAAAGAAAACTTCTGAAAAAAAAAAAAGAAAAAGAAAACTTCTGGGGGCACCTGGGTGGCACAGCGTTTGAGCATCTGACTTAAGCCCAGGGCGTGATCCTGGAGACCTGGGATTGAGTCCTGCATTGGGCTCCCTGCATGGAGCCTGCTGCTCCCTCTGCTTGTGGCTCTGCCTCTGTGTGTGTGTGTCTCTCATGAATAAATAAATAAAATCTTTAAAAAAGAAAATAAAACTTCTGGGTTTCTTAGAGATGCATATGACAAAGCTGAGCTGTCAGCCACTATTCAATGTCACCTCAAAGTCAAGGTAATTTAGCACTGGTGAATTATTTTGCCCATTTTTCATAGCCAGTGATTATATAACAGGATGTGTGATGTGAAGCAGATCAATGAATAGAAGACAAATCAACTTTTAATAATATCAGCAAAATATTTTGTGAGCATTTGTGGGTCATCTTACTGATGCAGGGCATGGTGGTTGTTTTGAGGGAGAGAGTGCTGTAAAATATATACACACCACCGCCAACCCAACACCAGCTTCCATGACTGTCAACTTGCAGCCAAACTTTTTCACCTACATCCACCCCCTTCCCAAACCTCCTTCCAGATTATTTGGGAGCAAGTTCCATGTGTCATATGATTTCATCTTAAGTATCTGAACGGGTAGGGCAGCCCGGGTGGCTCAGCAGTTTAGCGGCACCTTCAGCCCGGGGTGTGATCCTCAAGACCCGGGATCGAGTCCTACATCAGGCTCCCTGCATGGAGCCTCTTCTCCCTCTGCCTGTGTCTCTGCGCCTCTCTCTCTCTCTGTGTCTCTCAGAATAAATAAATAAAATCTTAAAAAAAAAAGTATCTGAACAGGTATCTTTAAAAAATAAGGACTCTTTAAAAGATAACCATAACCCCATTTTCAGAACCAATCTTCTATTCACAATCATCCTTTAATATTCCCCCAATATTCTATCACTGCTCAGTGATCTTCATTATTCCATGAATTGTTTTTATAGTTTCTTCTATTCAAAGTGCTGATAAGATCCACCCATTCAATCAGCTGTTGGCTGATATGTCTCTTAAATTCCTTTATTCTATAGGTTCCCCTCTTTTCCTTCTTTACCATTTATTTGTTGAAGATAACAAGTCATTTGTCCTGGAGAGTTTCGTGCAATTAATAGTTTGTGGATTGCACCCCTGTGGTGTCATTTAACATGTTTTTCTGTCCCTGGTATTTCCTGTAAATTGGAGGTTAGATTTAGGGGCCTGACTGGTCCTGCTTGAATCTTCCTTCCTTCCTTCCTTCCTCCCTCCCTCCCTTCCTTCCTTCCTTTCTTCCTTCCTTCCTTCCTTCCTTCAGCAAAAAATATATCATAGGTAGTTTGAAATACGTAAGATTTCCATTATAACCTTCCAGGACCTCTGTGGCTAGGGCTTCCAGGTTGATAAGCTCAGAGCCAGCTTGAGCCTCCCAATTAGCAGAAGGAGAAACTCACCCCAGGAGGCGAAGTCACACTCAGCAAAATCCCTGCCGAGTTCTGAATCCCTTCCAGGAAGACCAACTCAGAGAAGGAAGTCCACAATTTCCCTCCACTGCATGGAACTGTCCTACGGATTTGCAAGGAAGGTTTCTCCACCTGGCTGCCTCTTGGCTGGCTAACACGCAGAGTCTTCTTGCCACAGCCCAGCCTGACTCATCCTCTCGGCTTTTCATTTCTTCCTCACACCCCAACCGGGCTGCTAATCACTCCCCTCCACCCACCCCGTGTGTCGGAATTGGCGAAGCCCTGGCCTGGAGACACCCTTACCACAACTGTTTTCCAGCCCTGCTCCAACATCTAGTCTCTGCTTTATTCGAAAAATCAGTTGACACTAAACGTCGACTTGCTTTGATTTAAGAGACTTTAAAATTTTTTAAGTAGTTCTCATCCTTCCTCTCTGCCCCTTCTTTTTCTTCTTTTATTGTTTGTCTTCCTTTCTAAAGGCTTCTTGGCAACTGGTTTTGAAGGAAAGAGACCTTTGATGAAAGACCAGAAGGCATATTTGGTGCCCAAAGCCAAGGTGATGAAACTCTCCTAAGGTGATTTCCCCTTCAGTTCCTTTCTTTACTGTGCACAGGCTCACACCAGAAGGGTTTCTGGATTTACATATTGACGTGAATCATCTGGCACACAGAGACAAGCGCCTGCCTGGTGCCCAGGGCTCTTCCTGGCACCAAGATTCAACGAAGAGCAAGATCAGAGTGCCAGGCCCACATTGCTAGTACTTTGGTGGGGGAGACAGATTATAAAGGGGAAAAGCCAGATGCACGACATAATTTCAATAATGTTGTGTTGCTGGGAACACAGATCCCGATGTTAGGACAGGAAAAGCCGAACACGAAGTGAAGTGAACAGAGAAAACTTGAAAAATGAAGAAGGGCTGGGCTCAGGTGGAGGGAAGAGTACGTGCAAAGGCCCTGAGGAGAAATGGGAATCGAGAGCCCGCCAGTGTTGGTGGAGGGTGTGAAGGACAGGAAGGTGGTGGAGACGAGGTGGGCAAGGGTCAGACCATTGGAGGCCTCCCAGCCAGCAGGACAAATTGGGACATTGCTATAAGGCAGTGATTCCAACTGGGGCAATTTTGCCTCCCCAGGATATTGGGCAATGTTGGGAGATATTTTTGACTGTCAGACTTTCGGGAGGTCAGGGTTAGGGGGAAGGAGGTGTTACCGGCATGTAATAGGATGAAGGCAGGATGCTGTTAAATATCCTGCAGTGCCCAGGGCAGCCCCCACAGCAGAGAATGAGCCAATCCCAAATGCTAATAGTGCCATGGCTGAGAAAGCCTGGTCCAAAGGCGGGGGGGGGGGCGGGGGGGAGGTCATCAGAGGGTTCAGAGTGAGGGAACCACACAAGCTGGGTTAGGAACGGAGAACGGAGCATAGGGAGTGAGGGTGGAGGCAGCGAGCCCATGCAGGTGACCAGGGTGCTCCTGGACCAGGGTGCTGTCCTCCAAGGAGAGAAGGCACAGGTCTGGGGATGCATTTTATCCAGGTAAGCCATGGTCATACATGTTTTGGAAATCCAGGATAGTCCACCAAGGCCGCAGTCTAGCACAAATCCCAGAGCAAGGCGAGATGGGTTCAAACCCTGGCTTTGCCACTTGCTAGCTGTGCGATCTGGGGTAAGATTCTGCGATCTCTCTGTGCCTCAGTTTCTTCATTTCTAAAATAAGGAGAATAGTGGTACCCACCTCACAGGGTCAGTGGGGCGAGTTGATTCGTTAATGTGTGTACATGAGTGTGTATGTGCCTGGCACATGGCGGGTACTCGGCCAGCACGACCTGTTTGTAGAGCACGTCCCTCGGGGTGTCACCACGCATATCTACAAATTGAAGGCCCTGCATAAAAATCTTACCCAACCTGTTTAACCTACATTTGCCAAACTTACTTTTTCATGACTTTTCCTCACTGACACTCAGAAAAACCAGAGATCCTTAGAATACGTTTTAACAACAGCTATCCTGAGATACAATTCACCGATCACAAGATTCGCCCTTTTAAAGTTCACAGTTCCGAGGGCATTCACAGAGCTGTACAACCACCACCACTACCCACTTTCAGGACATATTTGTGTCCCTCCTCCCCACCCTCCTCCCCCCGCAAAGAACCCCCTGTACCTATTAGTCATTTCTCGTTCTTCCTTTCTAGAGTCTTGGCAAACTTCTAACTTCATTAATTTGCCTATTCTGGAAATTCATATAAATGCAGTCAGACAACATGAGGCCTTTTGTGACTGCTTCTTTCAATCAGCATGTTTTCGGGGTTTATCCATGTGTATCTGGGCTTCGTTCCGTTTTATGGCCAAGTAAATATCCCACTGTGTGGAAAGAACACTGTTTTGTTTACCCATTCATTAGCGGATGGGCACTTGGGCTGTTTCCACTTTTATGAATAATGCTGCTATGAACGTTCCCATACAAGTTTTTGTGTAGCCATGTGTTTTTGTGGCTCTTGGGTCCAGAGCTCGGAGTGAAACAGCTGGGCCAGGTGGTAGGTGTGCGTTCAGCGTTTTGCAGAAGAGGGCTTTCTTTGAGACTCATTGAAGCCCTCATTGTGTCCCCTCTGCCATCCCCCTCACGTCCCTGCCTCCTCCCCTCTCCACCGTCCAGAGTGCAGGTCAGAACTTTGCCGCTTCCCAGCTGTGTGATCTTGAGCACGTAATGTGCACCTCCCCAGCCTCGATTTTCTCATCTGTAGAGTGGGTGGCTCAGTGGTTGAGCATCTGCCTTCAGCTCAGGTCGTGATCCCGAGGTCCTGGGATCGAATCTCGCAGGGGGCTCCCTGCAGGGAGCCTGCTTCTCTCTCTGCCTATGTCTCTGCCTCTCTCTCTCTCTCTATCTCTCATGAATAAATAAATGAAATCTTAAAACACACACACACACACACACACACACACACACACACTAAAGGAGGTGGTTTATAGAAAGTGCTTGCTCCAGTGTCTGACAGTCCATCAACTGAAGCTGGTAGCATCTATGAATCCGTATTGTGAGATCTTACTGATGTGAACACTATTTCTTGGTAGAGGGGTGGATGTGATTGCAAACCTCTAAAGGATTCCCGGGCTTGTCTCTGGGCGGGACATGGGACACACACGTCCTCACCTCTGCTAGAGTTTGCCAAATGAATCTCTGAAGTGACCACCTCGAGGGACCCTCCCACAGAAGGGCCCATCACACCCATCCTTGTCCATCCGTGACAACCCTGCCTTTCTGAGGGTGTGAAATGGTGTCACTTTATGGTTTGGACTTGGGTGCCTGCCATTTCACCTGGACTATCTCACGCCTACAGACGCCCTTTGAGGTAGGTCGTTAGTATCCTCCCGTGTTGCGGATAAAGAAACCAGCTTTGAGAGGTGAAGCGCTGGCCTGTAAGTCTGGAACTCAGGCGGTCTGGCTCCGATGCCTGGGCTCTCTGCCTCGGTTTTACTATGCCTCCTGTGGAGCCCGGAGCTGGCAGCTAAACACAAGAAAGACCTCACGGTGACTATTTAAGACCATTAAGAAAATCTAAAAAACATGTTCATCCTTCCATTCAACAAATATTTATTGAGCATCTACTCTGTGCCAGGCTGTGCAAACAAAATAAAGTCCCTGTCCCAGGGCTCGCAGTCCAACGGGGGAGGGAGAGCGAATAAATCTGTGATGTCACGTGAGCTCT
Organism: Canis aureus; assembly: GCF_053574225.1. NCBI lineage: Eukaryota > Metazoa > Chordata > Mammalia > Carnivora > Canidae > Canis > Canis aureus. The sequence continues at coordinate 47,838,850 of NC_135636.1, read as the reverse complement.
GTGAAGAAAAACAAAGTGGGGTTAAGGGGCTGGGGAGCGAGAGGGGTGATGTTTCTCCTGGGAGGTCAAGGCAGTCTCCTCAAGGAGGTGCCATCAGTACGGAAACACGAAGTGAGTGATGAGCCACATGGGCACTTGCCAGAAGAGCTCTTTCAGAGGAGGGGACAGCACATACAGGCATCGAGGGAGAGTACAGACGGGATGTTGGAGGAACAGAGAAGCTGCAGAATCCTCAAGCTGCCCCCGCCCCCAGATTCCCATCCTCAGCTTATTCATCCAAACTGGAATCTAGGTGCTGCTGGGCAGGGACTTTGCATCAGTAATTAAAGCCCCGAGCCGGCTGACCTTCAGGTGCAGAGGTGAGCCAGTGCACCTGACCTAATCAGGTGAGCTCTCTGGGAGCAGAAAGTGAGTTCTGGGGGTGCTGGAGGCAGGAGGAAAAGTCAGAGGGGCTGGACGCCAAGAGGATTTGATGTGCTGTTGCTGGTTGGGAGCCACAGGACATGCTGGCCCCTGGGAGCTGAGAGCTGCCCCGGGCAGAAAGCTACCAAGGAAATGGAACTACAGTCCTGCAACCATGAGGAATGGAATCCTGCCGATTATAAGAATGAGCGCGGGAGAGAACCCTCGGCTCCTGGAGGGAGCACAGCTGGCTAACACCTTGATTTCAGCCTGAGCAGAGAACCAGCTCTGCCGAGATGTACTTCCAACCTACGTGACTGTGAGCTAATGGAAAGGTGTTGTTTTAAGCTGGTAGATGTGGGTCATTTGTTATACAGCATAGAAAGCAGATGTGGAGGTGGTGTAGCTAGAACAGAGGGTGCAAATGGGAGAAGAGGTGGTGAAGCCCAAGAGGTGACAGGCCAGATCCTGCAGGGCTTTGCGTGTGTGCCGAGGACACGGGAAAGCACCACAGTTGTGTAACTCTCAGACCTCCTCACCGTCTGTTCACAGACTTGCCTTCTCTCACTTTCCATCCTGCCCAGTGTTCATTCCGTCACCACACCCTACTTCCTTATGTCTACCTACATATGGGTGTTTGTGAATCCACTGGAGCACTGTTAAGTGTGAGTGACAGGACACCACACAAATTACTTAACCTTCACATCCAGGGCCTTCAGGAGTAGCTGGATCCAGGAGCTCAAGTATAACCTTCAGAAATCTGCCTTTCCTTCCCTCCGCTTGGCTTTCTTCTGCCTTGCCCTCATTCTCAGGCAGGCTCTCCCCCACGTGGCAGCTGAAACGGTCACCGGCAGTTGTGAGTCACATCCTATCTTCTTAACAATCCAGAGAGGGCCCCCCCCCCTCCACCTTTCTACATGGCTCCTCTAAAAATCCTGGGATGACCTGGAATGGCCCAGCTTGGGTCATTGACCACCAGAGAACTGCACTGGTTCTTCTTCCCAAAGGGTGGGGGAAGGAGATGCAGTAGGGAGGCCTCAGCCATGGACCTGTTCCTGGATTTGGGGCTCAGGGGATGGGGAGTAAGGGGTCTTCTGGCCTACCTTCAAGCCCCCTGGGCTGAGAAAGAGGAGGGTTGGTCCCTTGGGGTCTTTAAGGGGGTCACCGGCAGGCTGTGAACAGCAAAAGAGGGAAGAGATGCTGGTGGGGCAAAGCCAGCAGATCTACTAGTGCCAGCTCTGCCCACGTCTCTGGGAGCTGTGGGTGCTGTGGGTGCCGTGGGAGCTGTGGGAGCTGTGGGAGCTGTGGGCGATACAGCTTCTGCATGGAGATTCCAGAGCCATACCCTGGGTTCCCCTCCAATTGTGGGGCCCCCTCTTCTCAGCCTCGTTATCTCTGCATCCTATTAGATCTTGGCACAGGCAGCGGGAGTTGTGGAAACACCACACAACCCTGCCTTTGCCCTGGTTGTTTACTGGAGAAATAAATAGGGAAAGAAATTCAGCAGAACAGATGCTTGGAGCCATGGAGCAACCCTGGGAGGCTCGTGCAACAGAGTCATCTTCATAAACAGATGCCGAGAGGAGCAGCTTGGAAGGTCTGTCCAAGCCCCAAACAAACGATGACCTGTAGCCAAGTGTGAGGCCGGCTGGAAGGTCCCAGCCACAGGGGGGAGCCCTGGGATGGGGGTGGTCCAGCAGGATGCCCCAGCCCGTGGCCTGTGTGTGTGTGTGTGTGTGTGTGTTAGGTGGGGGTGGCACCAACAGCTGCATCTTCTCTTTGTTACTTTTCTAAATGCAGTGTTGGAAACAGGTCTGGGAGGACAGGTGTGCTGGTTGGTTTGAAGACCCTCCTCTCCCCAGACACCATTGGGCTTGGCCTACAGTGGCCTACAAGGGTGTGATGGGTCCCCTCTCCCCTTCTAACTCCATTCTGCTGCTGGAGCTACTCCAGCCTCAAGGGTCTCCCTGCTGTTCCTGAAGTACACCAGTACGCTCCTGCCTCAGGACCCTTGCACCTGCAGTCCCCCCCCCCCCCCACCAGCATCACTATCCCATGCATTATCCTGTGGCTGCTCCTTCACTCTCTTTAAGCTCCTACCCCCTTAAGACATACGACTTTGGCCCAATTATGCTGCAGTTAGCAACCCCCCTAAACTCTGCATATCCAATGTCATGGCCTGGGCACTCTGATGGTCCCTCCCTCGGAGGCCCAGGCTGATCCAGCCTCCCCCACTTGCATTTTCATGGGCACAGTGGCGTGAGAAGGGACAATGATACATCACGCAGTGGCTCTGCGCTGCCACTCAGAACTGGTACCTGTCACATTTCATTGGCCAAAGCGAGTCACAAGGGTCCAAAAGAAGAACCAAGACACTTGGGGAGCAGCTCAGTGTTACCCCTCCCCGTAAGCACCTGCATCTGTGAAGCCCGCCCTGCAGGGTGCTCCGCTGCTCCGCTCCCTACCTGACGTGTGCTGCACCTAGCTGTTCATTTCTTGCCTTCTCCCCCTAAAATCTAAGCCCCATGAGGGCGGGGTTTGTCCGGTTTTGTTCACTGCCGCACTGCAGCGCTGAGAACCCTGCCTGCTACGCAGCAGGCCCTCAAGCAACACTGAGTCGAGTGGGTCACTGGTGGGAGGAATAGTCCCCGGCTGAGGATGCTTACCGGGGGTGGGTACTGCGCCCAGGGCTGTTCGTGTGTGGACTCAGCTCAGCCGCAGCTCAACCCCTGAGAGATGGAGGTCTGTCATGACCCCCATTTTCCATATGTGGCAACTGAGGCTCAGTGGGAGTCAGGACACTTGCAGGTGCTGCACAGTGAGGTAGTGGGCAGAGCCCGACCTCCCAGAGGCCCCGCTGGGCCCAGCCCTGTACGACCAGGGTGCAAGGATGGCAGCCCGTCCAGGGTGCGTGGGGACGGGGCCCGGGGCCGTGGGTGGAGGGTGGCGTCACGATGGCCTCATCATTTGTTGCCCGCCAGACACCGTGCGTGGGGAGGCACAGCTTATGTCACGCTGAGCAGAGGGGGAAACTGAGGTAGGGCTAGGTCTTTGCAGGGCACCGTCGTCTCAAGGGGAGCTGGGCCTGGGGACCTCCCCACACAGCCGTGCCGCCCCCAGCACCCCAGCTGGCCCAGCTGCCCTCACCCCAGTTCTCGTCGCCTTGCTGCCTGGCAGGGACTGCTCCGTTTTTCCAGCCCAGGAAAGCCGAGCGCTTGTAACGTTGTCTTCCCACAATGCTTGTCCTGCTGCCCGTGCGTGTCCCTGGCTCCCTTTGGGCTCTGCTTCCCCCTCCCCAGCTTTGCTGCCGCAACCCCACGGCTGAGGTGCAGAGCCTTCCCCCTTCACATGCTGGGATTCATCCCAGCCCCTCCACTTACTAGCCCTGTGACCGTGAGCCTCGCTTTGCCCATCTGTAAAGTGGGGGCGACTGCCATACACACCAGAGAGGGTCGTGAGGATAACAGGCCTCGACACTGTAACGTGTTCAACACGTAGGAGCAATCCTTGCCTCTAAGACCTCTCTGGGCACCCGGTGTCTGTTCTAAAACGTGCAGCGTTTTACGTCCGTAAAAACCGGCACAGAGGTTGCCTCATTGTTCGGAAAAGCCAGCAAGTTGCAAACACTCAAAAATATTCTCCAATACTCGATGGGCTCCACCGTCCAGATACCCAGGGGAAGCCGTTGAGGCTGATAATGGGAACTAGCGCTACCCGGGGACATTTCAGGCGAAAAGCCACTTGTGTTACATAATCCCACTTGAGTAGATTATATGTTCACCTTCCGTATTGTACATTCCTGAAATGTTTGAGTTGTTTTTTAAGGTAGGGATTATTTCATAATCAGGAAAAAGGAAAAGAGGCATGAACCTCCCAGAGTGGAAGTCACTGAGGATCTTGGTATATCTGCGACTTTGTCTCCTTCCTTCCCTGTCTCGGCTTCAGAGAGCCCCAGGGATCTCAAGGTACAAATCCTCATTCCTGCTGCTTCCTGCCTTTTCTTTTTCTTTCTTTTTTTTTTAAAGATTGTATCTATTTGACAGAGAGCGAGCACAGCAGGGGCAGCAGCAGGCAGAGGGAGAGGGAGAAGCAAGTTCCCCGCTGAGCTGGGGGCCTGATGCAGGACTCCATCCCAGATTCCTGAGATCATGACCTGAGCTGAAGGTAGCAGCCCAACTGACTCCAGGGCCCCTGCCCACCTGTTCTTAATCCTGTTATGAGTCATGGTCCTCGGTGGCCTGAGGAGAGTTGGCCCCTGTCCCCACTGTGGACAAGCAGCCATGAGGCCACATCCTCCCTACTGCACATGCTGCTTCCCCTAACTACCTAGAAAACCACACCCAGGGGCACCTGGGTGGATCAGTGGTTGAGCATCTGCCTTCGGCCCAGGGCGTGATCCCGGGGTCCTGGGATTGAGTCCTGCATCGGGCTCCCCTCTAGGAGCCTGCTTTTCCCTCTGCCTGTGTCTCTGCCTCTCTCTGTGTGTCTCTCATGAATAAATAAATAAAATCTTAAAAAAAAAAAAGAAAGAAAGAAAATCACACCCACATACTTTGGCCCTGTTATTAGTTCTATGTGTAGAGGTGGTGCTGGCAGCTGGACAACCCCTTGAACTCAATTATCCCAATGCCACTTGGCACCTGCGCATGGCCCTGCCACTCAGGCTTGTTGGCCAGTGCCAGCTCTTCTGTTGAGCAAGCGGGTTTCACTAAGAAACACTGCCAGTAAGTCAGAGCTTCTCAGCTCATTAGCATGTTGTCCAGACAAGGTAGATTCTGGAAAGAAAAGAGCAAGGAGGCAGGCAGAGGAGAGCCGTCACCAGATCTGTGGTTGGAGAGCCTCTCAGGACTGTCCCACAGCCACAAGCCTTCCAGGGTCCAAGCGCTTCCATTTCTGCTGCGTTTGTGATGAGGAGTTCGTTTGGCAACTCTTTCAAAAGATTCGTTCAAGGCCTGGCAGTCAGGACCAGAAACGAGAACATCACCCTGAGAGCAGCTCGGCTTCCCGGCGGTAGACACACAGTTCACTCTGGTTTTTGTGGCTCAGAATGTGTGCTCTGTGGCCAGAATTCCTGGGCTCTCACCCAACTTCTCCCAGTTATTAGCTGTGTGACCTTGGACAAATGATCTATCCCTCTGGGCCTCAGTTTCTCTACCTTTAAGATGGGGATGATCAGGTGTCTATGCCATAGGCTGTTTGAAGGATTAAGTGAGGTGATACACGTGAAGGGTTTAGCACAGGTCCTGGCACATAGTAAGTACTCTGTAAATATTTACCACTACTATTTATTTATTTATTTATTTATTTGATTTTTATTTATTTATTCATGAGAGACAGAGAGAGAGAGAGAGAGAGAGAGAGAAAGAAGCAGAGACACAGGCAGAGGGAGAAGCAGGCCCCATGCAGGGAGCCCGATGTGGGACTTGATCCCAGGTCTCCAGGACCATGCCCTGGGCTGAAGGTGGCACTAAACCGCTGAGCCACCCGGGCTGCTCCTCTACCACTACTTTTTAAAAAAGATTTTACTTATTTATTTGAGAGAGAGAGAGAGATGGAGAGAGAGAGAGCATGAATGGGGAGAGGGAGAGGGAGAATCAGACTCTCCACTGAGCAGGGAGCCCGATGGGGGCTCCATCCTGGGAACCCGAAACCATAACCTGAGCTGAGCTCAGATGCTTAACCGACTGAGCCACCCAGGCGCCCCACTACCACTACTTTCTGTATTAATATTATTATCATCGTCTTTTGATTGTGATGAAAATGTAGGTCAGTGTAAACACATGCTCAGACTCTAGTCTGGGTTATGCCCCGTCCTGGCCAATGAGACCCAAGGGCCTCCATACCATCAGTTTATGGGAGAGGCTTCCTGCTCCAATAAAGAGAGGCAGGAGCAAAGGCCATTTTCTAGGTAGTTAGGAGAAGCAGCACGGGAGGTAGAGAGGACATGGCCTCATGGCTGCTTGTCCACAGCGGGGACAAGAGGCCGACTCCCCTCAGGTCTTGGAGGACCAAGAACCCCAACCGTGATTAAGAACAGGTGGGCTTCTTTAGAAAAAAAAAAAAAAAGGTAGCCCGGGTGACTCAGTGGTTTAGCACTGCCTTCAGTCCAGGGCATGATCCCAGAAACCGGGGATTGAGTCCCTCATCAGGCTCCCTACATGGACCCTGCTTCTCCCTTTGCCTGTGTCTCTGCCTCTCTCTCTCTCTCTCTCTCTCTCTCTGTGTGTCTCTCATGAATAAATAAATAAATCTTAAAAAAAAAAAAAGGAACAGGTGGGCTGAGGACCAGCCTGCAGGAGGGGACCTTATATATGTCCTTATAACAAGATCACAGTCAGATCCCCGAGACCCATTTACTCTTTTTTATTCAGCAGTAAATCGGGAGTCCCCCAAAACAACAGGCATGAAAATTTGTGCTTTAAGATCTCTCAGGCTCTCTGAAGGATGTTGTCACATCTGTGTGTGATGCCTGGAGCTCCAGGAGCATCCCGTGACCCTGAGGGGATGGGCCGGTCTGAAGTAGATGGGGTGGAGCAAGATGACTCTGGATCCTTGAACAGTTCCCAGGGACACTACTGATCCCAAGTGGAGCCACCTACCAGTGGCCATCACATTCTGGGAGGAAATTCACTTTCTTATTGTTTTTTGTTGTTGTTATGTTGTTTTTGGGGGGTGGGGGGAGAAAGCGAGAATCTCCAGCAGATTCCATGCCCAGTGCAGAGCCCAACACAGGGCTCGATCTCATGACCCTGAGACCATGGTCTGCGCCAAAATCACGAGTCAGATGCCCAACTGACTGAGCCACCCAGGTGTCCCTACTTTCTTACTGTTTGATCTCCTTTTAATTGACCCTCCTGTGACCTGTCAGACCTAACCCCAGGCCCTGTGCCACAGATCCAATGCAACAATTAAGGGAGGTAGCGGTGTTTGTAAAGCACTTAGCCCAGCGCCTAGTCCTGAAGTGTTTGGCCAGCGTCAGCCCTGGGTGGCTGGAACATAAGAGCTCTTCAACATTGCACCTGTGACAGAGTTCGTGGTAAATGAGAGCACTTACGGAGCGCAGACTACATGCAAGGCTCGGGTCTGTGCTCCGTGTGCACTGTTGCACTGAGTCCTCCTAAAGGGCGTTTGAGGTGGTGTTGATCATCTTCATCTCACAGATCAGGGCCACTGAGGCACAGAGAGGTTAAGGAACTTACCCCCAAACCCCCAGCAAGAACAGAGTGAAGCTGGGACTGGGGCCCGGGCCTGTCTCCCAAACTCCAGTGTGTATCCACTGTGGAAGACAGCTTCTCCTGGGACAGGAGCCCTGCTCTTTCCTGTCCCCGGTGGAAGCACCTCTTAAGGATCAACACACCAGAGTGACACTGGCCTCGATTCCTGGGGTCCCAGCTCAGGACCTCCACTCACGATGCTCCTCCTCCCTGTGTCTGCATGGTCCTGAGGTGCTCCCCAGAGAGCACCAAAAACCCTTTGGCTCAGCTGCTTCGCTGATAGAATTAGAATGTTCTTGTGAAGATGGATTTCTTTTGGGGGTGGCCAAGCAAGCCACGTACTCAGTGCTAGAGGCAGAGGACAAACACAATGTGTCATCGGGACGTGGCTATGGCAGCTGATGCTTGTCCTTCCATCCCCAGGGCTGGGTGTGCAAAGACGGGCCGTTCTTTACATGCCAAATCCAACCTCACCGGGGGAGTTTTAGGAATAACGTTGGCCTTATCCCTCTGTCTCTGTCATTTCCTGTCTTCTCCCGAGGTGACGCACGGTGTCGGCTTGCAGACTTCAGCCACTGGGTCTCGGTGTCCTTTCACCTCCTCAGGCTGTTCAGGGAGAGCAAGGTGCTGATCTGGGGAGGGGGCCCTGGTGGTCTGCTCTGATCCCATAACGCCACCTGCTGAAGGCGATTCCACAGACTGAGTGGGAATCTGCAGCAGAAACTGCTTCTGTTTGCTAGTAACTTCCATCTCTGGCTCCCTGTGGATTTCCTCGACTGACCTCATCCAGGCTTCCACACAGCCGGTTCCCTAGGGAGCGCCAGAACTGGACACTGATGCAGTCACCACCGAGCTCCCTGGGGACTTCAGCGGACGGAGAGAAGCAGGGAGGCCATCAGCCAAGGCCGCAGCTGTCATTATGGATGACAGTCCTGCAGGACGCCACTCATGTGCCTTCGGACTCAGTGCCGGAGATAATTGCACACTGATCTGTTTTCTTTTCTTTCTTATCTGGTTATCTGCAACTCGAAGATACCCACCCTCTTTTGTGGGATTTTCAACCAGGGAAGCTGTCCATTTTGTCAGGTGCTTGTAAATCCCTGTCTTGATGAGCTTCTCGCTGTGTCCAGCAGCTGCAACCGGGGCAGGGACTGCATCTGCATTTTTGACATCATCGACCATTCCATCTGGGGGGTCTAGCTTCTTCTGTGCCAGCCACAGATGGATGGCATCAGATGTTAGGTTGTGCTCACCTCCCCACCACTCACTCAAGAGTAGGTGAAATACAGGATTCGAGAGGCACCCTTCCCAGGTCCACTAGGCAGGCTGGTGAGGTGCAGGTGGACGACCTCTGCTGGGGGCTGGTCCCTGCCTTCAACTGGGCCTTAGGCTCTGGAAGCCCAAGCAAGCAGGTGTGCTCCGAGGCTTCCCCATGAACCCCCGCCCCCCTCCCCTAGCCCAACCCCACCAACCACCTCTCCTGCTTGCCATCCCAAAACCCCTACCATTACTCTCACTGCTGTGTGCTGGCACTTAATTTCACCAAAGTGTGACAGAGTCACAAATATATTCCCTTTGGAACTTTTCTCACTGCCCCTCTCTTTCTGAAAAGTCCACACTTTGAAACAAACCATAAGTGATTCCCCTTTCGGCTCCTGTTTTTCCCTCGTCCTTGGGGCTGCTGTGTTTTCCTTCATACCGCCGTTTGGCATTAGATTACATCTGGTTCCGTATCTGACTCTCTGTCTGCTGTGGTTTCCTTCTACTGCAGTGGAAGCATCGGGACAGAGGCCTTGCTCGGCCTTGCTCCGTTCCTGGTGTCTGGAATAGTACCCTTGGCATTGCAGGAACCCCACCAGTACTTGATGATCAACGGCATGAATCCATTCTCTAAATATGAAGGAGTGAAAATCCTGTGGGGTGTGGAGGGTGCTGAGGTCAAATGCTGCAAGTTACAGACGGCTGGACGAGATGCTGTGCTGTGCGTGTGTTGCACACCCATTACGTGCTGAACTGGGGAGCTGTGGGGCATGCAGTCAGTGAGCTGGCTCTACCGTCCAACTGTCCGGGTTCGATTCTGCCCCCAGCACTTGCTACATCTGTGTCCTTGGGCAAGTTGCTCAGGCTCCCTGGTATCAATTTCCTCATCTGTAAATCCCCCTCATCTGGGGATAATGTCAGTACCCATCTCCCTGGGATGTTGTCGGATTAAATAAAGTGAGGTCTGTAGCATACATAGAAAGGTGCTCCATGCGGGGTATAGGCTCAGCCAAGGCAGCCGTTGCTAAGCCTTACAGGAGCCTTACTGAGCAGGAACCACTAGGATCCCCATTTAGCAGACTGGGAAACTAAGCAAGCCTGTCAGCAGACAGAGCCAAACAAGGCCCACCCTGCCTTCAGCGAGTTTGCAATTTAGTGGGCACGAAGAAAACAACTACACCAAAAACTCAGCTCTGCTTTACATTGCACTTAAAAAAAAAAAAAAAAAAAGTCAAATGCAGACAATGTGCCTCAGATCCCATTCCTTACAGAAGGACTGTCCAAAGCCCACACTCGTGTCACGACACTGCACTCCATGGCTTCTGGAATGCCCTGGACTGACGTCTGTGTCACTCCAAGAGAATCCCCAGTTATGCAAAGACATGGACCAGAACATGTTGAATATTTCACACAAATAGCAGGTTGTTGGAATAGTGCTCTGTGAATGGAAGAGGCTTCGTAATAGACCTCACAACCCAGCAGCATCCCCGGGGACGGTTTCGGCTAAGGGTGCTGCTCCAGTTCATTCACAGGCTACACTTGGTGATGCGGTTTCCTAGTGACCTCTAGCTAAGTCTACTCAGTGACCGTGTTCCATTTCCGCTGTAAGGGAGCTGAACCTGGGGACGAGAAGACACGGCAGAGCTCTACGTGACTCTTATTCCCTAAACTCAGATGAAATGCTCCTTGCAAGACAAAGCTGCTTGCTACAGCCTCATCGAAGACAAGCTCCGTGCCCTGCACAGCAAGCTGAAACCTGCCTTAGACTATAAGGGGTAGTCATTACCTGGTCCTGGCCTTTGAATCTTGCCGATGGTGGTATTTATATTCTTAAAATGTGGCTGAGCAGACAGGATTTCTTTGGGGTGGGCCTTGTTTGAAGAGTTAAGTCATCAGCCAACAGTGTCTCCAAATGACTCCGTGGAGACTGCCAGGGAGATGGCTCAAGGCCACCAAAGGCTATGGGCATCAAGGGGCCACATCCTGGGAAAAGGCTAGCAGTGGCAATCAACGTTGATGAGTACTTCCTACAAACTGTGCACAACTTATATATAAGATTCCTCGTGAGAAGGAATTATTATCCTTGTTTTATAGAAAAGCAAACCGAGGCTCAGAGAGGTTAAGTAATCTGCCTAGGTCACACAGCAGGGACACTGGATATCTGAAGTCTGGGTTGTCTTGAGTCCAAATTCCATCCTCTCATCCTTGATTGGCTCACAATTCTTCCTCTTAGAAAAACAGGAAAGAAAAATGGCCTCAGGAGAAGAGGGAGAAGATGGTGAGGGGACAGGAGAATTGGAGGAAGAAAGGGGTGCAGGTGTCAGGGAGGGAGGTTGGATGGCCTTGATGCTTGGCACAGGCCTCCCAGGGGAGCCCAAGCCTGTTGGGCAGGAGTGTCAGCTTGCAGTCAGGCAGCTGCGGAACTCCAAGAAGAAATCAAGGAGGTGTGGCCTCAAGAAGCCACTTCAAAAGCAACTCTGCGTGTTCTGCCTCTGGTGTTAGCAGGACACTTTAGGTTGCAAGTGACAGAAAACCTAATCAAACTGGCTTGACAGAAAAACAGAAAGATAAATATTGGCTCCCTCACTTAAAAGTGCAGAGTAGACGATTTCAGGTGCGGCTGGGTCCAGGTGCTCTAACAGTGCTGCTCTCTGCGGTGTCCCCCTTTTTCAGGCAGGCACTCTCCCGGGAAGATGGTAGCCAGTAGCTCCAGGCTTGTGTCCAGTGCTCTCAGCAACTCCAGTGGGAAGAAGTGCCTCTCCCACAATAGTTCCTTCCAACAGAAAGGCTGGGACGGGTGGCACTAACTCCAACGTTGCCTGAGTCATGTGCCCATCCCTGAACCAATCACTTTGGCCACAGGGGGATGTGACACTCTGATTGGCTCACCCATATACAGCCAGCGCCAGCCCCACCAGAGCTCCCTGGACTCAGAGGAGGGTGTGTCTCCGATGAAATTTTCAGAAAAAAAAGTGTTAAGCATACTGAGGAGAGAAGACAAAAACATCATCTCTACACCCAGCATGGGGTGGGAACTCACAGGCCCAAGATGGAGAGTCACGTGCTCTCCTGCCAGAGCCAGCCCCCAGGTGCCCCAAGCTTTTTCCTATTATAGAAAAATCTCCCATAGGTTCTACTCTTTGCCATTCCCGTTCTCAACCACCGCAGGTGCAGTAACTCTGCCATTACCCCCAGCTGCTCACCTGCTTGCAGGCTCTCACAAACCAAAAGGCAGGAAGCTCCCCCTCAGGAGCTGCTCAGGTGTTACCTGCCCAACCCACCTGTACACACCTTCAACAGTATTTTCTCCTCTGTTTATAAAGGAATATGTGACTGTGTGGAAAAATACAAAACAAACAAACAAACAAACAAACAAAATAACCTATAATCTCACACTCAGAGGAAGCCCTCCATATTACATTCCAGCGTGTTTCCTATGTACTATGAATATTTTTTCCTATAATTAAGGTCATTTTACATATCTAAGTGTGTGTGGTGCTCCTGCACGTTAGTAGTGGCACCATTTCCCTGCCCCATTAAAAGTCTTCATAAGGACGTTGGTGGCCCAGGCTGAGTCTTGTGCCGCCCGTCATGGCCAGGAGGTATGGGTTCAGGGATTGGCAGCCCCACCAGGGCTGTGCAGGGCCAGTTGAGGAAAAGCAGAGATCCCTGCTGGGAGGAGTGGTGGTTCTGCTTCGTGCAGATGAAAGGATAGAGGTTGATACTGCGTGGGGAAGTTGGAGCTGGTGTGCTGAGTTGAGATGATGCAGATTACGACCTGAGCAATGGGGTGGCTCATGCCACCCACACGGGGTTGGCAGGGAGCTCCCTCAGTAGCTGAGCTCCGCTTTGGGGAAGTGAAGGCCGCAGGGTCATCTTCATTGAAGGCAGTTTCAGTACACCTATGCCACGGAAGCAAAATTGCAAGATTTATTGCTTACAGATCCCAGAACCAAGGGAGCGCAATGTACTGGGACAAGAGCCCTCTTCCATCCCAGGCTCGAGCACTTAGTATTACTTAGAAGGTAGTTGGGGTGGAGGTCACTAACGTCACGAACTACTTCACTAAGTAGTTATTTTGAAAGAGGCCCTGGAAAAAGCAAAGCAGGGACTTAGGGCAAAATCCTCAACTCAGTACCTTGCCTAAATGTCCAGACTCGGTGTGAGCAGGGTTGTCATACTGTAAAATACCAGGGCAGCAACTCTGAGAAACAAAAGTTGTTGTCATCGTAGGTACGTAGGATTCAATCTTTCATGCCTCCTGCCAGCCTTCAACCCGGGTAGAGGATGCACTGTCCACTCAGCCTTTCTGACTGTTTGCCCCTGCCACCTTGATTCCTGGCCTTCTCTGAGGCTGGGTCCTTGTGTGTCCCCCATCAGGTGTCCTCTGTGTTTGCTGGCTGGGGGCAATTTTACCTTCCTCTCCCCTCTTACGGCAACATCATATATGGCTTTGGCCTGTCTTGACTTAGGGTTATCTGGACCACATGTCCACCTTCCCCCTTAAGGCTGGACCCTATGCAGTGGTTACTTAATGAGCATCTATCTGGGGGAGACAGTGGAGAGCAAACAGACATGGTCCTGTCCTTGTGAAGTTTACAGTCTAGATGGGTGGGCAGACATTGTCACACAGAGGATTAATGGGAAAAGTGTTTCTGGACTTTGAGGGCATGTTTAGTGGGGCGGGGAGGGATTTTATTTCCTCTGGGGAACCAGAGAAGAGTTCATGCAGGATGTGACACCTGAGCTGAGGTCTGAGGAAGAGTTACCTGGCCCAAGAGGCAGAGAAGAGAGCTCCAGGGGAAAGGAGCATGTGCAAATGGCTTGGGGAAAGCATGGTGACCTCAGAAGGTGGGCAAGGCTGGAGAGCTGGGGAAGGTGGCGAGTGGGGAAGGGGAGCTGGAGAGGACCATGGGCAAAGGCATGCAGGAGCCTGAGAGACCCGTGAGAATTTCCATCCTTTTTCTAAGAACAGGAGTGAGGTAGGGATTGGAATGATCGGAATTACATAGTATCAATGACATATCGTAGTGTATCGATAGGTATTGCACTGACTTAGTGGAGTATCAGTGTATCGATGGAGTATTATATGTACCAGTATCGTAGTTTATCAATAGAGTATTGCACTGTATCAGTGGAATATCCTAGTGTATTTATAGAGTATTATGTGTATCAATGGGGTACCATAGTGTTTCGGTAGAGTATTGTGTTTTATCGATGGAGTTTCATTTCTATCAATAGAGTATTATGTGTATCAGTGGAATATCACAGTGTATCAATAGAATATGGCAGTATCAGAGTGCCCGATCTTTGGTAGCCTACTCAGGAAGTGACATCCCACATCACAGGCCAGGCCCTACTCTCAGGGGAGGGATTCCACAAAGACATGAATACCAGAAGCTGGGGGTCACGGGGGCATCTGAGAGTCTTCCGTCCACACCTCAGCACGAAGATTTAGGGCAGGCAGAAGGATGAGCTCCTTGGCTACATATTTCTAATCTTGGGAAAGGAGACATGCACGGCCCTGTAGAGGAGGACGTCTTAACACAGAAAAGGTTTTCGTGTGTCCTGTGGCTTCCAGTGGCTGGCCCCTAGGCCGCAGGCTGCAACGGCCCCTCAAGCCTTCCTCAGTCCTGCAACCCCAAGAGAACATCTGTTGGCTGATTCCCCAGCAAGGGGACCTGTGCTGAAGTCCCCACAATGGAGGGGTCCTTCCTCCCAATTGCCAAGTGAAATGCAAAGAATTCCCTAAGTCTCCATCAGAAGAACATTGGTTTTCTTCACATGGAAGTTTCTATCTGGCTTTACTCTTGTCAGATGGATTTTCTTCTTTCTTGTTTCACATGCTCTTTGGAGTCACAAGACTAAAACGTAGGTTTTATGATCAGTTAGCTCATTGATAGACATTGGTCTGAATAATTATAGGAATACTCTTTAACATACGGCTTCAAAAGAAGTCCGAATTGTTTCCTTCTTATTTTGGAAACTTTCAGATACAGAGAAGCAGAAAAAATTGTACAGTGAACACCCATATTCCCATTTCACTAAACTCACTTCTTCTCATATCTATCCATCTCTCCTTCCCTCTGGCCACCAATCATTCCATCTGCTTTTTGGCGATCCTTTCAAAGTGAGTTGGAGATATTAGTATAAGGAAGTCCAGTCTAAAAAGGTATTCCGTGAAGTTTTCTATAAATGCTGAAATTCAATGGATTGAGGTTTTATAGGATGAGGGTGGGCAGCCCTATTATTCACTCATTTACATTTTTGAGAAATGTGTTGTCGCCATCTTCTAGGGCAAAGCCTAGCTCTTCCCCCACTAACCCAAAGAACACATCCACCTGATTTTTGATCCAGGAGTCTGAGTGACTTTGCAATGTTAAAAGTGTATTCACTCATTCACTAGCTCATTCATTCATTTAAAATACCGGCTGAGGTCCTCCCTTCAGGTGTCCCTCCTGTTGAAGTCCAAGCAGGCATTTCAGGACTGGAACAGTTGAACAGTGTGCTGCATATGGAAGAGACTCGTCAAACATTTGTTGGACGGTGCAGTGAATCTCTCAAGAGCTTGTCAGCAATGACGTTCTCAGACATTGGTGCTTTATTTACTATGTTGTGTTGTGATGGTTTCAAGGCATCATGAGCTGAAATTTCAGCTTTTACGTTTATTTATTTATTTATTTTTAAAGGTTTTATTTATTTATTCATGAGAGACACCGAGAGAGAGAGACAGAGAGAGAGAGAGAGAGGCAGAGACACAGGCAGAGGGAGAGCAGGCTCCATGCAGGGAGCCCGACGTGGAACTCGATCCTGGGGTTCCAGGATCATGCCCTGGGCCGAAGGCAGCGCTAAACTGCTAAGCCACCCAGGCTGCCCTGCTTTTACATTTTATTAAAACAGTAGCTTGTAGAAAAAAAAAAAAAAGATGTACACATTTCAAAAGTATAAATTCCACCCACTGCTTGTGATGTGTGTGATTTGGCATAAATTATTTTCAAGCGCCGAGCTTCAGGATCTTGACTCTAGAAAGGGGGAGAATGGGCTAGCCACAGTTTGTTCAGAGACGAAATAAAGTGAGTGTAATGCTGAGCGCCCAGCATCTGCTCATGGGAAGCCCTCAATTACACTGGCTCACATGATGCTCATGCACAGAGGGCTGTGAGCCATCTCAGGCACGCGCATGGCTGAGAGCGAAGGTGTGTCCCAGGGACATGGGAAGGAGAGGAGGATTCGACCTCCTTGTCTCCTGTACCCCCCTCTGGTCTTTCCTCTCCCACCTTCAAGTGGCTGCATTCCAAGGTGGGGGATGGCGGGGATGGAGACCTTGCCTGCCAAGCTCCCAGGGCCATCTCCCTGCTCTGAGGCCCCAGTAGTCCTCTCTGGGTGGCCAGGGTGCACTGACACAGGGCACCACCGGGTCCTGCTCCTTGCTTGCCTGCACCTACCTCTGGATAGTAAAACCTCTCCCAGCCACGCTCCCGGATCACCTACGTCAAAGTCACACTCAGTGTACCCAGGTTCCTTTTGCAAAGTGCGGGACAGCCCTTTCCAGGTCACTGCAGTGGAATTTGACCCCCAGAGACTGGCTCAGCCCTTTTCCAGAGTTAGGCGATTCCATGGTTTGTTCCCACCCGCCTCTCAGGAGCTCAATCTCTGTCCTCCCCTGAGGAGAGCAATTATAGCCGTTTTCATTTCCATGTAACTTTACTACTATATTGTTATTTCTAGGTTACGCAAGCCGTATAGTCTCATTTTTTAAATGTTGAAACATGAGTGAATCCCTTTCCCCAGAAATGAGCAGTTTCTGAAAAATTCTTTAGGATTTTTTGGGGTATATCCTGACTACTTGTTAAACAAACATGGGCAACACTATGTGTAATTTAGTCACTTTTTTTTTCTTTTACCTTTAGGCACATCTTTTTTTTTTTTTTTAATTTATGATAGTCACACACACACAGAGAGAGAGGCAGAGACACAGGCAGAGGGAGAAGCAGGCTCCATGCACCGGGAGCCCGACGTGGGACTCGATCCCGGGTCTCCAGGATCGCGCCCTGGGCCAAAGGCAGGCGCCAAACCGCTGCACCACCCAGGGATCCCCCTTTAGGCACATCTTAGACATCATTCCAAATCAAGTCCTTCTTTCTTTCTTTATTTTTTATTTTTAAAAATATTTTATTTATTTATTCATCAGAGACACACAGAGAGAGGCAGAGACATAGAGGGAGAGGCAGGATCCTTGTGGGGATCCTGATGCGGGACTGGATCCCGGGACCCCAGGATCACGCCCCCTCACACTGAAGGCAGACACTCAACTGCTGAGCCCCCCAGGAGTCCCAAATCCTTTTTCAACCGCTGCAAAGAATCTGTTGTAGGGATGATCTGTAATATATCATTCCCACTGCTACAGGTAGGTATTGAGTGGTTTCTAATTTTTTGCTATTACAAACACTGCTGCAATGAACAGCCTTATGCCCATATTGGAAGGCACTGGAGGAGTCATAAAATTGAAAGTTAGAATTCAAACTAGAAAAGCAGAATCAGTGGGTCAGTGAATATCATGGTAGGAATCAAGCACTTACTAGGACTGAGGCATTGTTTAATGCTTACTGTTATTAATTAATTTAATCCTTACAGTGATCTGTGCAATCTTAGCCCCGTTTACAGCTGTAGAAACGGAGTCACAGACAGGTGAAGTAATTGAGATCACAGCTGGTGAGTAGCATGTTTTAAATTTTGGCCCATATTCTATCATTGACCCCCAGAAGGATCATATCCAAGTCTTCTCCTGCCAACTGACCCTCTTTTCCTACTCTCCAACATAAGCAGGTTGCGGAGGACCGGAGCCCACACTTATGGAGCGCTTCCAAAATGCCTTGCGCATCATCCCGTTGGAATCATCACAACCCCATCACTTCACTATTGGGGAAATCAAGGCACAGAGGCCAAATGGTTGTTGCTTTAGATCACCTAGCTTGCATACAAGAGGAATTGGGATTATGACATCTGTTTAATTTTTAAATGAAAGAAAACTCACATGAAAATCTTAGGAAGTCCATGGCTCCTGGCCCCTCAGGTGATCCTTTTCCCCAGTTGTTCCTTGACTACATTGGTAGTAGGCTTGGTGTCATTGGTGGATGGCAGTGGCAGTGCCCTTGGAGGTCTACGGGGACGGCTAGGGATGATTTGGGGACAAAGCTGGGCAGGCTTCCATCCACAGAAGGGCAAGACTCTTCCTGGGCAAGGCTGTGATAGTCCTTAGCGGCCAAGAGTCCCTAAAGGTGAGGAAGCAAGCCAGGAGGGCGTTTGCACTTCCAGGTAACAAGCAGGTGAGCCCCTCTGGGAGTTCCTGGCACTCCTGGGGCAGCCACCTGTGTGCCCCTCCCCATTCGCTGTGGCTGTCGCCTGCCCGGCACACTGTCAGAACTCACCCAGTCTCCTCCGTGGCCCTGCAAACATTCCCCTCCAGGTGAGGCCTATTGTCACTCACACCTTAGTGGCAATTGCTTTACTCAGCTAATTAGATCAGCACCTTGCCTCCTAGATGTCCAAACTTCCCCTGAGGCCTTATCAGGAAAGAGACAGACTTCTTTCTCAGGGAAGCTAACCCAAGGCCGAGTGGGGACAAAGCTACTTTCAGGAACTGCAGGAGGAACAGAGGGGGCCGGGGAGGAGGGGGGGAACTTCCCAGACACTTAGAAGGGGTTGGTGCAGGCGGGAGGAAGGTGCCAGACCTGGGCATTGCTGGGAGGCATGGGAGAAAGATGTAGGGTCCCAGGTAACCGGCCAAGCCCTCTGGTGATAAGGTCACTGCCTTCACCACAGCAGGAAGGCCGAAGGCTGCCCCTGCTAGGAGGTGACTCCATCCCAGGGGGATGGGTCCTGGACACCCTGCTTCTCTGTCTTGCCTTTGACTCTGTCCTCATCCACTCCCTACCCCCTCCCTTTGCTCCCTTGGAGTGAAGACAGTAAACTCTGGGAATGGGGGTGTCCTAAGAAGTGGCCCGGGATCCCCTGTTTGCACATAATCTCCAAAATGCTGGGGTGGCGGCTCTCTCTGCCTTGTGCCCTCGCTGGTGTCCCCACCCATTCCCACCCTGCAGCACCCCCGAGCCTGTGCTTTCTGCTCCCAACCTCCACATGAGCTGTTCCTTCTTCCTGGCATGCCTCTGCCCTGAGGATCAGGTAGGGTCACCCCTCCCTGAAGCATTGGTTCCCTGTCTCCTCCACTCACCCTGGGGGAAGAGCAGCTGCTGGCCCTGGGTCTCTAGTATGAATTTGTAAAGGATGCCCCTGTACCATGATTATGTGAGACGCTAACTTTAGGGGAAGCGGGGCGAGGGGTGTACTGGAGCCCTCTGTGCTGTTCTGGCAATTTTGCTGCAAGTCTAAAATTACTTCCAAAACAAAAAGTTAACAAGAAAAGGGGCCCATTCATCCTGACGGTCCTAGAGGACTTGATTTCAGGCCCCACGGAGGGCGAGACCTCCTTATCCTGTGGGTCAAGGCCTGTCCTTTGTCTATCCACCAGCCCCGTGAGGCTCCACTAATACAAAGCAAAGCCACTCAAAATACACACATATTAGGGCTGCGGGGTGGCTCAGTTAGTTAAGTGTCTGCCTTTGGCTCAGATGGTGATCCCAGGGTCCTGAGATCGAGCCCCGCATGGGGTTCCCTGCTCTGCGAGGAGCCTGCTTCTCCTTCTGCCCCTCACTCTGCTCGTGTTCTCTCTCCTTCAAATAAATAAATAAATAAGATCTTTTAAAAAAGTACACATATTGATGCTCCAATACCCCTGCGTTTGGCTTCTCAGAACTTGAACGCAGTCAGATTGACCCCTAGCCCCAAATTGAAACCACCTTGCTAAAAGCCTCTGCATTAGGTCGAGTCCCCCTGAAGTAGCTGCTGATTCATGTGCGCGTGATTTGCTAAGGATGTGTGCCCGGGGGCAGCCAGACAAGAGAGGGAAGAAGCCAAACTTGGGGGTGGTTTTGGGCACAATGCCCGGCTGGGCCCGATCCCACAGTCCCACGGAAGGTTCTGGAGTGTGAAGGACACTCAGAGCCTAGAGGCTGCTAGCATGTCAACAACCAGGTGCTTCTTGGTCCCTGTACCTGCAAGGCAGAGGGGCCACCGCAGCCCAGGCCACGTCCTCTGAGGAGGAGGGCAGGTGCGGGGGCGTCGGGGTGTTGGAGAGGTGAGCACAGCACAGGAGGGGGATCCCAGGCAGCCTGGACACATGTGGAGGACTGGCAGGGAGCAGGGGTGCATGTAAAGTGGGGGACGACCAGACCATGCTGGGGTTGCGAGCATGAGCTGGAGTCCCTGAGGGTGGACTGGAGCCGGTCCCCTCTTGTTCTCTCTGACTTGGTGCCAGGGGGTCCTGCAACAGCCAGAATGTCCCAAAGCTGAACACAGCCTGGCCCAGGAGCTGAAGGAGGAAGCAGGGGAGAGGAGGAGGGCCAGTGGCAGGCCTGGTGCTACGGAGGTGAGCCAGGAGGTGAGTGGCGGTGAGCCAGAGAGGCTGAGCCCCACGGCGCCCTCCGGGTCTCACACGAGGATCTCTCCCGCTGCCCCCTCTTAGGGGTTGAATTGTGTCCCTGCCGAAGAGATGTTGAAGCTCTGACCTTCTGGATGTTTGAGCGTGACCTCATTTGGAAGTAGGGTCAATGCAGACGTGCTTCATTGAGGTCATAAGATGAAGTCATATCAGAGTAGGGTGTCCCGCTCTAGCTCAGTGACCTTAAAAGGAGGACATTCAGACCCAGGCATGTAGATGGCTGGTGTGACAGAGGAGGCAGATTGGAGGTGGGGGGGGCAGGCAGGCGTAAGGCAGGGAAGGCCTGAGGCCACTGGAAATGGGAAGGGGGAAGAAGGTTCCTCCCCTAAAGGCTTTTTTTGGGGATTGCAGCCCTGCCCACACCTTGATTCAGCCTTCCCGCCCCAGCACTGTGAGAGAATAGAGCCGTGTCCTGGTAAGCCATCTAAGCTTTTGGTACTTTGCTAGAGTAGCCCCAGGAAACAAATGCAACCCCCCCATACACCCCACAGAGAAGGGGGTTCCATGGCTCAGCCTGGCCACATCAGGACATCAGAGCAAGCCCAGCCTCTCAGATGAACGTCACCCCCACCAGGAGCACAGCTGAGCCAGGCCTTGCCCAGTTCCATCCTGGTGGAACCACAGCAGGACAAAGCAGAGCGTCGGGTCACTGGGCATCTCTGCCCAGCTCTCAGCTGCCCATTTGCTCCGTAAAGACAAGCGTGCCATCTGGCTCCTTCTCTTCAGTTGCCCCAGGCCTAGAAAGTCCCCAGCACATGGCAGGGCTTTTTGCACGGGGAGAGAGAAGTGACCATCCCTGTTTGGCATCGCAGCCTCGATGGGCAGGAGTGGGGCCCTCCTCTACCCAGACCCTCACTGATCAGCAGATTAACGTCTCAAAGAAAACCCAGATTTTTCTTCCTTGCTCCTGTGGGCCAGACAGCCCCAAACCCTGGCTTACCGTTTCCTCCAAGTGTTAATTTATCAGGACAATACTAATCTTTGGGATGATTGACGGCTTGGAGGGATTACCAGCCTATAGCGGAGAAGCTGATAGGCATTTATTACCTACTTAACCATTTAAATCAAACAAAAAAGAAAAGCCGCGTTGTACAAAAGGTGATGAATGTTTCTGTTAAAACTCCCTATTAAAATGATTCATTAACATGACAAAGAATTGCCTGGTCTCGGGGCGCCAGGGAGGAGGTTGGAAGATCCCACCAGTCCAGCGCTCTTGGGAGGGCTTTAAGAATTCGGGGATTTGCTTCTTTCTGCTGGGGGCGGGGGTGGGGACACATCCGCACAGGTTGCAGCCCGGCCACTTTGTGGGATTTGAGTTTTTTTTAAGAACCCTGACCCGAGTTCACCTCTGACGGCGAGGCTGCCAACTGTGTCCCGAGGGTGTAGCCACCGAAGAATCCCAGCGGTTTCCCCAAAGTCTTCTTCTCCTTGAGTCCTTTCTAAACAGCTAAGGGGCCCGGTAAGGATGTCGCGATTGTGCTGCCTGGTGAGGCTCTGAGGTCACTCAGCAGCCAACCCAGAAGAGTGGACGCTAGGCCTTTGATGAGTGGAAATGCGGGAGGCCCGGTGCCCGGGGGTGTGATGGGCAGCTGGGGCAGGGAAGGGGCCCCACGGTCTCCTCCTGCCACACCCCTGCGTGGCCAGCCGAGGAAGGGACTTCTCTCTGAGCCTCAGGTCTCATCCCTGGACCTCGCTCCCTGGGCTTTTTGCGCGGTTTAAATGAGAATCAGAGCAAATGTCCTGGGTCAGTTCCTGAGTGGAGCTTAGCTCAGCACCTGGCATAAAGCAAAGGTGCAGAGTCACCTTGGGGCTCCCTCCAGGTGGCGTCCCAGGTCTCCCACCTCCCCAGGCCCCACGGCGCCTGTGTTCTCCAGGTCAAGCCATGCCCTGTAAGGTCACCAGCTGGCTACTGTCTTCTAAAACCACAGGGACTGCCAGGTCTTCCTCCTGTACCCTCGCCGTAGCCAGCCCGAGCAGTAGGCACTGCCCTTGGCTCCATTCTCCAGGTGAGGAAGATTGACGCCCAGCAAGGGTTAAGTGACTCACTCAAGATCACGTGGCCACTCAGTGATGAGTGCTCAAATTGAACCTAATCTGTCTGAATCTTTGTCTTTGGTATTTACAAATGTGTCTTGCCAGCTGGGAGAGGCAGGAAATGGGCGAATGTTTCTTAAGGAATCACGTACCAGAATCTTTCATGCCCTTTATCTCATTGAATCACCATGGCAGCACTTCAAAGTAGGCATTTTATTAGTCTTGATTTATAGGTGCTTGCTCATAGAGCGTTAGTCCTTCGGTACAAGGAGTGACTTTGGGGAGGCAGGCGGCTTGGGAGTCAAATCATGTTCGGGTTCAGCTTCATTGTGGAGCTGTGTGACCCAGGATCAGTTGCTTGACCTCTCTGTGCCTCGGCTTCTCCCTCAGTAGTCCTGGCACCCGCCTCCTAGGGCGGTTTGAGGCCAGTGACTTTATGTCTCCACAAAGCACTCATGGTCAGGGCTCAGTACTCGTTTCCTGTGATTATTTGGTCCCAGTGGGATAGGGTCTGGCAACTCTGGTCCCCTTGTCACTGCTCAGGGTTGCAATGATCTACGGGGTTTCCACCCCTGGAAACCATCCATGCCGATTTGACCACACTGAGAACTACTGCCAACAACCTCCTTTTTTCTCTTTTATTTGAAGATGAAGTTCATATTTCTACTATCTGTTATAGGTGTGTCTGAGAAGGGGGGAAAAAAACCGTAATTTAAAAGCCTGGAATTCGAAACCCGCAAACCTTTGAAGCTACAGCCAGCTGAAAAAATTGCAGTCAACTGTAGTCACTCATGTTTATCAGGGGGAGAAAAAAAAGTTCACTCCAAACAAAAGCGCTTACCAGGGAGAGGGAAAATATGAGAAGTATTTGGTCAAACGCTTCATTTGCTCCAGACCCTGCTTCTGAGCAGCTTAACCAGCAAGGCATTTCACCCACTGGGGGCTCGGCCGCTCCCCCCAACCCCAGGAAGTTAGTAAGTTGAAAATAATTAAGGTTGCTAAGTGATTTCACGCCTGTGAAACCACTAGAAAGGAATCCTGTCATTGTTTAATTAAAAAAATGAAGAAAGAAGAGAGAAGGAAGAAGGAAGGAAGCAAGAAGGAGGGAAGGAAGGAACGAGAAGCAAAGAGGAAGGAGAAGAGGGGGAGGGGAGGAAGGAGAGCGGGTGATACTCTCAGGGGATGGGGCTCTTCTGGGGGCTGGGTAGGAACAACTCTTATCACAGAATGAGCTCATTTCCTGCTCAGCGGGAAAGTGGTTCCTGCCATGGCCCTCCCCCTGTTGCCCCCACCCCTAAATCGTGCCTCTTTCCTGCAACCAGGGCAGAACAAAGGGATTTTGAAGTTCTCTTGGCATCACATGCCAGCTTCTGAAGACTGGAAGGGTCCCAGCTAGAACACCCCGCAGAAGTTCTGGACTCAGACTGGCTCCAGGGTTTCCCAGTTGTGCGGCCTGGGGAAAGGTCCCTGGCTTTGGCCTCACTGTGATTTTACTTACGTGCAAAACAGGATCAGTAATAGAATGCTCCTGCCTACCTATTTGGACCAAACCCTCTGGAACTGCTGTTTTTGTAAGTCAAAAATGGCCAGATATCAGCAATTCCAGATGGTTGAGCCTGAATCGGTTAAAAGGGAAGAGTGCAAGGGTGTTTTGAAAATGGGTACATGTTGTACTAATGCAAGAGGTGAGCTCATCCTATAAGTAGTCGCTGAATGTCTGGGACGTGCAAGCACTAGGCTAGGTCGGCACATAACGTGGGCATCATTTAATCCTTGCAGCAACCCCAAGGTTGGATACAGCTGATCTTCACTTTGTGGATAAGTAAACTGAGGCTTATATGCCCCAAATCATGTACCCTGAGACATTCACCTAGGATGGGTAGCAGCCAGGATTTGAACCCAGGCAGTCTGGCTTTAGAACCCAAGCTCTTCACCATTCATCAACCATCAATTATTTTAAATCAATCTGTTCATTCATTCAAGAAATACTTATTGGGATTTTTTTCAATGGGCCAGGCACTCTTCTAGGCATGAGGAATATAGTGATAAAGAAGGTAAAGTTGCCAATCCCATGGGGAGAGAAAGATAACACATAGCAGATGAATAAAAAATATAGATAATGGTAGTAGCATGAAGCTAAGAGGTGGTTGGGGGAGAGGGGCTGTGATATAATGGAAGATACATATTTGGCCTTCATCCCCAGTTCCTAGCAATAGAGATCCTAAAACCTTTGTGATTTCCTGAGTAATAGGGTGATAGGAGCGTCTTTTGTTATAATATTTGGTCTTTGGCTCTGGTTCATGATACAGTGCTCCCAAATCCTTTGGAATTTAATGAGTGATAGGAACATCTTTTGTTCTAATGAGGCTACTCTCGACAGATCCCTAAATAGCTTCATGATGGGGGCTGGTCACCAGAAAGATCAAATCGTGATTAGAAACTTGGAACATTTAGCTCCAACCCCCAATCTGAGTGGAGGAGAGAGGGGTGGGAGATTGAGTTAATAAATTAAAATTGGTCATATGTATGTGATGAAATCCCCATACAAAACCCTAAATGATGGTGTCAGGGAGCTTCTTGGGTTGCTGAACACATCCACCATAATGTTGGGGGCATTATGTACCCCAATTCCACAAGAACAGAAGCTCTTGGGCTTGGGATGCTTCCAGCCCTACTTACCTCTTCATCTGGTTGATCATTTGCATTCTTTGTAATATGCCTTATAATATAGCAGTAAATATAAGTAGTACTTCCTTGAGTTATGTGAGTAATTATAGCAAATCATTAAACCTGAGGAGGGGTGTCATGCCCCCCCCTCCTCCAGTTTATAGCTGGTCAGTCAAAAGTATGGGAGGCCCAGGACTTGCAATTGGCACCTGATGTTGGCACACAGTCCTATGGGACCGAGCCCTTGTCCTGTGGGGTCTATGTTAACTCTAGGTAATATCAGAATTGAATTGAACTGCAGGACATCCAACTGGTGTCCAGAGAATTGGAGTATTGGTTGGGGTAGAAAAAAAACACACATTTAGAGAAGAAAGAGATCACAGTTGGTGTCAGAAGTGGGATTTGTCCACCTCACCCTGTTTCATGAGAACGTGTGATTTGAAAAGAGAGCAGTGGAAGCCTGAGGATTATGGCCACGCAGTCACCCATCAAACAGAGCAGCTTCTGTACTGTAATCAGTTGCTAAAGGTAAAAGCAACAGAATTCAGAGTTGGATCCAACTCTTTTTGGAGAGTTGGGTCATAGGATACGTAAGGAAAGGCAAACTAACAAGAAAAAAGCAAAATATGTAATCCCTTGGTTATTGTTATGTGTAATAGGAAAAATGAGGTTAAAAGAGAATGCTGGTGTGTATCTTTTTTTTTTTTAAGATTTTATTTATTTATTTATGAGAGACCAGAGAGAGACACAGGCAGAGGGAGAAGCAGGTCCTTGCAGGGAGCCCAATGTGGGACTCGATCCTGGGACTCCAGGATCACGCCCTGGGCTGAAGGCAGGTGCTAAATCGCTGAGCCACCCATGGATCCCGCTGGTGTGTATCTTGATGCTGGACAAAGCTCAGATTTCAGGCAGTCAGAGGTTGACCTCTAGCTTCAAAGGCACCCATAGAGGGAAAAATAGTGGAGGAATAACAGAGAATACCCCTAAACCTCTGGTCACCAGGGAGACAGTCCATGGGAAAGAAGGGAAAAAGAAAGTATTGAAGCCAAGGGGTGTAATGTGAAGGAGTCTCAGTTTGTAGATCAGTGTCACGAGCTTCCTGAAGAACTTTTACTAAAGTGGATTTTGAGAGTGACTGACACGGGGATGGTGGCCTCAATGTGTAGGGCTGCAGAGTAGAAGGCACCATGCCGATAGCGTGGAGGAGGGTGGGTGGCTGGAACGCAGGGCATAGAGCAAGAGTGGTAAAGGCAGCCAGAAGGTGGGGGTAACTGTGGACTGTGGGGCTTTGAAGGAGGCCAGCGGGGAGGCCATGGCCACGGTCCAAGCAGAGGTGGTGGTGGCCTGGATCCAGCTGCAGGTGGGAGAAGTGGGTAGAATTGGAATCTACCTCAAAGGTGGAAGCAGTAGGATTTGTTGATGGCTCAGACGTGCAGGAGAAAAGAGAAGCCTGTTGTTTTTGTTACTCCAAGTCCACAGCTACTGCGTTGTGGAGAAAGGACTAGAAATCCAGGCTCTTGGCATTGGTCAAATACTCTCTTCATCCTTCATTCATCTCACAAGCACTTTTTGAGCTCTTACTGTGTGCTGGGCCAGGTGCTGAGACCTGCTGGGTGCTCAGGGAGCTTCCAATCTCAAGGGAAGTTCAGACTCCAATCACAAACGTCCTAAGGGCCCATATAATTACATGGTGCAGAGAGGCAGGGTACCCCAAGGACACTTGCCGGGGGGGGGGGCCTCGCTGCTCCAGGCTTCTTGCAGAGGGGCAGAGCTGGACCATCAAGGTAGCTAACACCTCCTGGGTCCAGGGCCAGGAATCTCAGGGTCCAGGGAGTGTGCTGAACGATACAATCCATGATCTCATTCTGTCTTGGTGAAAACCCTACAAGGAAGGAACTATTTTTTCCCCCTTTTACAGAGGAGGCAACCCAAGTTTCGGTGGGAGGGGGTCAGCTGCCCAAGGTCACAGCCGGCAGAGCCAAGATGCAAACCATGGGATGTGGACTCTACATAGCATCCAGATCTCCGTTCAAAGTTCTTTGGTATCAGCCCCTTCCCATTACTTCCTGGAGAAAAATAGACGTGATTAATAAATCACTATGTCAAATAATAAGCATGTTCTACCTCCAGACAGTCCCCTGTGATAGAAGCAGGTGTGTTTTTTTTTGAGGGGGGTGGTGAGCATGAGGGAAACTTGATGAAAGTCCAGAATTTTCCCCGTGAAGTCCGCGTGACCTTTAATTACTTACAGATTTAATAGAATATCATTCCACATGATTTATTCCACTGAAAGATTGATTAGTAATATAACTTGAATTGTAGTCCATCGCCCCATGCAATTTTAGATGATTTAGTGCCAAATAAAGACTAACCCCCAAGCCCTTGCTTCAAAGAGCTGCAGTCCCCCTTGTTGTTCTAACGCATTTGGGAGAAATTGTGCCTCCACTGGTCAGAAAGCAATTCGATCTTTCCTAACCTTCAGCTAAATGAGGATCGGGATCCTTCTAACCTGGTGACAGAGGTGGGGGGCTTGACTGGGGTCTGGGTCACTTTCTTCTAGGCCCCGGGTTTCTCAGCTTCGGGATTATGAACATTCAGTTTGGGTCCGTGTCTGTCGTAGGAAAGTGTCCCGGACATGGTAGGATATCGATTAGCACCCTTGGCCTCCATTCCCCGGATGCCAGTAATACTCTCCCCCGGTTGGGAACACTAAAACTGTCCCCAGACATTGACACATGCACCCTGGGGGTGGGGTGGGCAGGACTGCCCCGGGTGAGAACCACTGATCTAGACTTCACTAATATGAGGAACCCACGTGTGTTCTTTAGAAAAGCAAAGAACTCTTAAACACATTTAAAATCGTGCTTACACGTGTACACACATTTCTGTCTTTTCTCTTTTCAGATTCCTTGAATACGTATGAAAAGGTTTGAATTAAAAGGAACAAATCTCTTCGACTTCATGTGTCATTTTTAGTCATTGCCCAATCGTGATCTTTCATTAGTTGATACTAAGTCAATTGTATTAAAGCTAAAAGCGGGGAAACTTTCTCCAAGGGCTAAATCACAGCTTGCATTTCCATATCTCTTTGGTCCCTGTTCTTACGGGGACCATATCCTTCCCATGCCATCTGGGAGACCCTCCCAGGATGGACACTGTGGGTCCTGGGTTTTTAACAAAGGTGCTGAGCGGGATGCACACTGGCGCCGTGGGGGGTGCTCACTGTGTTTCTTCTCTCCTGTATTCTGGATTCTGCGCGAACGAGAGCGACTCCCCAGGCCTCCAGATGAAGAGCAAAGTGGTCAGAATTGTGACTCCCTTAATGCAGTCTGAGTTCTCGGGCCAGAGGAACACATGCTGTTCCATTTAGTGGATAGGCTCCACCAGCTTCTGGGTTTTCAGCTTTTGGGAACCCCTGTCCCTCCAGGATGACTTTTGATGTCACCCTGTATGTGTGTGTGTGTGAGCCCTAACACTTTGCAAGCACTAATTACGGAAATTTGTGGGACCGTCCTGCTCCTGCCACCCCCTCCCCTTTTCCATCTTAGACAACACATAAAATAGCCCAGTTTCCTTTGTGGCAGGACCACCAAGGCTGAGCAAAGGGCCGTCGGCCCCCTCTGAGGGTTCCCCTGTGCTCTGCTCCACTTGCCTCTTTCAAGGACGTCTCAATGAGTGGCCTTGTTGAGACATCCACCAAGGCCCAGACTAGAAGGGACCATTAAAAACAGTTTAATCAGAACAAAAGGAGTTCTGTTCTTATTGTCCTCCCCCCCACCCCCATTGCGGTTTGGATGCAGCAACTGAAAATCTATCTGCACCAAGCAACAAATCTCAATCCAGCCATGCTGCAGAGTTCACCCTCCGCAGAGATTTCTGGATGGATCCTTGGAGGAGATAATTTACAACTAAAGCAAAACACAAGGAGAAGCCCTTTTATTTGGCACAAATGTTTCCTATTAAAAGCCTCCGAAAGTCCCTAGCTAACTGGAGCTCCTCATCCTGCACAGGCTCAAGGTGATCGTATTAATGTATACTGAATTCTTAAAAAAATCCTGGGTTTGGATGCTGATCCCGTCTGCGAGGAATGGTGTGGGACTGGACTGTGAGAAATTATCTGGAGGCAGAAGCCCGTGAAAGAGGAGTATCTTTGGGTTGATTCTAAATGTCTGTCCTGAAAGCTTTGTGGTTAGTAATTTTCTGCTGCTGAGAAGCTCCAAACAGGCAGGGGCCTTTGTGGTAAACCTCCAGAACCTTCCGGAAACAGGGAGAATGGCCCCAAAATGGAGCTTTCCTGTGTGTTGTGGGGGATGGGAACTTTTGTGGCCAGCTTCCTGGGACATCAGAGAAGTTCAGCACCACCTATGCTCTGGAATGGATGCCCCCCTGCCCCCCCACCGAAAAAGGCCATTTTTAAATCTTTGGGTTTTGAAATTAGTTTTTAATTCTATTATTTTATGTGCCAGCAAAGATGAAGTTCTAAGGATGACTAGGTTCGGAAACTCATCTCATGTGACCTGTGGACTCCTCCTCCACATTTCCAGAAGGGTGAGCCCAGCAGGCTGTAGGCTCTCCCTGCTGTGCAGGGCCTGATGCAGCTCACAAGTGTCTTTGTGTACGTAGTAGGCTCATGAGCACATCTAAACACAGGTCAAAGGAACCAACCTTACTGCTTGGGACTCAATTTGGGGAAAAACGTGATCCTCTTGTGCAAATACCCAAGAAGTAGCCAGAAAACTACAGAGCAATAGGAGGACTAAAACATTTCTGTGTGATGTCAAAGAAAAGCCCCAAAGAGAATCCGGTACCGGATTGGTGTTGTGGCCGCTTTCTTATCAGGGCCCAGCAACCAGGAGCGTGCAGGAGCCTGTCTTTTTTTGTCCCCCTCCGAGGAATTCCTGAGAGTGGATTGTGACAGTGATGTGAAGACCAGTACCAGTGACTTGTTGCCCTTTCTCAAGTGGTTCTCATCCGCCAGGCACTTCCACGGACTGCCTCTCTGATGCTTCCAGGCAACGTGAGGCAGATAGATGAGAGGGACGATCGTGCCCATCCTGCAGGTGGGAAACTGGAGACTCGGGAAGGGGCAGGCTCCTGCAGTGAGTAAGCACGTGTTCTGCTCCGCTGGCCCCAGATTCTGTTCCTGGCGATCGCGATGCTGCTGGTCCCCCCACCGCACTTCGAGTAGCCAGGGTTCCTAGCCCGGGTCCATAAACGTTTTCTGTAGAGTTGGATTGTAAATACTTCTGACTCTGCAGAATTGTACAGTCTCCGTCACAGCAGCTCAACGCTGCCGTGACACATGAAGGCAGGCCTAGATAAGATGTAAACGTGCGGCCGTAGCTGTGTTAATAAAACTTTATTAACTAAAATAGGCGATCGCATATGCACGCAGGATGTAGTATGCGGACCTCTGATCTAGTCCCTCGACTAGATGTCGATAGTTGCCACCTCTAGAGGATGTCAGGAGGGTGAACCGAGTCAGGCCATGGCGTACAGGGCAGATGCTGCTGGTTGCTGACCCAGTCTCCTTTCTCTCGCCTTCCTGTCTACCAGGAGCCACAAGGGGCCAGCCAGAAATACTCCCGGGTTAGCCAAGCGTGCCTGTGTGACCCTGTGCCAGCTGATGACATGTGGTCTTCCCTTGCCCTTCCCCTTGACATGTCCTGGCACGAAAGGGGTGTCATGACTCTCTACCCCTCCTGGTCGGCCAACAGCTGGAAAGCGGTGGACGAGTAGGAGGCGCGGTTCTCCCGCCACGGCAGTGTTCACGCCACCACGATTGTGGCTCTCCTTCCCCCCAAGACACGGATGGCCCCTGAATCATCCTCGTGCCCCTGGGTAGTGGTTCCGAAACTCACCCACCACATGCTCGTAGAAGTGTGGGGTGGGGCCGTCTTACCCCCCCCTCCCCGTGATCCTTAATTTTAGGTGTCACCTCGACTGGGCTGAGGGATGCCCAGCTGGCTGCTAGAACATTATTTCTGGGTGTGTCCGGAAGAGTGTTTCTGGAAGAGATTAGCATTTGAATTGGTGGATGGAGTAAAGAAGACTGCCCTCATCAATGTGGGTGGGCGCCATCCCATCCGCTGAGGGCCTAAGTACTGTGAAAATGTGGAGGAAGGGCCAATTCGACGTCTCTGTCTGAGCTGGGACACCTGTCTCCTCCTGCCCTTGGACATCTACGCTGCTGGCTCTCGGGCTTTCAGACTTGCACCAGGGCTTACACCATTGCCCCCCTGATGCTCAGACCTAGACTGAATTACACCCTGGCATTCCTGGTTCTGCCCCATGGTATAAGCCTCCGGGGAAGGTGACCTGTCACCTTGACCTCCAACCTGACTTGGGGGTGGGCAGGTGACCTAGACCAGGAAACTCAAGTGCTCCATTCCCTGGCCCACGACCTGGACGTCCTTTTTTTGGAAGCAAGAAGCTCTCCCTCTCCATCATGGTCACCAGCCAGCACGGTCCATCTGGAACAGTCGGTGGCTGAGTCTCCCTGCCATGCAAAGGAGGCCAGTCTGTGGTGGGAAATAGCGAAGCCAACATTCAGCCAGATGCCAAGTCAAAAGACAGAGCTAGAGAGACAGAGAGCATGGGGCCACGAAGACGAGGTCGCCCTGTGTGCCCCTGGACCCAGCACTGCCTGGACAGGACTCCCTCTTGGGTCTGGGCTCGTATCCTTGGCACCGGATGCACTCCTGACTTAATGCAACAGCCCAGGGAAACACTGTGCTCTAATTAAAGACTGGGAAGCTCCGAAGTGAAGAAACCTGTTTGTCTTTCTCCAGCTCATCATTTCTTGAACTGACCTGACCAGGAAGTCCTTTTTCCAAGTACTGCGTGTGCACATTTGATGAATGGACAGAAAGAGGAAAGGAGAGGAAAGGCGGCCCGGGCAGCGAGATAGCAGAGGCGGGGAGGGGATGTTCACAACATCAAACTCAACTGGAGAATGGAGCTTCCAGGTGGCTCCTCGGAAGCCAGCTGCAGAAAAGGATCTAGCTCCCCCTCATCTCTGGCTACCTCCACCTTCCTGTGTGTTTTCGGGTTCAGTTCCTGAGTGAGGAGATCTGGGTCTACACGGGGCCATTTGGACAAGAAAACCTCTGTGAGTCACATTCCGTTGTTTCATCTATAAAAATTCTGCCTCAGAGACTGACCCCTGTTTAAACACGGGACAGCTTCATCTTCTCAGCCTGTTTATCGCTGAACGCCAACAAGGATTTCAGAAGTCACACATGCCTTGAACTAACCTCTAAGAGCGACTCAGTGTGGCCACACTCAATTGATTTTTTTTTCCTCCTTCAAAAATGGAAACGAAACAACCAAACGTCTGTAATTAAATTTTCTGGTTATAATGAAGCTTTTGAAGCCCTGTAAATCATCCTTTTGTTTCTCTGGCTCCCACCCCCAACCTCCAGCAAGTTCCCACAAGGCATTTGGGAATCAAAGAATATTACCCCATAAAAACAAAATCAGGGCCATAGTGCCAGAGACATGGAGGGACACGGGACCGATGACAGCCGGGACATGGAGGTGGGGGCGGTGGCTTCTACCATTCATGGGAGCCCTGAAGAAAAATCCTCAGACTTGGTATCTAAATAGCAGCTTCCGGAAGAGGTCTAGGTCTGAGGTGACTGCGATCTTTGCAACCTCTTTGATGTCTGGGAACATCACGCTTCCTGGTTTTGAAACTGCAGATAGCTTCCTGGGAGCACGCTCTTCGAAGGTGGCCGGGGTCTGGCCCATGAGGACCCTGAGCTTCAGCCCAGAGTGGACGTACATGCAGCAATGCCCACGTCTGGGCTCTGCTGCAGGACAGGGGCACAGGCTCAGACTTTGGGCTAATTTGGCTGTAAGAATTAAGCACCCACTCAAGCCACCCCAAGAATGTGGTGGTGTCATAAAGACACCTGTGTCTGGGGATCTGGGCACAGGGAACCATCGGGCCCCAGGAAAAGCTGGAGTGAGAAGGTGTTACTGGAGTCAAGTAGACCAGATGCTCTTGGGATTCACCTCAGGGTCTTTGCAGTGGCAGTTACCTCTACCAGGAGCCCCCTTTCCCTGTGGGTCACATGCCTGGCTTCTCAGACCTCACCTTTTCAGAGAAGCCTTCCCACCTGTTGTTCTCAGCCTCTCCCTGGCCACACCTGAACACCTGAACACATGGCCGTTCTCATCTAGATCCAACCATCAGGGCCGTTTTGTCACCTGATCGCCCCAGTGACACTGGGCTATATGATGAGCCCCTCAGGGGCATGCCCACTGTCACTCAGTGCCTCCATGATAGGGTATCAGTGACCATCCCAGCTCCTGATTCTGAGTCAGGCAATGCTCCAGACAGAAACTAAGATGTGCTCTCAGGGAGTTCATTCATTCACTCAGCAAATATTTGTTGAGCGTCTATTACGCGCAAGATGCTCTCTGGGCTCTGTTTACGGGAATGAGCAAATCAGACCAAAATCCATGCCTACTTTCCTGTGAGGGAAAGACAATAAACCAATAGACATGTAACTATATATTTCGGGTGGTGGTAAGTATGCATAAGCATGTCCCACACAATTTGGAACATACTTGTATTTAAAAATTAGTCATTGTTTATCTGAAATTCAAATTTAACTGGGTGTCCTATATTTTGATTTGCTAAATCTGGCAACCTTACTCAGTGGTCAGTCATCGTGTGAGCCATGGAAATAAAAATTGTGGCTGGCTTTATATGGAGAGGTGTGGCTGGAAGAAATAAGGGAGTCAGAAGCAGGTTCCCCAGGGTCTGAATGCTGGCATTGCCCTTTGTCCTGGCCCAGCTCTTTGACTTCTGTGCCTTGATAGCTTCATCTGTGAAATGAGAGACGGAGCATCTAATTTTAGGGCTGTTAGAAGATTCGAGATAATCTGCGGTGTGCCCAGCACCAGATAGCAGCGTCATCACTGCTGACCCTCATTATTCTTTGCATCATATGCAAGATGAGCTCAAATCTGTTCATCTTTCCAAATTATCTTTTTACATGAGTCAAGACTAACTTTTTTTCAGAATGAGGGTTTACCAAGGGGGAGGCAAGAAAGATAAAACTCAAAGTAGAAGAAAGAATGTTAAAAAAAAAAAAAAAGGGGGCAGGAACACAGTGAGGCAAGGGAAAGAAGAAGAAACAGAGATGGAGAAGTGCATGATGTGGGGGAGTGAAGACCTCCTAGACCCTGGGAGCCAGGAGCTCGAATTTGAATGACAGCTCTGCCCTGACTCACTGGGAGACCTTGCACCCCCGCCCATCCCCC
Organism: Canis aureus; assembly: GCF_053574225.1. Taxonomy (NCBI): domain Eukaryota; kingdom Metazoa; phylum Chordata; class Mammalia; order Carnivora; family Canidae; genus Canis; species Canis aureus. The sequence goes on along the minus strand of NC_135636.1, from coordinate 47,804,440 downwards.
CGCCCCCAGGGTTTCTCTGGGTCTCAATTTCTCCATCTTCAAGATGAAGGGCAGGAACCACACATTTGCAGGATTTGAGCTGTAACTGACTAACTCAGTACAAGGTGGCTTCAACTATTGAACATCTTTTTCAATAAACAAAGAAATAAATTTTTATTTTTATTTTTTTAAAAGATTTTATTTATTTATTCATGAGAGACAGAGAGAGAGAGAGAGAGAAAGAGAGAGAGAGAGAGAGGCAGAGACACAGGCAGAGGGAGAAGCAGGCTCCATGCAGGGAGCCTGATGTGGGACTCGATCCTGGGACTCCAGGATCACGCCCTGGGCCGAAGGCAGGCGCTAAACCGCTGAGCCACCCAGGGATCCCCAGAAATAAATTTTTAGCATAAGTATGTCTCAAAGCATAGGACATACTTAGACTAAAAATTATGCATTATTTATCTGAGATTCAAATGTAACTGGGCAGCCTACGTTTTTATTTGTTAAATGTAGCAACTCTAGCTCCATTCTTGCCCTGTTTAACCACAGAAGCTCTGTCTTCTGCACTGAGCATCTGTGAAAACTTCCTTGATCAAAAGTTTCAGCTGCTGAAAAAAAGGGAAGGTCTGTACACTTTAGATTGACAGGATTTCGATGGCCCCTTCCAGCTCCCTATTGCTGTATCCCGCAGGGTTCAGAGCTGCAAGCAACAGAAGCCATCTGGGGCTGAGTGTTACAGGAAAGGAGCTCACCAGAGGATCTTGAGGGGCTCACGGAACTTGTTGGAAGGCCAGAGAAGCAGGCTGGGGGGCTCTGCAGAGTGGTCCAGGCACAGACCAGCAGCGTCTGATGGGCTGGGACTTGCTCACGTGCTCTAGTTGCAAAGCAGGCTGTGACAGTGTATCTCTGAGTGCAGCTCCTGTGGGGGCCGGGGGGGGGGGGACAGGCTCCACTTTCCAAGATGGGAGATTCCCTGGACGCAAAGAAGGGCTCCCAGACGCAGCGTGGAGGTGGGAGACACTTAGGAGCAACATCCATGAAGACTCTGCCTCCTCGAGGAAGAATTCTGGATGTTGATGTTTGTGGGTGAATTTTCCGAGCTGTGGGGAGAGCAAGTTTATGGAAAGATCAGTTACCAGGGCCAAATAGCAGGAGTGTCAGTGGGAAGGGGACCGTGGGGAGGGTTAGGGTCTGGTGGGGAGGGTGGTAGGTCTTTCCCACCTCTCTCACTCACTGAGTGCTCCATGAATAGTGTGTTAAATGGAGCTGCTTTGAAATGCACAGACCTTGGGGTCTTTCGGTTTGGGGGGTGGGGAGGCCTGATACACCCTCCAAGCCCAGCAGAGCCCTTTATAAGGCCGGAGGTACGCTGGAGTCCAGAATCTGACTGGTAGATGGGTTTTCTTTGGTCTAGTAGTTAAACAAGTTGAATTAGTTGCCAACACACGTAGACAGTTGTCACATACGAACAGATTTTCAGCTTCTCTTGAAAATCAGAACTGGGTGGTAACCTTAGAATAGGATTCTTTTTTTTTTTTTTTTTTTTAGAATGTGTTTGTTCCCTCACTTGTTTTGCTTGTTTTCTTTAGAGAGAGAGAGAGTGGGGGAGGAGCAGAGGGAGAGGGAGAGAGAATCCCAAGCAGGCTCCACACCCAGCACAAGAACTGGACACAGAGCTCGATCTCACGACCCTGAGATCGTGGCCTGAACTGAAGTCAAGATTCTATAAGGGTCAGACTGAGGCACTCAGACACCCCTAGAATACAATTCCTGGATGCCATGGGAATGTGGTTTCCAGGTCACCCTCTCCCCAGCCCTCCCTGTTATATCTAGGCCTGCGATCTGTCTCCTGTTGTCATGTCTGTCACAAGCAGGGTCTCCTACAGCGGAAGAGGAGGAACATTAGCTGTGATTTCACAACTTTGCTTCCCCACATGTGGTCCTCAGACCAGCGACATCAGCACCCCTGAGTAGAAGCGCAGAATCTTGGAGCCCACCCAGACCAGACCCGCTAAGTGGACATCTGCATTTCAAGAGCTCCCCAGGAATTTGTGTGCACAGCCGGGATGGAGAGGCGCTGCCTTCTGATCAAGCAAGGGGGAAAAACGATCTGCTCCCAGATGGCTAAACCACCAGGTGTTGAAGAACCTGGGCTGTGTAGACAGCTTCGGATAATGGCTCCATCTCGAATGAGCTGTGGGACATTGGGCAAGTTGCTGTCAGAATCTCGGTCTGCTCCGTGGCCGGAGAGGTCGAGCAGCGCCCTGCATGCGGGAGGGTGATGTGGGCTGAGGCGGTGTAGGGTGCAGCAGGTGCCTGGCTTCAAACTCGTCAGCTGCTCTCACTCACGACTGAGGGAAGGAGGAAAGGGGTCCTTCCGAAGCTGAACCGGGATTAGTAAATGCTCAAAACCAGCTCCTCTGACTGAGGGAGAAATAGAAGCCACGCTCGTGATAAAACCAAGCTTCCTCCTAGCTGTTTCAGAGATCCAGAGATCAGCTTTCTCTGGGGTGTGTGTGTGTGTGTGTGTCTGTCCGTGTCTGTATTTCCCATTTGCAACTGTGGCTACTGCCACATGTATGTAAGACGGATTGAAGAAGTTTAGTATTTTATTCCTCTGCTTAAAAAATTGTGCAAAGAAAACCCCAGACTAAGCAAGTTGGGTCTGTATGTCCAGTGCAGTGAAAGATCTGCATGGAAAGCAACATTTCATTACAGGTGTGCTAAAATAATTTCCTCTCCAGGGCAAGTGGACACGCACACAAGGATTTGCACGTGAGGATTTTAAAGCCAGCGCATGAGGAGGCTCTTGGCCCCCTACTCCCTGCTGGGGTCTGAGGCCCTGGTCGTCAGCTCCCAGACGGCCTCGGCTGGGGACGGTGCCCACAGGGAGCCCCCTGGCCTGCTGAACTTCCTCCAGGACAGGTGGTACGAGAGTCCTGCCGGTGAGGATGGGCTCCCTGCCTCCTGCCGAATGTGAGCGTCAGCAGGATTCTGTTCTTTTTCTTTTTTTTTTTTATTGCCTTCGAGACACATGCTGACTTGGTCAAAATCGCTTCGGCAAGATGTGACTGATGATGTATGAAATGAAAACCCCTGGCCCGGTGCTGGGAGGCCGGCGAGCGCGGGGTGTGGACACTCGGCTGGGCTGGCCAGACACAATGATACCCCTCAGCTTTCCAGGCTGTCTTTCAGCCGGCTGAAGCCGGCCCCAGGTGTGGAGCAGACTAGGGCAGATCGGGTTACGGAGGCCTGGGAGTCCAGCGCTGGGTGCCCCGGTGGAGAGCCACGACCGGGGTGGGGGCTGGGGCGCTGGCTGCTGGGAAATGAGATAGGCCCCGGGGAGGTTCCGGGGCCCTGGATGCACGGGGAGGGGTGGCGGGACAATGAGGGGGACAGAATGCAAGCCCTGCCCTTTCATCTCTAGTCCCGGCCGCCCGCTCACTCTGCTCTCCTGCTCTCACTCCTGCTCTGGACCTCTCCTGGTCAGGATAAATGTGTTTTTCTCCGCGTGGCCAAGAAGCAGACCATCGTGAAGAATTGTCATTTTTAACTTAGAAGGCTTTCCTGTTAACATATTTTCCTTTTCACCCAGATGGTAACAAACATTGACCAGATGCTTTCTCTGTGCCCCAGGCACCTTGCAAAGCACTTGACGCGAATTGATTTAACTTCCAAATCCTCCTGGCAACCCTAGGAGACAGGTGACCCTAGGAGAGGGGGTGCTAATAGCCTCCCATTATACAGATGGGGGAACCGAAGCTCAGAGAGTTTAAATCTCTGAGACACAAGTGCAGGCCAGGGGTGTGAAACCAGACGGACAGGCTCCCAGGGCCTGCCTGCTAGCCCCCACCCAACTTTCTCTTAAACAATCTCGAAGGGTTTGCTGGTGCCCTCAGCTCTCAAAGCAGCATCTGCTGTATTCCCAGCCAGATACTTCTTGCCTGTGTGTTTGCATTCATTCATTTGGTTCGTTCATTCATTAAGTCAAGCAAGCCTTCCCTGAGGGCCTTGTGCAGTGTTGGGCACTCCTGTGGGGCAGGAAGCAGGGAAAACAGAGACCCCTCCTCCAGCATGGATTACAGGAAAGATAAGCCTAAATGGGGCTGTGGGAATTCAAAGGGAATCTTATCTTTTCCATGAATATGGATATGGAGAACAGGTTTTCTCTTCATCTTGCATAAGAAAAGATGGCATCCCAGAGGAAGGGGCTCGGAGTGAGGGGCCTGGGAGGCACCTCAACCTGGCACCTGCCTAGCAGTGCTCTTTAGGTATCTGCTGTGCTTATTGTGATTCATTCAATGGATACTTGTGGAGCACCTGCTGTGTGCCAGGCTCCCATGGGCTCAGGTGGGATGCACAGGGGGTAAACTATAATCCTTGCTTCAGGGCCTTCCCGTGGTTGGAGGGGGTGGGGGATGGGAATAACGTGGATGCTGACCAATCAGCTGTCTTCATATGTAAACTGTTGGCACCAGCCTCCCTTGCCTGACAAAAATCCACTCCAAAAGTCTTGAGAGTGGATTAAAAAGCAGAGAAGGCGGCTGCTTTCCAGAAGCATTTCAGCTGGTGTTGGAAGGGGGCAGGGCAGTTGCAGTGATTTTGCTCCTGGAAGGTCAGCCCCGGGGGCACAGGGCAGCTCAGGGCAACAAAGCCTGGTGTCTGTGCACCTGCTGGTCGCTGGGCCTGGGAGGCCTTTCCTGGGGAAGCTGTGTCCTCCTCATTCTTCCAGGACTCAGGGCAATGGGTCTCCTCCAGGAGATCCCCTTCCCACCTCCTACTCCCTCACCCTGTTGACTTATCCCTGTCGCTTATCACAGGCCATGATGATATGGGTGGCACGCTCACCTGTGGACACAGATGGCCAGCCAGCACCCCTCTGAGTGCCCCCACAAGTCCCTGTGCTATTGGCTTCCCACTCACCATGATGCCCATCCAGGTCTTTCCTCCCTGACCCTCCTGTGCTCCCTATGCTGGGAGCGGGCTCTGGCTGTTGAGCACACCTCCTCCTTCCCTGAGAAAATCGAGGGATAGCATTGCCACCCTTCCCACCCCCAAATCCTGTTGCAGGTTCCCGCTTTGTGTCCTCTGGGCTGAAAGCCAGCTTTGTGATAGAGGCTGCCACGCGGGCCCCCTCACCTCTGTGCTCTCCAGCCCAACATGGTGCTTGGCACCAGGATGGGCCACATAATTTGCAGGGCCCAATGCAAAATGAAAACAGGGGCCCTCTGCTCACAGGCTAGGAAGAATGGCACAGGCTAGGAAGAATAGGGACGCAGCAGAACATAAGCCAAGCATGAGGCCCTTCTGAGCGTGGCAGCCTGGGCGTCCACACGGGTGTCACGCCCATGAAGCCCACCCTGCTTGCCACCCAGGAAGTACTTCACTGATTGTTGCAGAAGGAAGGAGTTAATGGATAAAGGGCAGGTGGACGGGGCTTCCCAGAGTGCCTCGACTGACAGGTGGGCAGAGGCCCAGCCCAGGGTCAGGGCGCTCAGGACCTGCTACATCTCAGAGCTGGGGCCTCAATAACGGGTGGGAGCCTGTGATATGAATGGGCATGACCTGCAAACCTTGCATCCCTCACCTCCTTGCCCACCTTCTGGCCTCACCTATCCACCTCCGTGACCCCTCAGACTGCCATCTTGTCCAAAGCCCCCAGAGGGCTACAGGGCAGAACCAGCTCTGCTCCAGAAAACTCTAGAAGGTCAGGTTTCTCTCTGCCAATCCTGGAGCTTTCTCCTGTTCCCCAGTGAGGCTTGGCCTGACTGCTCCCGCCAACCCTCGTCTCCCCACCTCAGCCATCCACCTTTCATCCCAAGCTGCCCGTGGCAACCCTCCAACTAGCCCATCATCTGGGAACCCCGAGCTGTGGATTTGCCTGGTGGGGGCAGCCCCAGGAGGGGAAGGAGGCGAGGATGCACTTTCACTTGTGGCCTCACTTGCATTGTTTTGCTCCCATTTTTGCCGTGAAGGAATGGGGTTCCTGAAGAGCAGTAACTCACAGGAGGTCTCAAGGCATGCTCCAGGCTGTCGGGGTGCCTGTGTCCATGGCCGGATGTGCTGGGCTCTAGGCAGCTCAGGATGCTGGCGGGATGGACCTCGGGCACAGGCCCTCAGAGGAGGACCGGGATGCAAGGTGACCACCTGCTCCCCAGACACTGCCGGCAGGGCAGGGCCCAGGGGTGGGGTCGGGATCCGGTATGTAGAGTCAAGCTGAAGAGTGCTTGGAAATAAGCCGGGGCCCCCAGGGGAGGAGGTGGGGAGAAATTCTGCAGTCCACACAGTCGTTCCTCAAACACTGCGCAGCTGCAGGCAGCTACGGGGACCTGGGTTCAAGGCGCTGTGGGTACAGAGGAGACCGAGAAAGCGCCAGCCTGTTCCCCCCCTTCCCCAGGCGGCACCTCTGTTTCCGTTGGAGGACACAAGACGGTAAGGGAGGCGCGAGTAACCCCAAAAGCAATTGCAGACCGTGAGGGAAGTCAGAGAAAAGAAGACAAATGTGCACAGGGGTCAGGAGGGGAGGCCACCTTCTCTCTCCCGACCTGGGAGGAAGTGGCACCCAAGTGGCACGGGGAGGTGGAGGCCACCGGAGCTAGGCGCAGATGGGGGTGGGAGGGATTAAAGGGAAGGGGATTCCAGGCAGAGGGAATGGCAAGTGCAAAGACAGCCTAGCGGTTCGTGCTGGGAGGCGCGGCGGGGTCCGCGTGGCTGGAGCAAACGGCGAGTTGGTGGAGCAGAGGGACGAGAGGGGCTCGGGGTCTCCTCCTCCGGGAAGCCTTCCCGATTGCTGCGCTGCGCCCCTCCCTCCGTCCCTCCGTCCCTCCGTCATCTTCTACCTCAGCCCCAAAACGAATCCCACGGGTCGCTCTGGCCTCCTCCCTCCCTGTCCCGACCTCGAGCCCGGAGAGGCCAGGGCCGGCTCGGATTCCCCCGTCCGCATCCCCGCGGCGCTCGGCCGGGCGCCGGGCACCCCGTGGGCACTCGGTAAATATTTGTAAAGCGCAGTAGAAGGAATGAATGAACCCATTGGGCGCAGCTGGGGGGAGGGCGGGGCCGAGGGCAGGTGGGAGGCCGCGGGCGCGGGAGGGGCCCCTGGAAGCCCGTCCTCCGCCTCCTCCTCCCAGGCCCGGGCGCGCACCAGTCTGGGGCTCCCGAGGCGGCCTCTCGTGCGATCCAGGGCGCGCGCGGCTGGGGGAGCGGCCCGGGGCCCCTGCTCCCGGCGCCGGAGTTCGGAAGAGCGCGGGTCGCCGCCGCCCGAGGGCAGAGCGCGAGCGGAGCGGGAGGAAGGAGCGCTCGCCCGCCCGCCGCCCGCCGCCCGCCGCCGCCCGCCGCCTCTCCGGCGCTCGCTCCGCGGCTCCCGGGTCTGCTGGCTGCTCCTCCCACCCGCGCCCGCCTCCTCGCCCGCCCGCCCGCCCGCTCGCTCCCTCCAGCCGGTTTCCAAGCCCCGCGGTGCGCCCGGGCGAGTGCGGGGCGAGGGGCCCGGGGCCAGCGCCGAGCGGGGGGCGGGGGTCCGGGCAGAGCGCAGCCGGCCGGGGAGGGGCCATGTCTGGCGCGGGCGCAGCGGGGCCCGTCTGCAGCAAGTGACCGAGCGGCGCGGACGGCCGCCTGCCCCCCTCCGCCACCTGGGGCGGCGCGGGGCCCGGAGCCGGGGGCCCGGAGCCCGGGTGGCGCGTAGAGCCGGCGCGATGCACGTGCGCTCGCCCTGCGCCGCGGCGCCCCGCAGCTTCGTGGCGCTCTGGGCGCCCCTGCTCCTGCTGCGCTCCGCCCTGGCCGACTTCAGCCTGGACAACGAGGTGCACTCGAGCTTCATCCACCGGCGCCTCCGCAGCCAGGAGCGGCGGGAGATGCAGCGCGAGATCCTCTCTATCCTGGGCTTGCCCCACCGCCCGCGCCCGCACCTCCAGGGCAAGCACAACTCGGCGCCCATGTTCATGCTGGACCTGTACAATGCCATGGCGGTGGAGGAGGGCGGCGGGCCCGACGGCCAGGGCTTCTCCTACCCCTACAAGGCCGTCTTCAGCACCCAGGGCCCCCCTCTGGCCAGCCTGCAAGACAGCCACTTCCTCACCGACGCCGACATGGTCATGAGCTTCGTCAACCTCGGTGAGTGAGGGCAGGAGGCGGGGTGGGGGTGGGGGCAGCGTCTCGGTCCAGGGGCGCTTTGGGACGGGGAGGGGGCCGCTGCTTGCATCTTGACGCTCGCGGCCCTTTGCAGAAGCGCAGCGCCCGCCCCGGGGGCTCCGACCCCCAGCCCCGGCGGACTCCCAGCTGTGCGCGCCCCCCAGGTAGGGCGGCCCGGGCTCGTCCGGCCTTGGGGGGGGGGGGGGGCTCGGCGGACGAGAGGGCTGCTCCGAAGCCCCCTCCGGGTCAGGTCGGCGGCCGCACCTCCGGGGCTGGAGGCGCCGGGCCGGCCGCGGCTCAGTTCAAAGCGCGGGGCTGGGTCATGTGAGCTGTGCCGGCCCGCGCGCCCCGGCTACCTGGATTTAAAGGGCCCCGCGGGGCGCAGCCGCCTTCCCGCCCTTTCGGGGCCCCCCTGGGCCCCGCCTGGACCTGGCACCCCGACGCCGCGCCCCCTCGCCGCCCCGGCCCGCCCTACCTGCGCCCTCGCGGTGCGCCCGCCCGAGCGTGCCGCGCGCCGCCTGCGCCTGGGGGGGGCCCTGCGTGCGGCCCGGCGCCCCCTGGCTCTCAGCTCTCCTGGCGGGGGCTGGGGAAGAAACGGTGCCATGGCGAGCTTTCTATTTTAAATATTTAATGATAGGTCCCGGGCGGGCACAATCCATTTTCAGCGTTTATCACGTGTGGCGCGCAGACCACGGCTTTTGGCGATGGAGTGGCGCGGAGCTCGGAGCAGCCGCCGCGGGGGGCGGCCGGGGGACCTCGCCGACGACCCGAGCCGCGGGGGCCGGGGCTGGGGGGGCCGAGGCGGGGGCGCGGGGGCTCCTCCTCCCTCCGTGCACGCACGTCCGCCAGGCTTGCTCAAACTAACCCCCGGCGGCGCGCTGCAGGGCTGGCGATCAAATATTTGGTTTCCGAGATAACACGCCCCGATAGCGTTGTTTCCTGAGCCGATTTCATTCTACTTGCGGCGAAAATCCGAACGGGATCGAGACCGCAGAGTCACGCCCACGGACGCCGCGTCACCCCGGCGGTGGTTCTGGAGCCCCTCGCTGGGGGCGCGGGGCGCGGGGCGCGCGGGTGGGGGCGCGGGGCGCCGGGGACCCACCCTGATGCTCCCAGCTGCGGAGAAGGTCGCCTTCGTCTGCCCTTCCTAATAGCCGAAAATCAAACAGTGCAACGAGTTTCAGCGAGAAAGGGGTGGGAGGTTCAGATGCCAAAATAACTTCAAGAAAGTTTAAATTATACTAAGCGGCCAGTTAGAAGGAGGCAGCTCCATATGTCCCGATTTAGAACAATCTCCAAGATGTATGAGGTGGAAAAGAGCAAGGTGCAGATCAGTGAGGTTACGTAGGCGCTTGTATATCATCTGTTCCCCCCTGGAAGAAGACACCGCCAACTGGAAGTAGGTTTTACTGGGGGGCGGGGCAGGGCAGTGGGAGCTGGGGTCTGATTTCTGATTTTTCATGGTCTGCACTTTTGTCCGTGTGATTCTTTTTTTTTTTTTTTTTTTTTTTGCAACGTGTATGTGTGACCTATACCAGAAACTAAAGACTTACACACATATATAAATATATATGAATTAATATGTAAATTAAAGCAGGACACACTCTGTAGTGTCCAGAAGCTGGTGGTTAGCTGGGGCTAGGCCCTTTCTCTGGCGAGGGATTTGTGGTATCCTCTGTCCTGTTGGGTACCCACCCACGAGTCTCAGTGAATGCCGCAGGTCCCAGTGGTGGCCTTCAGGGCCAGGCTGGGGTCATTAAAAAGGCATTTGTAAGCCCTGGCTTCTGCAAACCCAGTGCCAAAAATCACCTTGCTGCTTCTGTGGACCAGCGGTGTGGCCGGGGTTCCCCCCACCCCAGAGGAGGAGGAGGCTGCTGACTGGGTGCCTCTGGGAACCTTGGGGCAGAGCTATTTGCTCCCCCTCGGTGGTGGGAGCAAGCCGATACTTGTTTGGGAAGGCCATAGCTGGGTGGTTCTCCTCCTCTGGCTGTACACACCTTTCAACCCGTTAGCCCCATTTCTTTCATCTTGAAAGGACAAAGACCGGCTTGTCTGAGCCTCTTAATCAGTCGGGCTGGCTTTGGGCTTTGTGGGACAGTCCTGACTTTCTCAGGTCGTGCTTTCTGGAACATCACTCCAAATTAGATGGCGCAGTGGCTTTTAACAGAGTGTGCACTGGTCTTGTTTTCTTTCCCTAGCTGTCCCTAAAACTCGAGGTAATTGGTTGGGTGAAGACCTGGCCTGCAGTCTGGCAAGACTCCTCCTGTAGGCACTTTAAGGGTGGCCTTTATTTCTGCTCAGCAGCAGCATGGGACGAGTAAAGCTCCTGTCTCTTCCATTCTGTCTGGGGCTTGGGGATTTCTGTATGGCAGGGGCTTGGGGGTGGTAGTGGCGGTGGAGGGGAGTGCGTAGGAGACCAATCTGGAAGCTAAGTTTGCTAAGGAAGCACAACTGTTTTTCCTTGGACTGCAAATCATAATTGATCTGTAACATGCAAAGTTTTCTAAAGGTGCATTAAGTCTCACACTTTATCCAATAATAAGAAAATGTCATTTGTTCATATCAGACCCTTACTTGGGTAACACGTGGAGGGGGTGGAGGCCTGGGGCGACTTCGGGGGGCTGCTGAGGGAGAGGCCGACTTTCTCTACTGCCCCCTCCTTCCTCCGCCACATAGCGCTGCTGTCCTGCCGTGCCTGGGGGACCTCGGACCAGATTCTGAAGGCTTTTGCAGACCTGGTGCCTTTATTCTTCCTTCTGTCTGCAGCCAAACTGGTTTTTGTTCCTATAAGTCCTCCTCCTTGGAATTCAAGCTTTTTGCCAGGCGGAGCGGGATCTAAACTAGAGAGGGAGCTAGAGGAGAATGTACGACTAAACCAGGTGCTGAGAATGAGGACTTCAGACCCCACCTTGTGACAAAGAGTGGCCCGTCCGATGAAGCCCCGTGTAATGCTCGCCGAGCCACGGAGGGAGACCTACCTCTTCTCAGCCCGGGCCTCTTCAGTTCAATGGCGAGATTTGTAAACTGGTTTGGATTAACAAGCCCCCGACTCCTCTGTGTAGCCTTAATTTTGGAATTCAAAACAGGCTACCCTCTCTGAAATTGTCCCCAGGCAACGTGAGTTCTGCAGACCGAATCAGCTAGAGCCCCCTAACCATTCCCCCCCGCCCCTGGAGAAATCCAGCAGCTCCTTTTGGAATCTTCAAAAAGAAGCCGGCTGGCATTAGGGGTGTGTGATGCATGTTCCTCTCTGGCCCAGGTTATGAAAGAACCAAATTTGTTTTAATCTTCGAAGCTAAATTAAAAAAAAAAAATACGGAGTTGGAAGCCGGTCGTTATTGGACTCGGTGTACAAAAGTGGCTTTTGTTAATGTAGCCGAAGAGCAGTGAGAAGGCTGTGGAGTCTTTGCTTTATACCATCTGGCTGTCCTTTTCGTTGACAAGTGTTTGGCATTAAGATCTCTCCTCTTGCCCCTTTACAGGCCCTACCACTGTAGAGTATTAGAAAAAGATTCTGTTACAGTTTAAAAATTTCCTTCAGGGAGTGCTTCGTGAAGGGAGCATGGGCTGCAGGCATTTGCAGCTGTAACCTGGCTTGTGTTAAAATTTGGAAGGGGCTGTTCTACATTCCAGCACTTGGAGCGCCGGCCCTCACTGGTAAGCAGCCAGAGGTTAATATAGATGTCACACAGGCTTTCCCCCTGCTTTCTTGCTTGCTGCAGAGCGCCTTCGCTAGAGGAGTGCACCAACAGCTGTGTTTTTAGCAACCCTTTCAAAATCACTTCTTTTAAACCTCACTTTCCTGGTTCTTAAATCAAAGATCTGTCCCCCCCTCCCCCACCGCCCCCCCCTCCCTTCCCAAGGATGTATGTGACCCAGATTTGAACTTTTTTGATCTTCTTTATATTTGCCTTCTGGAAAACAGGCAGGTTAAGGCCCAGCCCCGGATGCCAGCCTGCGTGGCTATTTTCGGTTTTTATTCCGGGCCTCTCTGTTTGGTTGCGTAGTGGTCCATCCAAGGTGCAAGGGAGGCGGCCCAGATAAAGATCGATTTCCGGGCAGTAAAGGGATGATTCTGTGAATGCCCCGAGAGAAGAAGGGGCCTGTGAGCCGCGGCTCAGGGGCCTTTCATCGCGTAGTAGGGCTATCAGACCTCCGCGAGATAAACACAGCTGGTGTCCGATCCCCTGACCGCCGGAATGCCTGCAATGTGAGCGAATATCACATGTCCGCTGAACTCAGAGGCAAGTGATGACTTCATTCCGGGGAGAGTCCCATCTAAGTTGATTGATCACCCCTATCGCTTTAATATCTTTTTTCCCTATTGGGTAAGGTCATATTTGGCCCATCGCAAGCATCAGAGTGTCCTAACGCTCCCCCAGTCCCCACCCTCCCCAGCCTGCCCATCCATTTTGCCGGATGAATATTTTGAATGGAGAGCCCGAATGGCTGGCCATGTTAATTTTTTTGCAATCACTCTTCAGACCTAGCTGGGGGCTGTCGACACACTGTTTTTGGCAGGCTGCTGCAACGCTTCGCCTTAATGCACTCTGGCAGTGTCACCGGGGTTAGGGCACAGTCAGGGATGTGTGGGACCTGTCATGTTATTGTCAGAAGGAATGCGAGGATTAGCCTTTAAAACGTGGTGGTGGGAGAGTGCTGCAGCTGTGTACACTTATTATAAAAGACTTAAGTCCCACTGGTAAAATCAATATATTGAATTGCATGACCCTCTGCTTTTAATTAGTTTAAATCAAATGCGCCGGTGCCATTTTGCCTCCTCTCGCCTTCATGGGGTGAGGAAATACCAATATTTACATAGAAACTGTTAATTTGTGGTGAAAATGATAACACATTTAGCTTTACACACCCAAATTGCTCGGACTTGATGGGTCCCAGAGCAGCGTGGGGCTGCAGGGTGACGTCACCGGGGCGCGGGAGCAGGGCGGGGGCGCCTGGAACGTCCCCGGGACCCCGGGTGCCCCGCGCAGGTGGGCACAGCCGTGGGCGAGGGCCCCGGGGGGAGGCTGGGCTGGCCAGCAACCAGCCGATGCTTTCGTCGTGAGCCAGAAACGTCGAGAATCACCCACATCCTCTACGATCTTTCCTCTCAGGCACTCTTACAAAATCGTGAAGCGGGCACTTGCCTTTTTGGTCCTTTTAAGTCCTCGCTCCCGGCGTGCTGGGTCTTTTGCACGGGGCGGCTCAAGGCACAGTACTTTATTTATTCCAGAGCTTCAGATGCTTTTCTTTCCAATTCCTGAAACAGTTTATAGAGGAAGGGGGGGGGGGTTCCTTCGCTGCAAACGATCCCACGTATGACCACGGCTCTTATGTGAACCGTTTGGTATTAGCTTGTGTGTTCAGCTGCAATTGAATTCTGGGGTCTGCAGCGACTGGCACTTGACAAATAATATTTGACAAAAATGGGACTTGGTATTTCTTAATCTGGAACAGATATTTGGTCATTGACCTTCCCCGGGCGAGAGATGGCGCGTACCCAGCGTGGAGTGGCCGCGGGGACAAACCCCAGGGCCGCTGCTGTGCGCGTCTCCCCCCCACCCCAGTGGAGTGTTTATGATTTGGGGGGGATGCGAGGAGCGCATGAAGTTTGACACTTACTTATGTGCAGCTCGGAGACGCCTGTGCGATGCGTCCTTTCAGCATTTGTGGCAGAAGGCATTGTTGGGAGCCGCGCAAAGCCTCTGCTGATCCGCGTGGGGTGGATTGAATTAATGACAACTCGGAGAGCACCAGTTTTAGGGTAATTGCTTTATTGTTTTGGAGCTAGGGTGCTTATAATCCGGTTCCTGTACAAACATGTTTAACGTGTGTTAATGCATTTCCAAACCAGAGCCTCTCAGCACAACCCTGCTTTCCATTAATTGATGTCGGTAGCATGGTACAGTATTTCAAAGGGCTGGCCAAGTATAAACTGTGTTTCCAATTTCCTTCCTTTCCTGTGTTTGGAATGCCAATGTTAATTTGTTCCCATGCAGGAGAGGGGGCTGCCAACTGCGGCTTTCTATAAAGGGCTTCACAGTGAAGGCTTCCAGCCCTCGCTGATGCTTGGGGCTGCCTGGCCAAGTTTCCTGACACTTTGCAGCTAATTCTGGGTGATATATGGGGTGGGGGGTTGGGGGGCTTCACTGCCGTGTAACGGAAGTTCTCGGTGACAGCCGAGGGTGTGACTTGGCGAGGGAGAATGGACCGGCATCTACAGCGATTCTCTTTCGAGGCAGCTTAAATCCATGTGTCTGTTTCCACTGTGGGTGCCTATTAGCTGTGTGACCTTGAACAACTTACTTGACGTCTCTGAGTTTGTCTCAGAGAAAGCTGGATAATAAACTGCTCCCTCATGAAGCCAAAATCATAACATGGGTGCGTAGAGTCTCGCACCAGTAGGTGCACAATAAATCGTAGCTCTCGTTTTTATTGTGGTGGCCACATCACTACTCACTTTGCTATACCGGTCCAAATATCGGTTTTTAAAGTTTCATTTTATTTATTTGAGACACACAGAGAGAGAGAGACAGAGCATATGAGTGGGAGGGGCAGAGGGAGAGGGAGAGACACTCTCAAGCAGACTCCCCGCTGAGTGCAAGGTATATGGGGCTCAATCTCAGGCCCCCGAGATCATGACCTGATCCGAAACCAAGAGTCCAAGTCATAACTGATTGAGCTACCGGGTGCCCCCAATAGCAGTTTTAATTTTTTAAAATTTATCATTATTTTTTCCAATAGCAGTTTTTAAATACTTAATCTTAAAATGTTGAGATTAAGCCACCCACGTTATTTTGAAGATGTCAAAAAAACGGCCCCCAAAATGTGTATTTGCACACACACCTTTCCCTCTTTCAGAGATCTTTGGAATTTGAATGAGAACACTAGGGACGCCTGGGTGGCTTGGCGGTTGAGTGTCTGCCTTTGGCTCAGGGTGTGATCCCAGGATCCCGGACTGAGTCCCACATCGGGCTCCTTGCGGGGAGCCTGCTTCTCCCTCTGCTTGTGTCTCTGCCTCTGTGTCTGTCATGAATAAATAAATAAAATCTTTTTTTTTTTTTTTTTAAAGAGAACACCAAACTTATTTGAGGATAAATAGAGTATAATGCTCCTTCCCTTGCTTTTAGCATCTATAGGTATTTAAAAATTTTACTACTAGGCAAACTGAAACTCAAAGTGAGGGGTACAGAGGGAACTCTCTGTACTGTATTTGCAACTTTTCTCTAAGTCAAAAAGTATTCCAAAATCAAAAGTTTTAATTTCAAAAAAAATAAATAAATAAAAAGAAAAAAAAGCACATGACTGAAGTATTTCTTCCCACCCCTTCTGGAAGATGGTCAAAGTACAAATTGTCTTTTCCTTCAAGGGAGTGACAAGCCCAAAGCATTCATTAACAGAACAGTACAGCCTCCCCACTCTTTATTGGAGCAGGTGCAAGGCTGCCCCCCAACTCCCCCGGCTGGGGTGAGGCCACAACAAAGCCCCATGTGGATTCAGTGCGTTTAGAAGCCTCTGGAGACCCTGGGGGTGGGGGGGCAGGAGGGACGAAAGAGAACGTCTCCAGGGCCCGAGACAAGGGGTGGGCTTAATCACTCAAGGCTTCCCGTAAATTCCCTTCAGCTCTTTCTGTACTGTTTGAAAAATCTGACTCGGTGAGTATTAGGTTTCCCTGCATCTTTGAGGTCACGTGTTATTCTTTCACATCTTTATCTCCCCAGAGTAGCTTTCAAGTTCCAATCTTTTGTTGTCTGGCTTAATTAAATTTGGCTGTGAATGAAAACTTGCACTGTTTCCAAAATCGAGGACTTGCGTGTTTTTAAGCATCAGAGTTAGGCCTGTACTGTCTTGTAATGCCAGCCTCTCTGTTGCTTTTATGTAGTTTGCAAAAAAAATGAAAAAATAAAATCTAAACACTTAGCGTGACAGTCGGCTTAGACCGATTCTATCCCCGTCCCAGTGCTCATCTGCCCGGCAATGTAACGTTGCCAACAGAGGCAAGTGAGCTACTCTGTGGTTTCAATGACTTGTGTTTGGCCTTTGATAAAGGACTCCTTTCTTGACTGTTTTTTCAGACGTTCTTACTATCCTGTTCTTGCACTGCCTCGCCAAATTCTCATGGCACGGGAGGTGCTCAGATATTGGCTATTCATGTGCATGGATGCGTTGAAGGTGTTTGTTCTAAGGCAGCATCTTCTAAATGCTTTGTGATTTCATCCCCGCCAGTAAGTTTGTGGGTCCTTGCCCTAAACAGAAATAAATCCTACTGCTGTAGTCTAGTTTTCTTACTTTATACAATGTAGACTAAAATATAAAACTTAAGGAGGAGGCACTCAAGATAAAAGTTTGAATGTTAATCACATTTTAACTAATTGGTCATTATTAAGACAGACAAAATTATGCTTTTAATGAACAAGACACATTCAATTTTGCTCTCACAGAGGCACCTGGGTGGTTCAGTGGTTGAGCGTCCATCTGCCTTTGGCTCAGGTAGTGATCCCAGGGTTCCGGGATCGAGTCCTGCGTTGGCCTCCCCGTGGGGGAGCTACTACTTCTCCCTCTGCCCGTGTCTCTACCTCTCTCTCTGTGTGTCTCACGAATGAATAAAATGAAATCTTCAAAAAATTTTTTTGCCCTCATAAATGAGTTAATGTTATGGATAGAATTTGGTGTCTTTCAAAATCGTGGTTCGGCAGTGTGAGATCAGTGAGCTAAAGGCCTGGTCCTACGTTTTGATTATTTTCATCCTTCATTTGTCTGTGTGGCACAAATGAAGTCATCATGTGATAACAAAGACCTCACAGTCTTGGTGGGGTAAAGCCACAGAGGTTTTTTCTCTCGTATAAAGTTATGGCTCCATTGTGGGTTCGTAGGGGCCTCTGCACTTTGGCCAGGTGGGAGGGTGCTCAGGTCCCCTGGCTGATGGGGCTGACCCCCTCTCGAATGTCACTGGTCACCGTGTCAGAGGGAAAGACTCTGTGACTTGTGCCTGGGCTTTTAAAATTTCCACCTGGACGTGAATGCCCCACTTCTCCTCCCATGTCATTGGTCAAAGCTAGTCGGGTAGTCACATCTGCCCAGAGGTGGGTGGGAAACTATCAACCTGGGCTTGGAGAGGGAAGCCCCGGAAGGAGCCCTGGAAATGTCACCAGTGCCTGCCACACTATGGTAGGAAGACTGTCTCCCGGGAAGAATATGGAAATGGAACCCAGAGATTGTTGGCTGCAACGGGGTCCTTTCTTTTCAGTCTCATCCACCAGTTAATGCTGAGATTTTTGTCAAAGCTCCATTATGAATTTCCACCTTTCCTGATGTCCATCAGTCCTTGAAATTTATTATAATTATGATTGTAGTATTTTCCCCATATCCCAGCAGATCCCCCCAGCATCCCCCCAGGTGCTTGCCCCTCCATCCTGGAGACCAGTGTTTCTAGAAGTTTCTGCATCACCGAGGTATTCACATAGTTCAGCAAGAATAACCACTTCTCTCTATTCCCACTTGTAAAATGACTCGCCTCTTTGGGACTGGTCTTTCAGCAAAAGCATGCTTCAGCCCTAGTCCGGTTCACTACCCAGAGAATTGAGGAGGCTGACTCTGGTCCTGGCTGGAGAGGTGCGGGTCCTGGCTGGCGTTTGTGTGGGTCGTGCAGGCGATTGCCCGTCATGAAGTCTTGCCCTGAATGGGATTGCTGCCTTTTCTTCCCGGCCCTCAGAGGCAATCCCTGGTCCAGGCAGAAAGAATCTTGCAGGGCTGAATCTAGAAACGGACTTCAGAGAGTCCTTCGTTACCTACATGCGTCGCTGAAATAAATCATAGTGATAAAGTGGGAGGGTTGAGATCTTTCCGTAGCAGTGATGGATTTGTGGTACCCTTCTTTATGGGGCTTCTCGGTTAATTCTCTCGGCATTCTGCAAAGCGAGTGGGATCATTTCCATTTTAGGGAGGAAGGAACTGGTGGGAGCCCAAACTTGCCTAGAGAGGAAGTGGTGGGATTGACGTTCGAATCCAGCTCTTTTTTTTTTTTTTTTAAAGATTTTATTTATTTATTCATGAAAGACAGAGGGAGAGAGAGAGAGACAGAGACAGAGACACAGGCAGAGGGAGAAGCAGGCTCCATGAGGGAGCCCGATGTGGGACTCGATCCTGGGACTCGAGGATCACGCCTGAGCCAAAGGCAGACGCTCAATCACTGAGCCACCTAGGCGTCCCTCGAACCCAGCTCTTTCTGAAGGTAAAGCCATACACTCTTTCTTCCTACTCCCGTGGATGTGTGTGAATGGGGGTTAAGGGGGGGACACACAAGGACAGTGGTGTTGAGGCCATTGAAGCACACACCGAGCCCTTGACCTTGTGGCTTGGGGTCCTGAAGGGGAAGATAGAGGTGAGCAGTGTATACCTTTCTCTTTCTTTTTTTTTTTTTTTTTAAAGATTTTATTTATTCATAGAGACAGAGGGAGAGAGGGGCAGAGCCACAGGCAGAGGGAGAAGCAGGCTCCATACAGGAAGCCCGACGTGGGACTCGATCCCGGGTCTCCAGGATCACATCTGGCTGCAGGCGGCACTAAACCGCTGCGCCACCAGGGCTGCCCTACCTTTCTCTTTCACTCTCCGTCCCGTTTACCATCACTCCCCCTCCGCCATCTCTCTGACTTCAAACAATAGTCAGGGCTGAGGGTCCCGTCCTGAGTGCCATGTCCTGGGGCTCCTGCAGACACCCACCCTCCTTGGATGGGAAAACTCCAGAGGCAGCTGGAGATTGGCATTTTCTTTTTTTTTTTTTTAAAGAGATTTTTTTTTTAATTTTTATTTATTTATGATAGTCACAGAGAGAGAGAGGCAGAGACATAGGCAGAGGGAGAAGCAGGCTCCATGCACCGAGAGCCCGATGTGGGATTCGATCCCGGGTCTCCAGGATCGCGCCCTGGGCCAAAGGCAGGCGCCAAACCGCTGCGCCACCCAGGGATCCCGAGATTGGCATTTTCATAGCAATACCTCAAGACACTACAGATATCCATCAAGACCATGGATATACCAGAATAAATACTGCATAGTTTGTAATAGTATGAAATCATTAATAGTCTAAGTGCCCATGAACAGGAGATTGGAGAAATAGATTTGTAATAAATTTATTTGTAAATTTATAATAAATCAGAAAGGGAATGGAAGGACTTCTTTCTGAGGTATCAATACCGATTCCAGACACTGTCAAGAGGGACAGAGCAAGTTGTGGAAGGACGCTTAGGGTGTAACCATTTATCCCTGTGTCAAAACACACACACTCAGGAGGGCACCAGGTAATATTATATGTCATTCGTGGGCCATACATACGTGATCACACCAGGGGAACGTGACACGGGCAGCAGGACTCAGGCCAGCTGCCTCTAGGGAGACGGAAGGGGGTTGGGGGGCGCGGCGTGGGATGCAATTAGGGAGAAATTTTAAATAAACTCGGACTGTTCCCTTCACGGTTTTCTTTCTTTTACTAAGAAGCCATTAGGAAGTACAATGTGGTATCCTGGATTAGATCTTGGAACGGAACATGGACCGCAGTGGAAAAACTGGTGCAATTTAAAAAACAATCTGGAGTTTAGTTAATAGTAAGTGGAAATGAACAGTGATGTGCACTTCTTCGCTTTGACAAGTGTCCCATGGTTCTGGTGGATGTTGGCGCTGGGGGAAGCTGGCGAGCCTGCTCCTAATCTCTGCGGCATCTTTGCAACTTTTCTGTAAATCTGAAGTTCTTCTAAAACAAGGAGTTTATCGGCAAAGGATACAACCGGGATATTAACTCTCATTAATGCTCAGTTGTGGGCACCCGGATGCTTGTTACAGTTTTCCTCTGCCTTCTTTGTGATTATGTTTTTTTTTCCCCCCAAACCCCAAGGAACCGGGAAACCCTCCGGAGAGCCAGTCTTGGAGTGTGTTCAGGGTCTTGTGCCCCAAGGGCCAATAACCCATCAATCTGCAGACCCACTCGCACGACAGGGACTCGGCTGGCAAATGAAAACCCTGTGCAGCTGAGCCCCGAGACCTTTAAAATGCTTGCTGCCTCTGTTCATAAGATGCCCGGTGTGAAGCAGACATTCGTTTATGAGAGCGCAAGAGACGGGGTGGGGAGGTCGGGTTAGGGCTCTCGGTTTTCCTCCTGGTCCTGAACTTTGTAAAAGGCCCCCATCATCTTCCCCTTTCTCAGGTTCCACCGTCGGACTGACGTGACCTAACATTTGTTGAGAGAGAAGCCCTTAAACATGGCAGTGGGGCCTCAGAACCTTCCAGGGCTAGTAAATGTTTATAGGGTGGAGGCACCAGTTGGTCATTTCCTTTAGGAGGAAACAATAAATGAAGCTACTTGCCTTATACCAACTCGAACCCTGAGCTCCTCATTGTCTTAATATACTTGGTGGGTGGTGGGGGAGGAGGGGATGGGAAAGGGGATCCAGAAGTCTCTGGGTCTCTTGTGGCTCAAACACCCTACGACCTGGGAGATGGCTTTTTAAAGGCAGATTTAGGGCAGGGTTTCCCAGCCTTGGCACGATCACATTTTTAGCCAGACAGTTCTCTGTTGTGCGAGCCGTCCTGTGTGTTACTGGACGTGGGGCGGTATCCCTGGCTCCTACCCATCAGATGCCTGGGGCACCCCAGCCCAACGCTGGGATAGTCAAGGATGTTTCCAGACGTTGCCAGTGTCCCCGGGGTGAGGGAGGGGCGGGGAGCAAAACTGCCCCCAGTTGCAAACAGCCGGTTGAGGGTGACTTTCCTCAAACTTGGCAATTGATTTGAGAGCTTGTGCTTCAAACCCTCTGGCCCATGGCAGTGAACGGGGGAAGCCAGCATTTCTAGACTGATGGATTATTTTCCGGGTGAAAGGAACACAGATCGCGATCAAAATGTGAGCCCTGTCCTGGGATCACGGCCTGCCTGGGTTCGAAACACCCTCGGGACGAAGATGGAGATCCCGTCTCTGCAGAGAAGCATCATGTCCTGGGAACCAAGATGGTTTTACAATGCTTTTTGCTCCCTGATGCTAAAAGATGATTAAAGACACACTTAAAAATGGTCCCTCTTTTTTTTTTTTTTTTTTTGTCAGGAGCAATTAGGGCAATAACCTCTCTTACCTGTTCTCCTCTGTGGGCAGGTAACTCATGGGCGGGGGGCGGGAGGGCAGCAGAGAAGCCTCGTGTTTGCAGGGGCATCGCAGCTAGTGCCAGAGCTCCTCCGAGCAGAGAAAAAAGCTGCTGGCTTCAGACCACGGCCCACGGGCCAAATCCAAACCTCCATCTGTTTTTGCACAGCCTGTGAGCAAGAATGGTTTTTACGTAATTTTTAAAAGGGTGATAAATGATCAAAAGAAGAATAATGTTTCATGACATTTGAAAATTAGATGAAATTCAAATTCCAGCATCTGTAAGGCTTGATTGGGACATGCTCACTGATGTATCATCTGCATCTGCTTTCCCCCTGCAGCGGGAGGGAGGTCACGGCAGCAGAGGCTAGGTTCTCCAGAGCCCTGGAATACTTAGCGTCTGGCCCGTTCGAGAAGTTTGCTGACCCCTGCTTACTGCCCGGCCCCTCTACCTGGGAAGGGATAAAAATTTAAACAGCTTGATTTTACCTGCCCTCCTTACCCCTCTGCGGACGATCAGTGACACAGTGCACCCTGTGTCCTCCTGGATGTGCAGAGGGGCTCCTGTAGCTCGAGGAAACTCTGCTTTAAACAGATTGCTGCTCTGATGGCTTCTCGGCATCTGTAACGTGGGGTGTGCATCGTGTATCCCCACTAGGGTGCTGGAGCTCAGTGCTTGGCTCTTCCTAAATTTGCTTGGTCCTAGTAGCCTCATCTCCATGTTTTGTTTTTTGCTTTTTTTTTTTTTTTTTTTAATTCTCCTAAAACATCTCAGGTGGTAGTTAAGCCTGGCTCTGGGGTCGGACCCCATGACTCTAAATCCTATTTCTGCGACTTGTTAGCAGGTGATTATCTTCTGGGTCCCCGTTTCCTCCTTTGTGTTAATATTGGTGCCTGCCTCATGGGTAGCTGGGGGGTTCCCCTGCGTGGAGGCAGGAGAGCCAGGTACGGTGCCTGCGAGGCGCCAGGTGCCCAGGAACATTGGACCAGGGGGAGTGGCCTGCAGGTGCCAGGCCTGGGTGCAGCTCCTCTGGGCATCCAGGGCAGTGGGACACGCGCCGGCTCGCTCTGGGAGTGACAGTGGGGTGTGCGTGTGTCCCACCGCTGAGCTCTGCAGGGTTGGGGTTGAGGGTGGTCCACCCTTAGCTGTGATACCCCGTGGTGAAGCCGGAAGCTCAACTGTGTTACCCAGACACGAGATAAACCAGGAAGCTGGTTTTCGTACGACCAATCCTGTTATACTAGAAAGTTGCCTCTTGCCGATTACAATCTGTCTTTATCGAGGCAGAGTTTTAAGGAAACACCGAACCATCATCAGGCCCAGCTCTACGTGTGCCCACCAGCTTAGGGCACAAACAACCCCTCAGATTTATAAACTTTACCGGGAACTGGCCTATTCCTAATTAATTAATTAATTAATTAATTAATGAAAAATTCACAGTAAAGGTTTACCTGTTTTTTGTTTTTTGATTTTTTTCCCCCCTGAATCCCATGTATGTCAGTTAGTGGGGTGGCGTTTCCATCTTAGTTTGTTTGTTTGTTTATTTATTTATTTAATTTATTTCCATCTTAGTTTTTAAAATATTTTATTTGCTCATGAGAAACACAGAGAGAGGCAGAGACACAGGCAGAGGGAGAAGCAGGCTCCCTGCAGGGAGCTCCGTGTGGGACTCGATCCAGGGTCCCCGGAATCATACCCTGAGCCGAAGGCAGACGCTCAACTACTGAGCCACCCAGGAGTTTCCCATTTCTTCATCTTAAATGAGGTCCTACCCACACCAGCCGTTAGCATGATTTCACATTTGCTACTACCTGCGAGGAGAGCAGAGGTGGGGCACGACCAGTCTCTTGTCCACCTTTGGGGACAGCAGGTCCATCTGGCTTTGAGTCCCTGGGCACTGATGTGTGACCTCAGGCGGGTGACACAAGGGTGCTCAAGGCCTCAGTTTCTGCCTTGGTCAGCTTGGGCCAGAACAGAGCACGTACCCCCGGGGGCTTACAGCACAGACATGTATTTTCCCACGGCTGTGGAGGCTGGAGGTCTGAGATGAGCCTGCCAGCGTGGTTGGATCTGCTTCTCTCCCTGGCTTGCAGATGACTGGCTGCGTCCATGCTCACAAGGCTGGGAGCCAGAGCTCCAATCTCTTCCTCTTCTTTTTTAAAAGATTTTATTTATTTGACACAGAGAGAGACAGACAGACAGACAGACAGAGAAAACAAGCAGGGGGGGCAGCGGAGGCAGAGGGAGAAGCAGGCTTCCCACTGAGTAGGGACCGTGCTGCGGGACTCGATCCCAGGACCGTGAGATCATGACCTGAGCTGAAGGCAGATGCTTAACTGACTAAGCCACCCAGGTGTCCTCAGTCTCTTCTTCTTCTTTGGGGGGACACTAACTTTTGCAGGGGCCCCTATGCTCATGACCACGTCTAAACCTAGTATCTCCTGAAGACCCATCTCTTAATACCATCATTTTGAGGTTAGGACTTCAACATGTGAATTTGGGGGGCACAGTTCGGTCCATAGCAGTTATCCTGTAAGGCAGCGTGACTCAGAGCTCAGTGCCCCTGGACCAAGCCAGATATAAACAGGGAGCTCTCAGCAAACGGGGGCCGCTCCTGGGGCTGCCTCTGGAGCCCCATCTGCTGTAGTCTCTTCTAGGCCCATCCGTGAACATGGTGATGGGCTAGCCCCTGATGTGCTCACTGGTCTGCCAGCTGCAACACTCTGCGGGGTGTGGGATCGGGGGACTTTTGAATCCCTCTCTCAACCTGGCCTGGGCCCTTGTATCCAAGACGGCATTTCTGTAGGTGGACTCCACAGTTTAAAAATTATACTTCTCTTTTTTTTTACAACTCTCATTACAGATTTTTTAAAAATACTTATTCTTTTTCTATTTGACAGCACGAGTCGGGGGAGGGAGGGAGGGAGGGAGGGAGGGAGGGAGGGAGAAGGAGAGTCCTTATTGCAGACTCCTCTCTAAGTGTGGAGCCCAATGCAGGGCTCGATCCTGTGACCCCAAGATCATGACTTGAGCCAAAACCAAGAGCTGGATGCTCAACCGACTGAGCCCCCCAGCTGTGTCCCACCCCACATTGCAAACTTTGACAAGAGGCCTGTGATGTTGCAGTCACCCCTCCTGTGGGGCTAGGCTGTAGCCAGTGGGTTGGACAGAAGTTGAGCAGAGTAGAAATTACCCTTGAAATCCCTTCAGGGATGCCTGGGTGGCTCAGTGGTTGAGCGTCTGCCTTCAGCTCAGGGCATGATCCCAGAGTCCCAGGATCGAGTCCCACATCAGGCTCCCTGCATGGATCCAGCTTCTCCCCCCTCTACCTATGTCTCTGCCTCTCTCTGTGTGTATCTTGTGAATAAATAAATAAAATCTTAAAAAAACAATCCCTTCAGAAGCCACGTTGGAGCTAGATGGACACACGCTGGCTCTGTGTAGAATCCCGGAGCCAGTTTTCCTTGGGGGTCGGGCACGTTGCTGCTGCTTCCACTGCCCATGAGGTCATGTCCTTGGTTGAGGTTCAGGATTCATAGTGGATCCAAATGCTTACCTTTGACCACTAGCATCACCCTCAGGGTCGGGCGATGCTGTGAGGTATATGCCTCCCAGAGCCTGCTCCCTGCTTCAGACGTCTCCTTTAGGACGTGTTCTACGTCACAGAACACACCTGCCCAACAGTGGCTTCAGCATTAAAAACATATTATCTCCTATAACAGCAAGACTTTGGGGTGGGGGGTGATTCCAAGTTTGGAGTCATGGCGCAGTGATATCACTTTGGTATCCTTGAGGTTTATGTCTCGCTTCCATCCTCGAATTCCTCACGCCCATTACCTCATGGTTACAAGCCGGCTGCTACAGCCCCAGACATCACACCCTCACATAATCGCACCTTTAAGGCAGGAGGGAGGGGGTGGGTTCAAAGAGCTCTCCTTGCTTGCCTAGCTCTTCATTGCCTACAAGTGTCTAGAAAAGTTCTCCTCAAGTCCCGTGAGCCCAGCTGGTTGGTAAGGCCAGCTATTGCTGCAAGGGAGGGTAGGAAGGGATGAAAGGGAGAAGTGTATGGGAGGTGGTCGCAGGGTAGCCACACCCAAATTATTTAGGTTGTTTCTCTTTCTCGTTGTTGCCGAATAGTTGGATTTACATGAGTTCTTTGCACGTGTGGTTTTGCTCCTCTGTACGGCAGAGGCCCTCGGCTCGTTTCTGGTGTCCACATGAAGAGTGCGGCTCGCGAATGTAGGCGGAAGGTTGGTGGTGTGCTGACATGGGTTCAGACCCCCTGCAACCCGAGGAGAGACCCTGAGCTTCTCTTGACACTCAAACCCCTAAGTGTGTACGACCCTCTGGTCCTCACTTCGAGGGCGGCAGAGGATTCCAGCCCAACAGCCAGTTGTTTGCTGAAAACAAACTTTACCAGCTCAGCCCTCCCGATCTCCTTCGACGGGGACCCCAGGTGTTTGAGGAGAGACCCGGGAAGGTCAGGCGTTGTCGTCCCCTGGGGAGGAAGCAGAGGCCGGGCCAGGGCTTTGGATTGAGTTGTGCTTGTGGGACAGGTGGCTCCTGTGCCCTGTGGGTAGGGGACGAATAGATGGAGATCCTCAAGGCGTCACAAGAATGTGCATCTCGTGGTTTGCTAAGCCAAGGGAGGGGGGCTGCCTGGAAGGAAGGTCCGCCGGTCCCGGTGGAACCTCGTGTGCCCACGGACAGCCTGAAACTACTTCTTCCAGCAGGTGGGCTCTGGGGTCCCGGGTTGCTTCTGCTGGTTTGCAAGATTACAGTAACGTGCGAGGGTCTGAGCGCATCCTTGGGTTCACGGTTAGAATGGATGATCAGGGGCACCTGGGTGGCTCAGCGGTTGAGCATCTGCCTTTGGCCCAGGGTGTGATCCCAGAGTCACGGGATCGAGTCCCACATTGAGCTCCCCACAGGGAGCCTGCTTCTCCCTCTGCCTGTGTCTCTGCCTTGCTCTCCGTGTCTCTCATGAATAAATAAATAAAATCTTAAAAAAAAAAAAAAGGATGATCAGAGGAGAAGGAGGTAGAAGGTATTTTCAGGGATAATTTTTTGGGCGGTGTGTGTTTGGTGTGAACAAGAGTACATGAAACAGGATTCTATGGTTGCTGGCAAAATAAATCCATTCAAACGAGCTTAAATTGGGGGGGAAAAGAAGTCAGTGCATTCCCACGCCGGAGGAAAGGGCATGCCGGCAAGCTGCAGGCCCGTAGAGAATCCAAGTATTGTTCTGTCCGTGTCCCTCATCTGTCAGTGAACAGCCCCTCTTGCCTCTCTGCCTCACTGGCTTCCTCTGCTCCTCTGCCGATTGGGAGAAAGAAGGCCACCCACAGCAACTTGTAATTACAACTATCTGGCTAGCCACATACTTGCTTTCCCAACTTCCCTAGCAGGGTGGAATGGCCACAGGATGCGGTCCTAGCCAGTGAGAGACACGAGAGGAAATTTGCTAGAGGAGGAATGGGATAGGAGGTGGTTCTCCTGAAAAATATTTTGCTTTCAGATGAGTGACAGCTGAGCAAACAGAACTCTCTGTACTCTTCTTCTTCTTTCTGCCTTGAGTGTGGTTCTGTGAAGATGTGATGTTTGGAGTCGTGGCAGCCATCTTGTGATCATGAGGCCACAGGCCTAGGGATTAGATATCACGTGGAGACAATGGCAGAGCAAAGAGAAGAAACTTGGGTTCTTCTTTTTTTTTTTTTTTTTTTAATTTATTTAGGTATTCATGAGAGACACACAGAGAGAGAGAGAGAGGCAGAGACAGGCAGAGGGAGAAGCAGGGACTTGATCCTGGATCCCTCGGATCACACCTTGAGCGGAAGGCAGACACTCAACCACTGACCCACCCAGGGGTCCCAGAACTTGGCTTCTTGATGACATGATTAACCTCTTTAACTCAACTAAAATTTCTGGGGAGAGACTCTTAGGCACAGTGAATCACATGTTCATGCCCACATCAGTTCTAGAAGGTAGATCACGCTACGTAAATAAGGTTGCTGGGAGTCAGGTTCTGGTCCCTTACGGTGGTTCGAGGGCCTGGGGGTATAGCAACTATTCAGCTAGAGCAGTGTTAGCCATCACGATGATCGTCTAAGTAGGTAACATTTGTCAGGGGCTTACTGTGTGCCAAGCACCCTTGGTTCTCTTTACCTAAATTAACTTCGTGAATTTTCGTGGCCACCATTTCAGGGGGAGGCCATCCTTATCCTTCCCTATTTTATAGACCAGAAAACTGAGCACGGAGAAGTAAAGTAGCTGGCCTAGGATATAAAGCCAGGATGTGAATTTAAATTCAGAGATCCGGGATCCCTGGGTGGCGCAGCGGTTTGGCGCCTGCCTTTGGCCCAGGGCGCGATCCTGGAGACCCGGGATCGAATCCCACGTCGGGCTCCCGGTGCATGGAGCCTGCTTCTCCCTCTGCCTGTGTCTCTGCCTCTCTCTCTCTCTCACTGTGACTATCATAAATAAATAAAAAAAATTAAAAAAAATAAATAAATTCAGAGATCCAGTTCCTGAGCCCTGCCTCTTAAACTTGATCCCGAAGTGCTCCTCAGGCTCAAAGGCTGGGTTTGGAGCCAGTTAGTAAACAGCCTTGCTAGTGGGCAGGTCCTGTGTGAGGGCAGTAGGAGGCCACATAAATGTCTGCTTCAGGCATCAAACCCCCATTTCTTTGATTATCATTGTTTCTGAAACCAAAACGTCTTAACATTGATAAAGGTAGTTTTTTCCCCCAAAGAGCTGCCATGACATTGATCATACCTCTCACAACAGAGGAGATAAAGGAACAAATACTTTTCATGTTGAACTGAAGGTGGATAAAGCCAGCCGACATTTGCTACTAACACTGTTTATTGACGTGTAAATGTGTACAGAGCAGTGCACAAATCCAGAAACAGGACACAATCGGCTCCCAGAGCCGCCTTTGCGCTCACTGTCCTGTCTTGTAATGGCATAGATGAGCCTCGCCTGTTTTTAAGCTTTATATAAATTTAATTGTACAGGGGGACGCCTGGGTGGCTCAGCCTTTGGCTCAGGGCGTGATCCCGGAGTCCTGGGGTCGAGTCCTGCATGGGGCTCCCCGTAGGGAGCCTGCTTCTCCCTCTGCCTCTGTCATGAATAAATGAATAAAATCTTTTAAAAAAAAGTTTAATTGCACAGGAATTCTCTTAAATTGTTAGTCATTTCCAGTGATTTATAAGACGACCCCATTTAGAACTGCGTCATGCAAGCTGGAGACTCACTTTGCAAGCCGCCTGCACCTCTCCTGATCACATGCCGCAGATTTCGAAGCCATTCTTTGGTTTGATTGCTGATTCTCCTTCCCTTACCAGAAATAGGTTCAGAGGACAAGGCTGCGATGTGGAGGCTATTTCTGTAGTTCGGCTTGGGAATCTGAGTTCATTCAGCTGGTGGAAAATATGAACATCGGGCTGCCTGGCTGGCTCAGTCGGTGGAGCATGCGACTCTTCATCTCAGAGTCATGAGTTCGAGCCCCTTATTGGGTGTAGAGATGACTTAAAAATAAATTAAAAAAAAAAAACTTTGAATATCAAATGCCTCAGGCTCCTGAAGATTGCTGGTTTCCAGCGAACCAGCCCGCCAGCCCCTGGCACAGGCTTTGCATACCTCCGCACCATCCTGAGTGCAGATGGCTCTGTGGTGTTTTGGCCCAAGTGCAGGGCTTTAGAGAAACTCTTATTTTGAAAGGGAGACGGGAGCCCGGCACGGAGGAAACGCAGACCCATCTCTTCCGTAGCTGCACCTGTATAGCCCGGGCCTAATGAGTTTGGGTTTGATGGAACCCAGACCTCAGGAAGGATTATAAATTCTCATTTGGTTTGATTTGCTTCAAAAATACCTTAAACCAGCTGTGCCTGCCAGCTGACCCAGGAATCTCTCTGGCTGCTTTGGGGGGAGGTCTGGAGAGGCACCCTCCTGTCCCGCAGCAGCCCCCTCCCCGCCGCCAGCCGCTCCTGGGGCCTGCTCTGGTCAAGGCACATGTGTCCCCCCTCCCACGCCCCGTGATTGCTAGCCTCTGTGTCCTTGACTTCTCAGAAGGCCCCCAAACTGGAGGCCCCTTAATGTCTCCATTTTACAGAGGAGGGAAGCTGAGCCTCCCCAAGATGGGTAACTTGTCCTGAGTCTCTGCTGGTGATTGGCAACCCAGGCCGTCAGGCCCCTGGCCCACCTGAGGCCCCAGTTTTCCAGCGCTCCTTGAGCAGAGTGAGGCGAGGGGGCCTGCAGGGGTCGTTCCTGAAGGCTCTCCACTGAGATGCTCCAGACTCTGCCAAGTGCCAGGCAGGTGAGTCCAGCAGATGGAACAGTGGAGAAGAACCACATAGTGACAGCTCACGTCAACCTCCCGGGACTCCACAGACAGCCTCTATTCTAGTGATTTTCAGAGTGGGGTCCCCAGGCCATCAGCATCCCCTGAGTGTGTTAGAAATGCTGGTTTTGAAGGCTCCACCCCAGGCCCCCTGGATTCAAAATGCTGGGAGTCAGCCCCAGGGGTCTCTGTGTTGACGAGCTCCTAGGTGATTCTGGACCATGCTGGTGTTTGCAAATCCCTTGTCTGTTTTACCCCAACAACAGCCTGATGAAATAAGTATTATCATCCTCCCATTTCACAGGTGAGAAGTAACTTGCTAAGCCCCCTGGATGGGCCATGGAGCTGGGACTCTCTCACCCCAGCGTAGCTCCACGGCTGAAACCTGCTTTGTTCTATGCCCTTGCTCAGTTTGTATTCTCTTGGAGGTAAAATCTAGAAGAGAAGACAGGAAATAGGTCAGCAGGCCAATCAATAAGATAATCAGAGCAGTTAAGTTCTAGGAGGGAAACAGGACGGGCTAGCAGGGAGGGGATGTTAAGGGACGGCGGCCCTGTGGGGCTGTGACCATGAGGCTGAGCCCAGCCCAGCAAGAGGGAAGGGGCTGGGGTGCTCAGGGTAGACCTGGAGCAAAGCCCCTGCCCTGGGCTCCAGAACTTGGTGTGTCTGATGATTATCCATCGCGATGTCACTCACAAGTGACAGGTTCCCAGGGGTCCTGTAACCAGAGCAGGGGTCGTCATGCCTGTTTACGGACAGAACTGAGAGCCACGGAGTCACCAGCTTCCATCCCAGCCCTCATGCACAGCTCCAAGCTTCCATGGAATTTCTTACAGTGTCTTTGGGGTGGGATGGGGTGGGGTGAACCCCTCTTGTGCCTCTGAGAGCGTGTATTCAGACCCTGGTTTGCAGTAAGCTCTATGTATCATCTTGTTGCTCTAAGAAGCCAGCACATTGATACTGTAGAGCATTGCTGTCCGATAGAACTTTCTGGCATGATGGGAATATTGTGTATCTGTGCTAATACAGGAGCCACTAGCTTCACGTGGCCATTTAGATCCAGAGAATCACACCAGGATAAAGGTGAACACTCCGTTCCCAGCCATCCAAGCCACGTCTCCAGTGCTCATCGACATACGTGGTTAGTGGCTGTCATGCTGGAAGCACAGATATGGAATCCAAGTTTGGAGGTATTAGGCTGAACCATACAGGTCAAGATTGATAGAGTGTTGGTGACTTTCTCTGGTACAACCTAATACAAGTATGGGGAGGGGGCGAGACCAGTTAAATCCATCCCCTTTTTTTTTTTTTTTTTTTTTAAGATTTTATTTATTTGCGAGAGAGAGAACACAAATGGGGAGGAGCAGAGGGAGAGGGTGGAGCAGACTCCCCACTGAGCAGGGAGCCCAAAGTGGGACTCGATCCCAGGACCCCCAGGATCATGACCTGAGCCAAAGGCGGATGCTTAACTGACTGAACCACCCAGGTGCCCCAAATCCATCCCTTTGTTATAGAGGGAAAAACTGAGACCCACTGAGCCTGGGGACCCACCCACCTCGGTGAGAGCCTGGATGGGGTGCAAACGCAGGTTCCCAGGCGCTCTTGAGGTTGATCTGCTTGTCTGCTCAAGGATTCTCCACGTGGCATGATTGACAGTGGGGGCTGGGCCGTTCCCTGCGGTGAGGGGCCGGCCTGTGCACTGCAGGATGTTTAGCAACGTCCCTGGCCTCCACCCACTAGACGCCAGTAGCAACCCCCCCACCCCCGAGTTGTGGCAAACAGAAATGCATCCAGGCATTGCCCAACACCCCTCAGCGGGGTGGCAGGGAGGACGAGATCACCCCGGTTGCCAATGACTAGTTGAGCTGAAAATAGTAGCCAGTTTCCATTCTTCTCCCTCCTTTTCAACTGGCCGCAGATGAGCTGGGGACCCAGGGGGCCCTGGGGTGGGCCCCTGCCCCCGCGGAGCTGGGCGCCCGTGGAGGAGGGAGGGCTGCCTCGGTTTATGGCCGGAGGATCCGCGTGTGCTTACAGCCCATTTTTCTTTTCAGCTCGACCAGCGTCTGGGTCTTTTTAGGCAAACAACTGGCTTCGGCCCTAGAGATAATTAAACCCATCTTTTTTCCCCTCTCTCCACCCCATCCCCTAAACCCTTTGGTCCATTCAATTCACAATGATAACATTGTTCGGGCAACGCGGCGCACATGTTGACACTGAAGCGTTTAATCTTGCGGTACAGTGATTCCCGGCCCCACCCCCACCCACATCTGGGCCGCGGCCCCGATGACAGATGCCTGGCCTGCCAGCCGCCTGGCCTCCGCGCCTGCGTCGCTGGGCATCGAACAAGGAGGCAGTGTCTCCGAAGACCCTCTCGGAGCGCCCGGCGCTGGGACTCCAGGTGGTCTCGTTGGCAGCCCAAGTATTTGGTGGAAAGTTCGAGAGTTGAAGCGGCAGTACGGGGGGCAGGGGAGACAATGCTGCTTGTGTGCCCTCCGCCCGGCAGGGCCCTGCCCCCCGCCCTGATGTGGGGGGCTGCGGAGGGAGGATGGGGAGACAGGTTAATGCTAGGCCGTCTTCAAGCTGTCGCACCTTCCCTCGAGGGCGACTCTGGCCTTGGGCAGGCGCAAAACTTACAATCCGAAGAGGGACCTGAGTCCCGTGCAGTCTTTACGGAGTGCAGCTTTTAAGGAGATTGCTGTTGTCAGTGTGACTTGTGGGCCAAGAGCTCGCTGTCCTTCAGAGTTGTCCTTACGTGATTATCTCCACGGCTGGGATGTTGGCGGTGTCCGGTGTCTGGGAGAGAGTCTGCACGGCCGAGTGGGGAAGACCGTGTGGGGGTTCAGACCCGCCGTGTGGCTCTGGGGAAGTGACCTTGCCTCTCTGAGCCTCAGTGTCTTCATCTGTAAGACGGACACGACTCACGTGCCTGCCTCTGAGCGGGGATTTTATAAGGATTCCACCAGATGTTGCATGTGACGCATGTGATGTGGCTTCCAGGACGGTGGGAGGGCCTTTATAATCGTGACTGTCCGCCTCACCCCCAGGAGAGTGGCTACTATCAACACAAAACAAAACATCAGAAAAAAGCAGGTCGGTGCTTGTTGGTGAGGATGTGGAAAAAACTTGGGGCCCTGGCGCACGGTTGGTGGGACTGTAAAATGGTGCAGCTTCTATAGAAAACAGTATGGCCATTCCTCAAAAAATTAAAAATAGGATTGCCATATGGTCCAGTAGTTCCACCACCCAAGAGAATTGAAAGCGGGGCTCGGAGGAGACATTTGCCTACCCATGTCCACAGGAGCATTATTTACAGTAACCAGAGAGGTAGGAGCAACCGGAGTGTCCATCGACAGATTAACAGATAAACAAAATATGGTCTAAAAGACAATGGAATACTGTTCAGCCTTGAAAAGGAAGGGAATCCTGACACCTGCTACTGCGTGGATGAAGCTGGAGGATGTGATGCTCAGTGACATATACCAGGCCCGAAAAGACCTCTCATACGAGGTCCCTAGACGAGCTGGATTCATAGACACAGAAGACGGAGTGGTTGTCGCCGGGGCTTGGGGTGGACAATGAGGGGCTTGTCTGACGCATACAGTTTCACTTTTGCAAGATTGAAATAGTTCTGGATATTGGTTGTGCAGCACCGCGAGTGTATTTAACACAACCGAACTACTCACAAAAAATGCTTAAGATGGTAAATCTTAGGTCTATTTTATACCACAATTAAGAATGGAATCGAGAGGCACCTGGATGGCCCAGTTGGCTAAGCGTCCGGCTCTTGGTTTCAGCTCAGGTCATGCTCACTGGGTTGTGGGATTGAGCCCCACGTCGGGCTCTGTGCTCAGTGCGGAGTCTGTTTCAGATTCTCTTCCCTCTCCCTCTTACCCAAGCTTGCTCTCTATCAAATAAATAAATAAAATCTTTTTTAAAAAAAGAATAGATTTGAAAACACAGTAGCCATTAGCTAGCTTAGGGGTCAGCAGGTGACAGAGCTGCCATCTAACTGGGCTCTCATCTGTCTTCATCCCCGCTCTCCCTCACAAGACGACGGAGGGCTCTCCCACCTTGCTGGTGGTGGCGGGGGGGGGGGGGGGGTGGTGTCAGGAAGCGCTTGTGGAATGAGCACAGTGGGGTGTGAGGAGACGCGGAGATATTTTCCCGGTGGCATGTATCATTTTAGACTTTTATGGGGTATTCCTCCTTCCCTGTGGGTACAGGACAGCGTCCTCTCTTCTGTAACAGTGTGCAGCAGAGTGTGTCAACACTCCTGTTACCGAGCAAATGAACATTTTCCTGGTAGAGTAGTTGGATGCGTCTTGTCCGTTTTCCAGAGCTCCCAGCCTATGGCACGCCCCTGGCGGCTTTGTCAAGCTCCTGCATCTCGCCATGTAAATCTTTGAAGGAACGAAGAGCCACCGTCGAGGCTCACATCCCCAAAGCAGAGGGAACATAAATCGCCTTCCGACAGCTGCCTTGTCACAGTCCGCTCCCCCGGGTTCTGGTATGTGCATGAATTGCATCCATGGAGAAAAGAAGGGAAGCCTGTGTTGGAGGTTTTAGAGTCCAATCAGGCTGGGGGGTGATTCTGGGATATGGGATCTTAAGCCGTCAAGGGTCCTTGAAAGCTCAGTTCTAGCTTCTGGTTATATTGTGGACCCTGCTTGGCTCTCTTGATTCCCAGAGCCTCATCCTCATGAAAAAGGTTTATAACTGGAGCTCTTCGGGCCAGTCTGTTTCCTCTGCCTTTTCTCTGGGGCTGGGCAACCTCCATCCTTCCTCAGGCCTGCATCCAACATCTTCCCCTTGAAGAACTCCCTCCTACCTAAACAGACGCACTGAGGTTTACTAAAATAAACTAGAATGAACTGTTCCTTTAGGGACTATGTCTCATTTGGCCCCATTCCCTGTTACCATCAAATGCTTGACATGGAAACAGATGCGTACACTACAGACGAGCACACTCCCGCCCTGTGACCAGCAGTCCTGCTTCAAAGTGTCCACCCAATAGAAACATGTTCGCCCAAAGGCATGCTCAGGACGTTCCTCATAGCACAGTTTATAACAGCCCCAGACTGGAAACGGCCCAAAGGCCCATCCAAGAATAGATTGTGGTCTATTCATGCAGCAGGGTTCTATGCAGCAGTTAGAAACGGATGATCCACCTCTTCACGCAACTGCACAGGGGGAGGTTGAGTGACGGAAGCAGACACAGGAGGTTAGCACCCAGCAGGTGGACTGGGTCGGTGGGGTCAGGGTGCTGGGATGCTGGTCACCTTTGGGGAGGTGGGGCCTGTGTTCAAGAGGGGCCTTGTGGAGAGATCTTCAGTTCTAGGAATGAATGTACCATTTCCTGCCAGAGGTGTGTTTGGATTGAGAAAGTTGATCGAGCTTTGTGAACACTTACGATCTGTACGCTTTACAGTATGTATGTTATTTAAAGACTAGAAGGGAATTACACAAAGAATAATATATTCAGTCCAATAGACATGGAGCCCTACTGTGTGTCAGGCTGTGCTGGGCACTGGGGGTTCACGATGGGGTCAGCCATTGCTCGTGCTCCTGCAGAGCCAGATCGGGGGGTCATCTTGTATTTGGAAATTATCCAGATCTGAAGGACGCAGCTTTCGTGGCAAGTGGTCACCTGGAAAGAACCGCTATTACCTGGGTTCCATTTCCGGGTGTGGAATGGTATAACTGGGCTCATGATTATTTTGTTCAGAACTGTTTTGGTTGCAAGGGGTAGGTTGCAAACTGTCAAACTGCAAAACCTGATACCAGCTAGCGTAAAGGGGACTTGTTTGAGGGGTCCCCGCATGACTCACAGATGGGAAGAATTGAAACCCCGAACTTTAGGAAGCATGGGGATCACCGGCCCAGAGGATCAAACCTGAACGGCTTCTCTCCTCAAAGCTGATGTCTGCTCCCCTCCGCCTGGCATCTTCTTTCCCACACACCCGCTTTCTCTAGGAGCACAGCAGTGGCGTGTGGCTGCCCACAGGGCCGACTTATACCCTTAGAGTTCAGGGCAGAGAAAACAAATGGACTCTTTCCCACCAGGGTCCAGTAAAATAAAATCCCATGTTTGGCCCCGTTTGGGGCTTGTTCCCTCAACTCCGCAGAAAGGGGTCAAGGGACATGATGGCAGCTCCTTGGGACCACAAGGCTTGACCGGGGGAGCCCCATGAGACTTTCCAAGAGAAAGACATGGTACGGTCACAGCACCCACTTGTGACATCAACTGAGCTGTACTGCAGCCACTTTGCCCACCGGGGCAGGCTGGGCCCTGGCGCAAAAGAACCCATGGAGGAGAAATAGGATACCTCCTGGGTCTGTGTTCTCGCACTTGTAAGAATTTATTGTATTCTGGGGTGTATTTTTATGTATGGATGTAAGTATAAATATGTTGGGAAGTTCATATGCCTAATTTTATGGTGTCCACCCTGCGCTCAGGTACCATATAAATACATGCTGCCCTTTACAAGTCTACATGGCAAGTTGCATTCGCAAAGGGGTTGCCATGACCCCTTTGTTCCGAGGGCACTGACTTAGTGAGAGGTATGCTTGTGCAATTTGTGTAACGTTGGTGGGAGGACGAGCCCAGATGCTGAGAGGAGGCAAAACACCTCTGGACGACGCAGAGGAGCAGGCTTAGGGTCATGAGAGGGACACCCTGGTAGGCGGCTTCTGGTTGCCACCTGCCTCTACCCTTTATGGAACACTCTCCATCCCAGAATTACCCCTCTGAGGACCCGCTTTGGGGTTATTCCAGGCTTTTGTAAGAGGACGCTAGAATTGGGCTTTGGGGGGCTGGTTGCTGTCAGTCAGGATGGGGTTTTCCGGAATCCATTTTCTTGGGACTTATCTTTTGGTCTCAGGGATTTGGGCGCTTTTAATCTTTCGAAGATGAAAGTCTTCGTTAATGCCTGTGAGCTCGCTTAGCCGGTGGGGTGCTGGAATGTTAAGGGCGGTGCAGAAAGAGCTGGATTCCTAGGGTCTGGATCGCCTTGAGAAAGCTTCTCTTTATGAACAAAGGGATATATCAGCTCTAGACAGTGATTTAAAAACCCGAGTCTTGGGTAATCAAGTATGGTAGCATATGAAGGAAGCGTAAAGCTGTGTTCTCTCCCTAAAAGTACCTGCTTCTGTCTACTTTCTGGTGACCGTTGAACCGTCCTGACCCCTGACCTTGAAACGATGCAGATTCCATGCCGTGGAGAGGCTTCTGGAGAGAGTGGAAGCCTCGGAGACGTGAGAGTGGGAATTTGGTTTGGGCTTCGGATCACGAACTGCTCTTTTTAAAATATGACTCTTCTGTCTTTTGATAAATTACAGAATTATTTTTAGAACCCGCGATGATGTGGTTTCAGGAAGAGCAGGAGGCCGACGCGGTTCGTTTCTGCTCATTGTCTTAAAATAATTAATGAAGGCGATTCCCACAGAAGCCTGTTCCAGAGAGCCCGGAAAGGTTTGCGAGAAATTTAGCTGGCCACTCTCTGCGTAGGTCCTGGTAGCGAAAGAAACCTCATAACCCTGATCCCTTAACTGTCTTAACAGTTAAGATACATTTAATCTTATGCATATACACACCTGCAGGAACAGATTGATTTCTGTGATTATGTATCAGTGTTTTCTTTCTCCACTGGGTGTGACTTCAGTGGTTGCACCTGTGTTAATGTCGTGCTCATTCAAACATTTCTTTATTGTTTGGTCTGACTGTGGTATTTTTCAAATACAGTTGTCACAGCCCAACTATGCAAATACCCACTGGCGCATGAGGCTTCTGCACTGCTTGTCATCCTCCCGCCTCATTGTTTGAGAGGCCCCGAGACAAAGGCAAACATGAACGTACAGTGCCGTAAGGGCCGACTCTGTACAGCTCGGTGAGAAAGGGCCAGTATCATCCTGGGGCGAGGGGAGGCATGAGAGGGCAACCAACTTGGCCAAGACCACTCCAAGAGCGCACCTGGCTCCAGAAAGTGTAAAGGTCAAGAGTGTAAGCTGCAGAGCCCAGCCACTCACTTAACATGTGACCTTGGGCAGGTCACCTGCGTCCCTGAGCCTCAGGCTCCTCATCTGTGAAATGGGGATCAATCCCACCTCACCGGGCTCCGTCAGATGATGGCTGAGAGTGCCCAGAGCGGGACCCAACAGAGAGCAGGTGCTCTGTGAACCAGCTTCTTTGTACTTCTGGGTTCTAAAGCCCTTTTTGCTGTAAGCTGGGGGTTCTGCACCCCTTTCCTCTGGGGGAGGGCAGAGGCAGATGGTTGGAAATGGAGACTTAATTTGTGTGATCTATCAGCACCCCACCCATATCAGGGGGGTGGCCTGTGGAATGCTCCCCTGTTACTCCACTGCTCCGTGGGACTTAAATGGGGCTAGCTAAGGGAACGTTTCAAGGTATGGCCAGAGAGCTGGGGAGAAACTAGCAGTTCACACAGTACAGGAAGCCACAGGAAGACGAGGTTTTCGAAGGCCGGAAGAACCAAGTGTTGCATGCTGCTACCTGGAAGTCTGGCAAGATGGTGGCCATAAAACAGCCTTTCCATTTGGTTATGAGATGGTCTTTGGCGACCTCAGGTTGGGTAGGGTGGTGGGGCCGGGGGGCAGCTCTGGGGTGTTCATGGGAAGCTCACTTATTGAGGGAGTGCAAGTGGGGCCTGTTGCATGGTGCACACCGGCTGCTCGCTGGGGTGCAGGGCCGTTCTCCAGGGGTTGCTGTCTTACTGCCCTCACCCAGTCCACTGCAGAAAAGCACTTGGAGGGTCCCCAGATTGTGCCCCTCTCCTTAATAGGACAGACTTGTATTTTTCCATTGGGATCCTCCTGGCACGCTCTAAAAAACCCCCAGGGCGGTACGTGGGGAGAACTTGGCAGTGTGACCTGACGTGAACACACACAATGCCACCTCTGGGTGCCTAGCCGCATTCTCCAAGATGCAGGGAACACGGGTACCAGAATGCTCAGAGCCGTGCTGCTCTGAGAGCCCCCAAATGCAAACTACCCGAATGCCCACCAGCTGTATAATGGACGTGTGGACTGTGGGGTAATCCAAGTGTGGAATACTAGACAGCAGCAAGGATGGATGAGCAGCCACAGGAATGCGGAGGAACCACACAAACACTGTTGAGTAAAAGAAGCCAAGTGCAAAAGAATATGTGCCGTACTATTTCCTGTTTATGATATTCTAAAACAAGCAAAACCAGCCAGAGGCTTGAGAAGTTGGGGGAAGAGAAGAGAGGGCCTGGCGATGTTCTGGTTCTTGACCCGGGAGGAGGCTCCATGGTAGGTTCGCTTTGACGATGCGCAGACCCGCACGCGTGCAGTTTGTGTGCGCACCGGATGCATGCTGTCCCGCACGCAATGAGAACGTTCTGACAAGCAGAGGAGCTGCTCTTGCAGAGCTGTTGGCTCAGCCATTGAGATGCTAAGTGGCTAAGGGTTGGTGGGGCCTGGATTTGAGTCCCAGCTCTTTGGCCCTGGGCAGGCCACTCAACACCTCTTGGGTTCTCGGGTCTCAGGTGCATCCCCTACGAATGGCATTGCGTTCCCTTCCTAGGGTGACCCGAAGGTTGAATGAGCTAGAAGGATGACAGAGGACTGGCTTCAGGCATTTCCACAGTGACAGAGTCAAGGCTGTTTGCCATGCCCCCTCACTCTGAGGTCCCCTCCTGAGGCTCGCTTGATCCCCAGTGGGCTGCACTTCCTAGAGACTATCCAAAGATGCCTTCCTCCCTGCCTTCTACATAAATCAGAGTGGGGGCATGGGTGACGCCCCTATCAGCATTCTTTGTCCCCAGCTCAGCCTTTCTCTTAGACTGGGTCAGAAGGCAAGTGCTCTGTGTGGGTGTCGAGCACAGAGCAAGTGAGGACGACAGGTGGTGTCTGCAGGGACCACAGGACGGTTTCTGAAGAGGTCATTCCTAGGGCCCTAAGATTCCAGCAGCTGAAGGTCAGAGGTCACCCTCCTGAGATCTCTGCAGAGGCAAGGTCTCTCCTGTGCCCGGCCAGAGTCCCCTGGCCTTGAGGACTTCACCTGCCCCCTCTCTCCCAGCAGGGAACAGCCTGATGAGTGGATAACTTGTCAACGCCACTGCCCTCATCCCAGTATCTTTTGGAACTATTATTAAGGTTTAAAACAGCTTTTTTTTTTTTTTTTTTTTTTTTTTTTTTTTTTTTTTTTTTTTTTTTAAATGAAGGCCCGTAGGAGAAGCCTTGGGGCTGCCAGTGTTGGGAACCCTTTTTCCTCAAAGACGTTCATGTCCTGGTTGCAGCTCTGGCAACCCTGACCCGGCCTGAGAGCCTCTAGGGCTCATTGAGCCGAAGCTGGAACTGAAGCTGAGCGGGTTTCTCCTCTCTTCCAGCAACGCTGTTCCCACTGTTTTCCCTGTGTCTCTGGTCTCCCTCCACCCCCAGGCAGGAAGCAGAGATGGGGCTTTGTCTCCTAGGAGAAGAAAGGTGTCTGCAGATGCCACACACCTGCCTGAACTTGGCCATTCTGCTTCTCTCCAGAACGTGACGGCTCCAGTTTGGACCAGTGGATGCATGAACCTTGGGAACCACAGGCCCCCTCCCAGGAACACTCTTTTTGGGCTTATGTCCATTTCGACATTTATTATTGACGAAATGGGCATAATCTCTTAGTCGTTGCTAGTATAAAGGTGAAGGGCTTATTTTTTCCAGAAGTCACTGTCAAAAGCCACATCCCCCAACCTTGCCATTCAGTCCTTTTTCTGCTTTTAGTCTGAGGCTGTGGTTGTAAACCCCGCTGGCTGTTAGAAACATCTGGGCTGCTTTAAGGAGTAGAGGTCTCTGGGCCCCCTCCCCAAAGGTACTGAGTCAGTCGGTTGAGGGGGGGGTGAGCACAGCCGTGAGCTAGAGCCCCCCCGTGGTAGACTCCCTCCTCCATCGTCAGTGATTTCACGTCGGTAGCTTGAAATCTGCCAAGATGGAAATTGGCAAATGCTACAGACCAGGTCCCAGGGAGCCGCTTACTAAATATTTACCAGCTCACCACTGGGACAGGGCGTCGATACTTTTCAAAGCCCCCACGGCGATTCCTACATGCAGCCAGGGCTGAGCATCATTGGGCCCCGGGGACCCCCTGATAGGCAGAGTGAGGTCTGTCTACACTCCTAATAGCTCCCAGTTGTCGAGCCCCACCAGACGCTGAGCTGCTGATGTGAGTTAGGTTACTTAGCTCTCCCCATAACCCATGCAGGATTATTATCCTCATTTTTATTTTTATTTTTTTAAAAGATGTTTATTTATTTGAGAGAGAGTGAGAGAGCATGAGCTGGGAGAGAGGCAGAGGTAGAGGGAAAAAAGCAGGCTCCCCACTGCACGGGGACCCTGAATGGGGGCTCGATCCCAGGACCTGGAGACCATGACCTGAGCCGAGGGCTAACACTTAGCTGACTGAGCCACCCAAGTGCCCTAATATCTTCATATTTAGATGAGGAAATGGAGGTCCAGGGAGATTACCTCTCAGCTAGTTGGTGGCTGACCCTGGATTTGACCCAGGCCTGTGCACCCACTAACCCGGGTCTGCCCAGCGGCTCAGGATGGCTTGGTCAGTGACCCACTCTTCCCAGTGGGCTGATACAGAGTCACTCCTCTCGATGTCACGGTGACCACAGGGTCTGAGGCCATGACTGTCCAGGCTGCAGTGGGGGCAGCAAGGAAAGGGGCAGCTCGCACTAGGGACCTGTGGCCGCGGGCTTGACTCTGAGCCAGGGCCCTGAAAGGCAGTTACTAATGAGCTCCTGGTGTCGCTGTGTCTTCTTTCCCTTTCTAGTGGAGCATGACAAAGAGTTCTTCTATCCACGTTACCACCACCGGGAGTTCCGGTTCGATCTCTCCAAGATCCCAGAGGGGGAAGCTGTGACTGCAGCCGAATTCCGGATCTACAAGGACTACATTCGGGAGCGCTTCGACAACGAGACGTTCCGGATCAGCGTTTACCAGGTGCTGCAGGAGCACTTGGGCAGGTGGGTACCGTGCCGGGTGCCTGGGAGGCATGCTGAGCTGCCCTCGGCTGCAGAGGAGGAAGGGGCCGATGGCCAGAGGACGGGGCCGGGCCGGGCAGGGGCGGTCAGGGCTGCTTCTGTCATGGTCACCCACCACGGGCCAGGCCCTACACCGAACCTATTTGTTCAAGAACATTGATGGCATAGGTCGCTATTTCTTAAGACTCTCCCCGTCGGGAAACTGAGTTAGAAAAGGGGACAGCCAGCCAGGCGAGCCTGTGTGGGTATTTATGGGGGGTCTGGGTCTGCGTGTGTTCAGGGCCATGGGGGGATGGGGAGAGGGAAGAGGAAGAAACATTTCTTGGTGGAGGGTCTGCCTCTCGCCCATTGCTCGCTTCCAAACATGATGTCAGGCAACCAGGGAAGACGGCCATTGGTGATAAAATGGGATTAAAACTCCCAACCCCAGGGGGAGGGAGGGAGGGAGGGAGGGAGGGAGAGAGAGAGAGAGAGAGAGAGAGAGAGAGAGAGAACTCGGCTTTCTAAGAAGCACAAGGCCAGGAACCCAGATCCTGTGTTGAAAGACTTTACTGTCTTGAGACCCTTTAGTGTCGAGGTCTCCCGAGAGGCCAGGGGAGCTGACCCCCCAGCTGGATGGGCTGGAGCATCGAGCGAGCGTCGTGCATTCCAGAGGCGGCTGTGTTCCCGGCGGTACTGCCCAGCGGCCGGCTCGTGTCATCGCCCGATGCCATTGCTCCGTAACTCATGGCCGGGAGGTGCTGTGGGCGCTTCCTGAGGGACAGTCCTCGCATTGGCAGCCGGGATGGGGACCCGTTCCCGCCCTGGGGACAGAGGAGCGGTCACCACCTCCTTCACGAGCGCCACCGTCTCAGGGGTGGTCTTAAATACTAAGACCACCAAGCCCCACTTTCTGAGTGTTTCCAGCGTTTGCAGCTGTGAGCTGCTTTCGTATTCCCAGTAGCCCTGGGGGGTGGCGCTCATCTGTGACGCGGGAGAGTTAGGAGCTCAAAGCACAGGTGTGTCATCTGCCTGTCACCACCGTCCAGGGAGAAAGCGGCCGAATTAGGACTTGAGAAAGTCCTACAGGAACTATGTGTTTTACAAAGATATTGTTGCATAAGATGGGCTCTGGGCTCCGAGCCCCATCCCCTGCAGCCTCCCCCTACCCCAGTCTTCGGGGTCCCTCAAATCGGCGAACGTCTGTGCGCGTGTGTAGTTTTGCAGGTGGCATCTCGTCACATCCTCCCTCCTGCATCTTGCTGTGAGCACTTGACAGTGAGCCTGGGCGACCCCGTGTTGGTTCACAGAGAACATCCTTTTTCCTTGAACTGCCACACATTCCCCGAGAGGCGGGCCGCAGCCAGTTCCCTGCGTGTGCCCAGTGGGTCCCCCGTGTCTCTGTGTTGCAGGCGGCGGCCCGTTGGTTTTGTCATTATGTCACACTGCTGCGTGTCTATCACATACAGCGCTGGAAATGGAATCGTGGGGGCAGAGGGTGCACGTGTTGGCCACTGATGGATTTCGCTGAACGGCTGTGCTTGGAGGTTAGGTCCGTTTATACCCATAACCTAAGAGAGGCCAATGCCCCGCGTGCTCACGACATCCTCTCTTATCAAACTGTTTTGGTCTTTGTCAGTCTGATGGGCAACAAATGGTATCTTAGCACCAGCTGGGTTTGCATTTCAGAGCCGCCACTCGAATGCGCTGCCCTACTCCCCCTACAGAGAGGGGGGGAGCAGCAGACCCTCCTGGAGGAGAGGGTATCGGGAAGGAGGGTGTGGTGTCGGGGGCGGGGAGTGACACAGGGTCGTGGCAGTCACCTCTGAATCTTACCGTAGGCACTCGGACGCCCCAGTGCACCCTGGCATCTGTGCCTTGGCCCCCAGACCCAATGGTAGGAAGAAGCATCGAGTTCCTTCTTGGGGTGTGACACATGTTGGCTCTGTGCTCTGATAGATCCCCCCGGACTCCTGAACAAAAACATATGTTTGACTTTTCTCCTGAAGGCTGATTCATTGGAGGCGAGGCAGGTGCCCAGAGGCAATCCGTCAATAGCACTCCATCGGCCCGCTGTGCACACCCCGAGCCCTGCTGGCTCCCCACCCCCCTGGCAGGCTCCCCACACCTGCCTCAGAAGTCTCCATCAAGAGGCTTAGCCTCAGGAATGTGGCTGCTCCAAGTGGGTTTGTGGGTTTGGCGGAACAGAGCTGCAGGGTTGGCTGGTGTCACCTGCACGGCCCTCTCCGAGTTCCCACACAGGAATGCGTTTGCCCTGCCTGGCCACTGGTCGCTGGGGTTGGCTGGGCTGCTGCCACTTCTCGTGAGGGGTCCCTGCGCTGGGGACAACACCGGAGACTGAGTCAGGCCAGCCTGGCGGGACAGGCACTGGACCTCCTCTGTGGGGGACAGAGGCCACTGCATCAGGGGAGAGACGCGCGAGCCTGGCGATGTGTGTCCCCACCACCCTGAGCACCTACGTGCCGGCGCTGGCTGGGGAACTGGGCTGTGGGGACGAGCAAGCGCGGGTCATGAAGGGGGGGCCTCATCTAAGACGGTGGCTGAGGAGTGATCTCCCTTTCTGGGGCTGCCCTAACCAAGTGCCACGAGGTGTGTGGCTGAAAACAATAGAGCTGTGCTCTCCCCCGGTCCTGGAGGCCAGGAGTCTGAAGTCCAGGTGTTGGCAGGGCAG
This sequence comes from Canis aureus, assembly GCF_053574225.1. Lineage (NCBI taxonomy): Eukaryota > Metazoa > Chordata > Mammalia > Carnivora > Canidae > Canis > Canis aureus. The sequence continues at coordinate 47,760,190 of NC_135636.1, read as the reverse complement.
TGCTGCCTCTGAAAGCTTTGAGGGGTGGGGGGTGGGGGTCTTTCCTGCCTCTTGCAGCTCCCGGGGGTGGCCATCCGTTATCGGTGCTCTTGGCTTCCAGCTGCGTCGGTCCACTCTCTGCTCTTGCCTCGTGGCCCTGCACTTTCACATGAACTTCTCCCTTGCATTGGAAGACCTCATCTTCCTTCGCCTGTTCAGTTAATCTGCAAAGACCTTCTTTCCAAATCAGGTCAAATTTATAGGTATCAGGGGTGGGACTTGAGCCTATCTTTTTAGAGGATACAATCCAACCCAGAACAGGGGGTGAAGAAGATGGGCAGGAAGCCAGGAGACCAGCTAGCCTCATAAAGCGATTGGTCATCGATGGCCTTGTTGAGCTGGGGATGTTTGAGTGACCAGAAGGATCTGGCAATGGGGCATGGGCTAGAACAGGGGGAGTGTCAGGGGAACTGCAAAGGCCGTGGTCCTAAGGTGGGGACAAGCACGGGTCATAGGGAGGACAGTGGGACATGATGGTGCCCAGACGCGGTGAGCTACTGAGTCCTTGCTTAATGAAACTCAAGCCTTGGCTTCCCCACTGGGCTGCCATCAGCTGCTCGTCTTTCTGCCTGTGTCAACCTGCTGGCATCGTGGGCACCTGTCTCATCATGGTTTAAGGTTGCTGCCCCCTGCTTAGTTCCATGGGGTGGATCCGGAGGCCCTTGGGGAGGGAGAAGGCCTGAGTCACTGTGGTTGGGAGAAGGATGGGTGGGGCGGCTGTTGGCAGCTCCTGGCTGGTGGCGAAGGTGGGCATAATAGGTTGTCCCCAGGGAGCAGCTTGGCCACAGGCCATCTCTGGGGCTGTGAGCCTTGCTTTGGGTTCCTGACTCTGGGGGCATTTGGCTTGCTGGGAGACCAGGTCCATTGTTGGCAAATGTTTGAGTATCTGCCATGTGCTGTGCACCAGCGGAAGTAACCAGACCCACGCCCCAACCCTCCAGCTCGTGTTCAGGCAGAGGAGATAACATGGCAGGAGCAACGTATAAAAGAGGCAGGGAGTGGGGGGGGCGAGGAAGGGGCTGCTGTCTTTAGATTTCTGAATTTCCTTTTTATGCCCGAAAGAAAGAGGCAAGGCCTTTGTTCTCCAGAAATTAAAAGGTCAAACAATTTTTTAAAATTATTTATGCTTTTTTTCTGGGTGGGTTGTTTTGTTTTTTAGTCCAGAAGCAAAATGATTCAGATGCATAAATTCCTCAGGTGGGATAGCCTGGCTATTAAGAGTATGGATTCAAATCCTGACACGGCATGACCCTTGGAGCCTCAGTTTCCTCCTCTGTACAAAGGGATAATAACTGCATCTACCTCCCAGGGCTGTGGAGAGGATAAAATGGGTTAACATGCTTACTTAGAACATAGTAAGTGTTCGGTAACGGTTCACTGTTACTAGTGTCACCACCACCATCACCATCATGGCCACCACCACCACCATCACCACCATCACCACCATAATCACCACCTCCATCACCATCACCACATTCGTCATCATCTTCATCATCACCAATCACCCCCCCCACCATCTTCTTCACCATGATCACCATCATCACAGGGAATGCAGAAACCTTCTAAGGAAAATGGGGGTGGGGGGCTCCAGGTTTTGGCTGCAGCAGTGCTTTCCCCCATCTCTGCTGAATGTCTTCGTGTTGCAGTCTCCGGTAGGGATGAAGGCCTAAGCTTTTGTGGCAGTGGGGCCCTTGTTTGCATTTCCCCAACTTGGGGCAATGGGGGGTGCGGAGGGGACATGCATCTTCTTCAGGCCGATCCCCAGAGGATCCCAGACCCTGTCCCCACTACCCTGCTGTGCGGCCAGCCTGCTCCCCCTGCTGAGGGGTCTGGGCCCTTGCTGCTGCCAGCCGCCCAGCTGTGTGGAGCTGGGACATCTGGCTCTCTGGCGAGCCTCATGCCTGAGCTCCAGGAAGGCTCTGGGGTGCCGGGGATTAGCTGGCTTTGGGTTAGCCTCAGCATCTCTCCCCTTGTGGCAGCCACTTTCCACCAAGTCCTCTTGATCTCTCGGAATCCAGATTAAATTCCGATAATGAGCGGAGCTGGAGGCCTTCCACAGCCCTCGGGCCCTGCGCACCGCGTGGCCCCAGACAGCTGGAGAGGCCGCCGGAGCCGCCCTTGGCAGGCTGTGGGACTAGTGGGGCTGGGGGCCTTGGCTTCTGTGGCCTTGCCGGGGGAGCAGGCGGTGGGGGGGGCGAGGGAGCAGAGGCTTCCCTCCTTTTCTGAACCCCAAGCCTCCGGCTGGACCAGCTCGGGCCTAGTTGCGTTAGTTACCCAGTTTCATTCATGGAAAGTGGACAGGCCTACAGGGCAGCAAAACCTGCTCAAAGGCTGTCAGTCACTGCCAAGGTCGAGGGGCTGTGGGCAGCTGGAAGAAAAATGGCCCTCGGTCAGCGTCGGACTTTGGTTGCCAGGAGGGTGACCTCAGAGTGGTCTCCGGGGCCATGGTTGGATCAGCCGCAGCCTGAGTCACTGAAGAAGAAGGAGCTGTCCCTGTGACGGGCTGGAGTAGGGGCCAAGGGCTGTTTGCCAAGGCAGCCGGAGGCCAGGAGAGGGAGGAGGCAAGCATGTGCCTCTTTGCTGCCAAGTGGGGCTGTGTCACCCCCAGTGGCCCTCCCCGCGACCTCCCGGCCCCCCCAGAACACTCACACCTGCCACAGCTCTTATCTCTTCCTCTCGAGAAGGACGCCCAGCAGCATCCTTGTCCTTAAACACTTTGGTGACAAGGCTCCTGGGGATCTGGTGAAAAGATTGATAGTTCTGGTGAAAAGGTTGAGTCCACCTTTTGCAGGGGTGGGGGTGGAGGGGCCTGAGCTTCTGCATTCCTGACAAGCTCCCAGGGGATGCCCTCATGATCTGCATCTGTGGAAGCAGGGGAGAAGGGGTGTGGGTGCTGGAAGCAGAGATCTACTGGGAGAGCCGGGACGGCTCCAGGGCGCAGGTCAGTGGCCCCTGCCCCAGTCTCCCTCGTGTTAAGTGCAAGTTGAGGACTTGGTAGCGAGACTTGGACTTTTTTCTGACTTTCAGCACTGGGAGCATGTCTGGGCAGAGGGACACGGTCACACAGCAGGACCCCCCCCACCCCCCCCATGCTCTAGGCTTGTCGTCGTTTGGTGCGCTCTGGACGTGACTGTGCCGAGCCCTTCAGCTTCCTTATGTGCCTTGGAAAGGATCCTGGGAAGACTTGTCCCCATTTTCCAGGTGTGGAGGCTGGCTCAGGGAGAGGGAGTAACTTGTCTGAGGTCACGTGGCTGGAAAGTGGCAGAGCTGGATCTTGTCCTCGGGTCTCTGGGATTCCAGGGCTCACGTTCTCGGCCATGGCGGCACCATGGAGCCTCTCACTTGTACCGATTTCCTCGCCTGAGATTCCCAAGCTCCAAGCTCTGGTCAAGCTCTGGTTCTCACCCGCGGCTGTGGATTAGAATCACCGGGGGTGGGATGGCGGGGTGGGGTGGGGAGTGCCTTTAAAGCTCCTGATACGTCAGAGTCTTGGGGGCAGGGCTGGGCTTTCTTTTTTTCTTTAAGATTTTATTTATTTATTCATGAGAGACAGAGAGAGAGAGAGAGAGAGAGGCAGAGACACAGAGAGGGAGAAGCAGGCTCCATGCAGGGAGCCCGACATGGGACTCGATCCCAGGACCCCAGGATCACAGCCTGGGCCAAAGGCAGGTGCTAAACCACTGAGCCACCCGGGCTGCCCGGGGCCGGGCTTCCTTTTACTAGCTTCCAGCTCCCTTCTCCCCCATCTGTGAGCCGTGTTCTATGCCCGAGAGACGGAGGGGGACAGATCCCCTCTAGTCCAGGCCCCCATGGCTTCCCTCTCGCCTGGTCTCTCAAAGATGATTGTTTTTCTCCCCAGGACTGAGCCCAGGTGTAGTCCAGGCCCTGACTGACAATCTCAGCAGCACAGGGATGGGGCTGGCTGAGGGTAGGGGTCCCCTTGGGCTCTGGCTCCAGAGGCTTCCGGAAGCTTCTGGAACCTTTCTGCCATTCCTGAAGGCCTAAGTGCCTGGGTCCCTGTCTCTTGCCTTGCTCGCATCACTGCTACACCTCAGCCTCAGGGTGGGAGCGCTGGTTTTGAGCTGCTTTCCCAGGAGTGGCCGATTCAGCATCCTAGTAGCCTTTTCAAAGGGCAGGGAGGGAGCAGCTGGCTGCCTGGCACCAGCGAATGTTCTGGAAGGTCAGGGGAGAGCATGTCCGGGGCAGCCTGGTCAAGGACACGTTGGCACGTTTCCTTACCGCCTTTGTCAAATCCCAGCTCAGAGCTGCTTGGGCGGGAGCAGAGGCCCTGGTGCCCCTTGGAATCTCTCCCGTGTCCGGAGGGAGCACCCTGCAGGGAGCCTGCAAGCAGGGACAACCCGTTGGGCAGAGACTGTCCAGTCCAGGTAGCGCCACTGGCTTCCGGTCCTGCAGGCTGAGGCTGACTGGTGGGCCTCGGTGGATTTTCTGATCTCTGTGCTTCTGTTTCCTTCCATAATTCATCCCAAGCCTGGCCTCGTGGGGAGAATAGGGTTGTTAGGGAGTCCTTGGTGACAGGTTCCATTGGTCACATGCCTGTGACTGACCAGGTCCATACTCTCCCATTTTGTGGATGGGATCACTGGGGGCACTCAGTGGCTGAGTGACCCTCCTGAGGTCACACGCTGGAGGCAGAATTCAAACCAGGTAATAAGTAAAGATGGGGGACAGGGTCCCCGTGGAATTCTGATGTAACTGCTCCCAGTGTCACCTTGATAGTGATTTTTTTGGAGCTGCCCAGAGTGGACTTGGTCCTTGCCCTCGCTGCTCCTTTGAGGATCTGAGGGACCTTGGATGAGTCGCTTCATCCGCTCCCTGGGGGTGCACATGCCTGTCCTCCCAGGGCTCGAGGGCTGTGGACGGTGCAGCTGAGTGGCGCGGAGGGTTCCCGAGGTGAGTGGATGCGTCCAGCGGTCGTTCTGCGAGAGGACACAAACGATTCCACCCAGGGGCCCTCCTCCGCCTCTGCCCCCTTCTGATCACTCCACGTGGGCTTCACACCTGGTTGCCAAGGTCAAGGTGTGCAACGATCCCCATGAAGTGGTCCCTTTGCAGACCTGCCTGTGGGTCAGGGCTGCTGCTTGTGCATCTGCGGCGATTTGGGCGATGCCCGTCATCTCACGGGCCCGACCTTCACCCTCCCCTCGTGAGGACACTTGTCCCAACGGAGAGAAGACACGGGCCTTCTCGAACAGAAATGATGACAGGGCTAATTTTAGCCTTGAGTACTAGCCATGCAGTCCCTCCCATTATAGCACCCCCGAGGGACGTACCACCCCCCACCTCTTTTCCCAGACAGGGAAACTGAGTCACGGTACCAGCTTAGGGATTAAAGAAAGGAAGCTTGCATCTCTCTCCCATCCCATCTGTTTTTCTTCCTTGGTTGGCAGATACACATCTTCCTTTTTCCTTCACGGCAATCCTGGGAATCAGGTAATGGTGGGGGAAAGGAAACTGAGGCAGAGAAGACAAAAGACCTGGCCGGCTTATTCCACAATCCTGCGTAACAAAGAGGGAAGGACCAGAAGCTGGAGACCCTGGATCCACCCCATTCCACCACTTGGAAGCTGGGTGGGTCGGGGACCCCGGTTGAGCCTCAGAAGATCAGAGTGGGAGCTGCAGAGACGATGACGGTTGCCCAGCGGCAGAGCAGGGACAGGTGCCTCGAAGGGCAGGAGTTGGCTGCGTTTTGCCCACTGTCCTATTCTTTGTACCTGGAGCCTGGCGCACAGTAGGCCCTCAGTAAAACCTCTGTGCGTGTGATTGGAGGAAAGCGTGTGGGCCTTCTAGGGCGTGGGCCTCCTGACGCGTGGGACCAGGCTGCCTCTCGCGTGCAGCTGGCCCCTGGCCCCAGGACGCAAGCAGCAGTTACCTGTTGTCTGAGAGTGCCGGCCGAGGAGCCCTGGTCCGGCCTCGAAACTCCCCCACTGCCTCCAGCCCCGGACGGCTCCGTCCCGGCAAACCTTCCAGCGTGTTCTCTCTTCCAGAACTGAAACTTGAGAATGCCTTGTTTGCAGTCTTTCTTCGGCATTTGAGCCCAATTTCCAAAAAAGTGAAAATTGCCCGTAATTATAATACTTTTCGATCTTAGGGAAGTTTCCCTGTGATGATTATAATTATATTATTTAGAGCTGTGTGCCAGTGGGTACCCAAGGGTGGATTGGTTCTCGTCTGCAAATAAGGGAAATGTCAGCGTGTGTGCCGTGGCCCTGGGTTTCCTACACTGGAATGAATTTCGGGGAGAATGGCTTTCGCGTTGGGGGCTGGCTGTATAACTTGATCTGGCGCTTTAATTCCAAAAGCACTTCATACTTGGACCTCTGCTCGCCTATAGGAGCCTGTTTTTCCAAATGTATTAACATCTGTGTTTCATATCAGGGCCTGTAATTGCTTTAGCCTTTTTGGCAGGAGACAAAGAGAATTAATATTTTTCAATTTGGTCGCGAGCGGTCATCTGTAGCTGGGAAGTGAAGGGCCTGCTCAAATGTGAACTCAGCGAGGATGGGGAAGGAGTCACGATGTTTGAAAGGAGTCACCCGTGCTTGTGGAAGTCCTTGGTTGGTTCAGGTTCACGGCAGAGGGAGGCGTCTGGGCAAACGCTCAAGGTTCTCACAAATGCTGGTTCTTCCTTGCTTTGTCCTCTTGCCAGCCTGTCAGCACCACTCTTCCGCCCCCCTCCCCCGAGCCGCACAATGCCCACGGCTTTCCACGTTGCCACTCCAAGGATGGAGGAAGGAAAGCCGACACCTGGCCTGCATTCCCCCTCCGGGATCCAAGGCAGGCATTGCTCCTGGGGCAGGGCTCTCCCCCCTGCCCCGTGCTCAGCACCGCTCCGCGCCGGGAGGCAGCCTCTGCCGGCCGAGTGAGTGGCCATGGAGCGAAGCCCGCTGGGCACGGGGCTCGGGTCAGGCCTCCTGGAAGCTCAGCCCACGACGAGGACCGTGTGTGCAAGTGAGTAATTAGAAAATATTCCCGGCAGAGGGGAAGTGAAGGCGGTGGGCAGAGGTAGGCAGCTGGGCCGCCTAGGGTCTCAGGAGGGGGACTGTGGCTCCCTCCTCTTGCAGGGCCTTTGGGAGGTAGGTTTGCACCCCTGACCCAGCCAGGGCTCAAGACGCCTAAATGTTAGTGCCTCCACCGCCATCAGTGGGGTTTCTCAGGCTTGGCAAGACGGACACGCCGCGGTGTCACCAGGGATCACCGCGTGAGCTTGGGGGTCCTGTGCGCTGCAGGGCGTCGGGCAGCATCCTTGCCTCTCTGCCCACGATGTCACTGCCAAGTGTCAGCAGCCCAAACTATCTGCGGATGTGGTCACACGTCCCCTGCTTGAGAAGCACTGGAGTGGAGGAGACGGATGGCGGTCCCCAGGCGCTTCCACTCTGGATGCTGACGGGCGACGTGGGTGCTGGCGCCTTGTGGGGGGAAGCTCCCTGGAGCCGTGCAACCACGTCGGAGGACTGCGGTGCTGGGGTTCTGGGGCCTCGGGGGATGGTGTCGCTCTGATGCGTGCTTGCAGTAGGAAGTCCTGACCACCTTCCTGTTTGTCGTGCTGACCGCTGTCCACCCTCTAAAGCACCTGCTCACGGTTTCTCTCGGTCCCAGCATCTGGGATGGTGAGGCCTAAGCTGAGGCGTCATCAGGACCACCTGAGAACAGGTTTAAAGAGAAAAACAGAAGGGCGCCTGGATGGCTCAGTCGGTTAGGTGGCTTCCGCTCAGGTCATGATCTCAGGTACTGGGATTGAGCGAGCCCTGCGTCGGGCTCTATGCTCAGCAGGGAGTGTGTTTCAAGATTTTCTCTCCCTCTGCCCTTCCTCCTGCTTGCACACACTCTCTGTCTCTCTCTTCTTCTCTATCTTTCTTAAATAAATACATAAATCTTTAAAGAGAGAGAGAGAAAAACAGAGATTTCCATTTCCGACCCTAACAGGTCACCAGGTCAGGTGTCAAGACTAGAATTCTTCATGTGTATTCTTTTTTTTTTTTTTTTTTTTTTTTTAAGAGAAGTTTAAGGTTCACAGCAGAACTGAGGAGAGGATATACAGGGTTCCTCTCTACCTCCTGGCTCCGCACATGTACAGTGTCCTGTCCCCCATCGTCAACATCTCCAGCCACAGTGGAACAACCGTCACCGTGGATGAACCCACACGGACACGTCATCATCTCCCCAAGTCCATAGTTTACCCTATGGTTCAGTCTTGCTGGGATCCATTCTCTGGGCTTGGATAAGTGTGTAATGACTTGTATCCACCACTGTAGTGTCATATTGAATATTTGCACGGCCCTAACAATCTTCTGGGCCCCCCCTGTTCATCCCTCCCCTTCCCCAAACCCTGGCGACTACTGATCTTTTTATTGTCTTTATGATTTTGCCTTCTCCAGAGTGCCCTGTGGTTGGAATCATACAGGTTGTAGCTGTTACTATTCATTGTTAAGACCAAGTGCCTGGGACTGGCCACGTCATTAGTGAGACCCAGTGCAAAATGAAAATGTGGCTCTACTTGAATAGCTTGCATCTATACCTTGAAATTCCAATATTTGAGTCCAAGGGCACACCACCCACAGTCCAGCTCCAGCCTCATTTCCAGCTGTCTCCTGTGCAGATACACAGACACACACACACACGCCCACACAGACATGCACACACATAGACACGCACAGTCATGCACACAGACACACAAAACACAGACGTATATACAGACACACATTGATGCACACACACACCTACACACGCGTGCCTGCATGCGTGCCCTCCCATGTGGCCAGGTTGGCATTTGCACTCCCCCTTTTCTCTGGAGACCCCTCATTTTCGGGCCACTGCTTTTCTCACCCTATTTCCCTGTCTGTCCAGTCTTCTACTCTAGTTTAATTCCCACACCTACACCCCCAAACCAGATTTTTAAAAAATACACTTTTTATTAGACTTTTTTCTTTTTCTTTTTCTTTCTTTTTCTTTTTCTTTCTTTCTTTCTTTCTTTCTTTCTTTCTTTCTTTCTTTCTTTTTTTTTTCTTAGTTTCTTTTTTTTTTTTTTTAGAAATTTTAGACATAGGAAAACTGAGTAGCTAGTACAGAGAATTCCCATACTCACTGTAACCAGCTCCTCCCATTAACATCTGACATTAGTAGGGTGCATTTGTTATAAAAAATGAACCCATGATGATGCATTGTTATTTATTAACTAAGGTCAGTAATTTATCCGGACAATTTATCCAGATTTTTCTTTATCCTAATGCCTTCCTTCGGTTGCAGGATCCCGTCCAGGACACCACATGACTTTCCGTGGTCATGTCCCTTTAGGTACTTCTCTCTCTGACCTTCTTAGATGTTGCTTGTTTCTGACGACCTTCCCCAAACCAGCTTTTCACAGAGCGTCTCTCTGTCACCCTCTCCCACTGCTGCTGGTCTGTCACAATCCTACCTACATTATTATTGTTGTTGTTGTTGTTATTATTATTTTTTTTATTTTTATTTTTAAATTTTATTTATTCATGAAAGAGAGAGAGAGAGAAGAGAGAGAGAGAGAGAGAGAGAGAGAGAGAAGCAGAGACACAGGCAGAGGGAGAAGCGGGCTCCATGCAGGGAGCCTGACATGGGACTCGATCCGGGTTTCCAGGATCACGCCCTGGGCTGAAGGTGGTGCTAAACTGCTGAGCCACCCAGGGATCCCTATTATTTTTTTTTAATCTGACTCTTTCTGTATTTTATATTTTCTTTGTATTTTATTGTTTTAAGTTTACTTATTTATTATTTATTGAAGTAACCTCTGCACCCAGTGCGGGGCTCAAACCCCCGACCCCAAGGTCGAGCGCCATGTGCTGTCCTGGGTGAGCCAGCCAGGTGCCCCCACAACCTTGCCTACTTGAAAATCTAGCCCAGATCCCCCCTTGCGTTGGCGTCTCGCTGTCTTCTCAACCCGGACAGCTGGGAGTCAAGATCCCTACTAGGCCCTCAGCCTGGTGCACCATGTAGCCCTTTGGTGCTTTCACCCACCCTCCAGGGCCTGGCATAGAGCAAATGGTTTTGCTTCTTGAATGAAGACTAGATTATAAGAGCCTTTTTTTTAAATAGTAAATTTATTTTTTATTGGTGTTCAATTTGCCAACATACAGAATAACACCCAGTGCTCATCCCGTCAAGTGTCCCCCTCAGTGCCCGTCACCCATTCACCCCCACCCCCGCCCTCCTTCCCTTCCACCACCCCTAGTTCGTTTCCCAGAGTTAGGAGTCTTCATGTTCTGTCTCCCTTTCTGATATTTCCCACACATTTCTTCTCCCTCCCCTTATATTCCCTTTCACTATTATTTATATTCCCCAAATGAATGAGAACATACACTATTTGTCCTTCTCCGATTGACTTACTTCACTCAGCATAATACCCTCCAGTTCCATCCACGTTGAAGCAAATGGTGGGTATTTGTCATTTCTAATGGCTGAGGAATGTTCCATTGTATACATAAACCACATTTTCTTTATCCCAAAGATGCAGATGCAATGAAACACGGGGACGCCTGCACCCCGATGTTTCTAGCAGCAATGTCCACAATAGCCAAACTGGAAGGAGCCTCGGGGTCCGTTGAAAGATGAATGGATATAAGAGTCTTTTAAGGAATGGGTTTTTTTCCAACTCTTCTTTAGGACCTAATTAAGGACTCTTTAAAGATGATACCTGGGTCCCCAAGCAGACTTCTTTTTCCCCCTCGATGTTGTGGGGTTAGAGGTTAGCACTCAACCTTTGACTTGGGGTTTGGGCCCACGGGGTGGGGGGGGGAGTGGAGGAGGGAGGGCAGGATGGTCCGTGAGTCAGATGGGATTGTCAGAACCAGGAGCCTCCAGAGAAACCTCTTGTCAAAGGAAAGGAAATGGGGGTTCTCTTTGGAAAGTTTTTGCCGACAGAACCCGGCTTCAGATCCCTCTCCCATCGGGGGTCCAGGGGGCGCATCTCCAGAGCCTGAATCCCCAGAAAAACCTGTGACGCCCACGGTCTTGCTTCCTGGGCAGTAAAGGGGGGCTGCCTTCCTCTGTCACTGTCTCCTCTCGCTCGTGTCCCTGCCCCGAGTCTTGGAAGCAGTTTCTCCTCCGGCCCCTGCTGGCCACCCCGAGGGCAGTGACTCCTGCCATGTTGGCATCGCCAGCTGTGGCCTCGGACGGAGGCCGTCCTTCCCCCGTGAGATGGCCGGACCTGGATGCTCCCGCGCAGCACTGGCCTCTCCTGCCCCAGGGTCTCCTCTCACCCTGGGAATGTGTGCAGCCCGCGGAGGAGCCAAGGCCCCGGGGAGCAGCCCTCCGTTGCTGGTGGTCAGGGGCCCTGGAGATGAATCCCGCAGCCTCTTGTCACCGTGGGAAGCACCAGGCTGAGCTGGGTTCATGCCGTGTCCTGGGGGCCCGGGGGGGGGGGTGTGAGCCCCAGATGCACACGGTGTCCCGTTGGGCCTTTGTTCCATCCCTGCCTCGTGTTCCCTCTCCCCTCCAGGGGGTTCCTGGGGTCACTTCTCAGATTACTTGCACTTAAGTAACTCAGGATCCACTTTCAGCAGCTGGGGGGGTCCCCAAAATACGATGGAAGGTATGATGGAGGGTCCAGCTGGCAGGGCCGTTGGGGGGCTCAGCGGTGTGGGGCGCGGGCACCGGGCCTGGTGTGGGCTTCCCGAGAGCTTCCTCAGCCTCCCCTCTGGCCACCAGTCTTCTGTGTAAGGGCCCAGGGTCAGACCTTTATGGTTTTTTTTTTTTTTTTAAGATTTTATTTGTTTATTCATGACAGACACAGAGAGAGGCAGAGACACAGGCAGAGGGAGAAGCAGGCTCCAGGGACTCGATCCCGGGACTCCAGGATCACGGCCTGGGCCTAAGGCGGACGCCAAACCGCTGAGCCACCCAGGGATCCCCCGGACCTTTGTTTTTGAAAACCTTGACTTTGGTTGGTGATCGCCCGAAGCTCGCGCCAGGTTCCCTTCCCTTCCCGACGTCGGCCTGCTTCACTTTCCTGCCTCTGGCTTCGGAGTCCTAAAACAGCCTGTGGTTCTTTTAAGAAAAAGAGAGAGAGAGAAGGAGAGAGGAGAGAGGGCGGGAGGCGGGAGGGAGGGAAGATGACCCAGCAGGAAAGCTGTGTTTGTGTTGGTTTGTTTATCCCTTGAGTGTGCGTGAAAGAGGCCGACTTCACCTCGTTCTATTTTGGTCTGGAGCTGGAGGCCGGAGGAAATGGGGCGACCAGGGCAGGTCCGGGAGGATGAGTGTGTCGTCGGCGCGGCCCGCCCGCCTCCACCCCTGGGGCCACGGCCGCCCAGCAGCCCCACAGCGGCCCCCGCTCCCGCCAGCCCTGCTTTCTGGGGGGGACCCCAAGGGCCTTTCTGTTCCACCCCCGAGATGTTCCCCAGCACGGGGGTCACGGGCGTGGCTCGCTGCCGGTCTCCTGATGTTGTGTGGTTTGTGCCCGGGTTGAATGGAATGAGGGGGACACCCCCCCAGTTTCCGGAAACCCTGGGGCCCAGACTCTGGAACCCAAAGCAAAGGGGAATAAGAGTCGGGTCCAGAAGTGAATTTGCCACTGGCTTCCTGCCCGGCTGTGGTTTCCTGTCTCTCAGGGTCCCCCCGCCTGGCGCCCCCGCACTCGTGCCCATAGGGAGCTGTTGCTGATGGTGCTGAGGGTGCAAAGCTGGGGGGCGGTGAAGCCCCACGGCCTCCCCCTGGGGGTCAGCCTGGGTCAGCCGGCAGGGGCGGGTCTGCAGGGGGCACTGCGCAAGGCCTGGGACTGACCAGCTGGTGTGACCAGGGCCCCACAGTGTGCCGAGGCCCCAGGACGTGGGGGGTGAATCCATTGCTGGAAACACTGGAGTCATTAAAAAAAAAAATCGGTTCTCGTCTTTTACTAACGCAGACTGCAGAACGTGATCCCAGAATCGTGCCCCCGCTGAACCCCCAGGCTGGTGGGGTCCTCTGAAGGCACTGGCACCTTCACTCGACGTACATTTGAGACCTCCTCTGTGCGACGCCGTGTGCTGGGGCTATGGCAATAGCAAAGCGGGTTCTTGTGGCCTGGGAGCTCAGGATCTGTAGGAAAAGGGGGAACCCAAATTTAGACACCAGGCTCTGTGCGGGAAGGGAGAGGCCCCGAGCGTGTCCCGTGACAACGTGCCCATCGGGGCGTCGGTGGAGGCTTCCTGGGAGAGCTGGAGGAGGAACCGGCGTGCTGGGCATAAATGGACCAGGAACAGTGCTGCAGGTGGAGTGACGGTGTGTGCGGAGGCTGCACCCCACGAGAGGCCGGGGGGCCAAAGCAGTGGGGCCGGGCAGGCAGCCCGTGGGGTGACAGGGGGCCAGGGAAGTAGGGAAACATGTTAGGGAGCTCGGGCTTTTTATCCTAAGAGCTAATAGATGGTTGAAGGCAGGATTTGAGGTTCTGAGAGCCCTGGCCGGTTGCTGGGGACTGGGGAGGTTGGCTCAGGAAGGGAGGGCATAGGACCCCCCCCCCCGGGGCTCCTCCAGGTGGCAGCCCCCCTCCACCATCAGGAGCGCTGCTGGCTTCCCTGAGCCTCAGCCCCTGCCTCTCGGGCACTGCGGGAATCAGCAAGCTCTGGGGGTGTCACAGAGCCAGACCTCTTGTAAGATCATCTTAAGTGAGGGTCAGATCCCGGTTGTGGGCTCCTTGCTTGAGGGCCGGGGCTGCTTGCATCTGGGGGAGGGGGAGGGAAGATTAACCTTGACTTTGAGGTCTCCGCCCTGCTGTGGCCTCGTGACTCTATCATCCCACTTACTCCATTTTTAGAACAATCCTCCAATCCTCCTAGTCACCCTCACTTTGTAAATAAAAGAACTTGCAGGATAGAAGTTGGCCTGCCCAGGGTCACTCCACCTTAACTCCCCTAAGATCCACAGCCATGGGTTATAATGCCTACGTCCCTGCCCACCCAAGTGTGACCCCAAAAACCCGGGGGCTTCTTCACAAAGAGGATGCTGGGCTCCACTCAGAACTCGTGATTGTTTTCTCCTGTGGTTCTTCCATCCCCAATAGGGAAAAACCTGCTCTTCGTTCTGCTCCTCCTCATCCGCCCCCTGCCCCCCATGACCCAGGTGCACACACACGTTTGAAAGCCTCCTTATCACATGCCAAGGCCAGAGTAGACATTTCTTTGCAGCAGGACTTCTCAGAAGCTTTATAAGGAGCTAATGCACATTATGAGGTCTCTCAAGGAGCACCGATGGTGCATTGCCTCCTTATTTGAATACGGAGCCTTTTGATTTTTGACCCTCTCGTTTTCCTCTCTTGGGTGTCCGATTAATGGAGGCATTTTCTAGAACTTGGTCAACTCCAAACCCTTCCTCGCCAGGTGAGGAACCAGAGGCCCAGACATTGCTGGCTGCTGATTTGCCTCCTGACTTTCGACAACCTGTGGACAGGAGTGTTGTTGACCGTCCAGTGAACGCCCAGGCGAGGGGCAGGGGCGGGAAAGGAGGAGGGAGAGTGACGGACAGACAGACGGTCCTGGGGTGGGGAGCCCGGGGGCTGGCGACTCATGCTCTGGCCGTGGGAGGAGGGCATCTTGCCGCTTTGTGTGTTTTTCCACCTTCCTCCCAAATGACTTAATTTTAGCCTTCCTGGATCTGCGTCGTCTTAAAGAAAGCATGTTTAAAAAAAGCCTCGGACTTCCCCGACTTCATGATCCTGCCCCGGAGAGGCCAGGGGCGGTTTGGGCGACGAAGGAGGAAGGGCAGGGCATTCCCAGAAGCCCCAGGTGAGGCGCTGGGGCCCCGGGGTCCTCCCCAGTCGGGACCAGCTTCCTCCCGGGCCCCGCGGGCCGCTGTTGGGGCAGGTCTGAGCCAGGGGCGCGGCGGCCGCGGGCTTCCCGGCCTGACCCCGCCCCCCCCCCACACACACACACCAGCAGGACACCTGCAGTGCCTCCGCGACATCCGTCAGCCCGGGAAGCTCGGGGTTCCCTGGCACACTCGCTCTTGCTCTGTGTCTTCTGGGCCTGTCCCCGAGGCCCAGCCGCAGTCCCTGGCGTGCGGAGTTTTAGTAAAGCGTCGGGCCCCGCGGGGTTCCAGGGAGCCCAGGGTGAGGGTGAGGATCCGAGCAGGGGTGCGGGCAGGGGGCCTGCTGGTAACCCCTGCGTGGAGCCTCCGCCCGGCTTCCCGGTTCTCTTGGGACCTGAGCCTTCCCGTGGCCGGAGGCCGCCTCGCCTCTGCCCTGCTTCGCACGCCCCGTGCCCTCTGCTGGGAGGCCCTTGTGCCCTCCTGCGCGGGGTCGGCCCGCCCCTCCCTCTGGGCTGCCTCGGGAGACCCTCGAGGCCTTTCCTTCCTCGGCTGCCCAGGAGGGCTCCTTCCTCTCCTCACGCCACCCCATCGGGTCCAACTGCCTTCACTGTGGGGTGCGCTCGGCTCCTGAGTCAGGGCCCCGCCAGGGCTGCCGTGGTGTGTCTGGCTCCGCTCAGAGTGCCTGGCGGGGGTGAGGGTGTCCGGGGCTGGTTTCAGGAATGCATCGGCTGCTGTGACAAATCCCCACGAACACAGTGGCTCGAGACGGCCCCCGGCTGCTACCCTATGTCTGTGCAGGCGGGAAGTTCTCGGACCTCACAGGAGTGACACGGAGGTGCGTCGGGAGCTGTCCTCCTTCTGGGGGCTCCGGCGGAGATTCGCTTCCTTGTCTTTGCCAGCTCCCAGATGCCACCCCCATTCCTTGGCTCACGGCCTCCGGCTAGCAGTCACGTCCCTGTGACTGCACGTCTGTCCTCACACCTCGTCTCTGGTTGGCATGTCACCCTCTTTGCCCTGCAGGGACCCTGGGGATGACACGGAGCCACCTGCAGAGCCCAGAAGCATCTCCCAGCTTCGCGTCCTTAACTGAATCACATCTGCAGAGCCCACTTGCCTCGACGAGTCATGGGTTCTGGGGATTCAGACGTGGGCATCGGGGGTGTGTGTGTCCGTGTGTGTGTGATTCTGCGCACCTAACATCCTGAAATTCATTTCTCTTTCCTTGATGGGTGCCACTTGGCACTGGGCCAGCCACGTTCTCCTCGATTCTCTCCACACCCTCGAACCCCCAGGAGGACTCCTGGCTGGGGGTCCCAATGGGAAGGCTGGCTTCACGTCACTGCCTGTCTGGGGCCTGCCACTCACCGCCTGGGGACACTTTCAGAACTCATCTGTGCCTCCACTGTTTCATCTATAAAGCAGGTTCTTATGGTCACGTCGACCGTATGTAGCCCATTGGAGGAGGGAGGGTTAGGTGAGAGAATGTCACCTGCACTTGGTGGCACAGCAGCTCCCCAGGCCTCGGTGTTGGGGTGCTGGGCACCCTGGCTGCCAGGGGAGAGACCCTGGGCGCCTCCCCATGCGGCCCTTCCAAACCCCAGCTGCGTGGGCTCCCTGAAGGAGACGGGCTATGTCTGAGGAGCCCCTGAGGGACGGTCAAGCTGGATGGCAGGCTAGGATGGCGGGAGTGTTTTGCTTCCTACTCCCCGAGACTGAGGCCCAGACCAGGCTATCCCCGTGTGGCCACAGTGGCCCACGCACAAGGTCTGGCCTCCCAAGCTGAAAATTAAAGCAAGGGCAGTAGATTTCCAGGGCCAGCTCTGAAGGCCTCCATCTGTGGGGACCCACTGGCTGGAGGCGGGAGGAGGCATCGTCCCCACATGGCTGCAGGACGGGGGCTCGGTCCGGGGACAGCCAGCGGGCCCTGGGGGAGGCGCCGGGGTCTGTTTCCCGTGGCCCCTGCTCCTGCCGGCAGCGCCCCGGGCCAGGGAATCCTCAGGCTCCCACGCTGGCCATTTGCCAGCTCCAGGGCCGTACTGTCGGGCGTGCTGCTCTCTCTGAGGCCCTGGTCCGCGGCTGGCACCCCACGTCCCCCGAGGGATCCTACTGCTCTGGGAGTGGGTCGTGGTGAAGGCCCCTGAGATCACCGGCTCTGAATAGTTCCTAAGGAGCCAGAGGGGGGGGGGGAAAAAGGACTTTCCACCTTCCCACGTTGGAGACTTAAAAATACCCACTTTTCCGGTGTGGTGGAACTTTCCAGGGGAGGTGGGCAGTGAGGCGCTGGAAGGCAGCTCTGGTGGTGGCTCCCGCTTCTCTCTGTGGGTGAGATGTCAGTGGTTCTCAGCGCTGTCCCCTGGAGGAGGAGGAGGCCGCAGGCCCCAGCAACACCCTGTTCCCAGGCCGCTGGTTAAACATTAACAGCCCTCAGTGCCGCGACGTCGGGGTCACCGGAGGTTCACGCCTCGCAGACAGCAGGGCTTCAGGGCCGCCTGAGTCTGGGCGAGCGAGGTTGACCTCCGGGGTCTGGCTGTTGCAGCTTTCCTCCGGAGCGGGAGCGGCAGGAGGGGCTGCAGGGAGGCCACGTTCGCATCCCGGCTCAGCCGCTCCTCTGTGGGCCTGGGGGGAGCGGGTCCCGCAGCCACGGAAGGGGGGCCGAGGGCCGGGCCCACTGCCCCACGCGGGTTCGTAGCGCGGATCGGTTAGAGCCTGGGGACGTGTTGCCCGTGTCGATCTCGCTTCCCTCAGAGGTAGAAGGTGCCAGCTGCGCCAGGGCGGTATCCATGAACACATGCCGGGCCGAGGGCAGCAGTGCAGGGAGGAGCGCTGCTCAGACGCCGGGTGTGTGCACGTAGGCCTTTGGCACGTAGGTGTGCAAGCCTGAGCGTATCGTTAGCGTAATGGCTCTGCATTCTAAATTTTAGGCTTACATTGGCTTTATCCGTTTAAGAAAATAATAGATTTATTGAGGTACGATTCACACCATGTAGCCGTCCACCCTTGTAATGCGTACAGTTCAGTGGTTTCTAGTCTATTCCGAGCTGTGTGACCGTCACCACTATTCCACATTTTCATCAGCCCAAAAGGAAACTCCGTGCCCACTAGCTCCCACCCTCCCAGCCACTGGCAACTTCTGAGCTCTCTTGTGTCTCTGGACATTTCCTATAAATGGGATCACACCACATGTGGTCTGGTGTCTGCTTTCTTTTACTCGGGTGATGATTTCAGAGTTCATCCACGTGGTCGCAGGTTCCCTCTTACTCCCAACTTCCCGTTGTGTGGATTTACCGTACTTGGTTTATCCATTTATCGGTTGATGGATTTTTGAGTCATTTCCACTTTTTTTTTTTCATTTCCACTTTTGAATAACGCTGCTCTGAACATCTGTGGATCAGATTTTGTACAGATCTATTTTCTTATTTCTCTTGGGTAGTAAAGTTACCCCAAAATGGTAGCTCTGTCTTTTGCCTTTCGGAGAACGGCCAGACTAGTGTCCACAGCAGCTACACCATTTCACATTCCCGTGAGAAAGGTCCAAGCGCTCTAGCTGCCCTGTATCCCTGCCAACACTTGTTACTGTCTGTTTTGGTTTTAGCCATCCTGGTGGTGTGAGGTGTTACCTTATTGTGGTTCTTTTTGTCTTTGTTTTTGTTTTTTTAAGATTTTGTTTATTTGTTCACGAGACACAGAGAGAGAGAGACACAGGCAGAGGGAGAAGCAGGCTCCCTGCAGGGAGCCCGACCTGGGACTTGATCCTGGGTCTCCAGGATCATGACCTGAGCTGAAGGGAGGCGCTCAACCATCGAGCCACCCGGATGTCCCAAGGCTTTTATATTCCTGTTTAAATTCTTTTTTTATTTTTTTATTTTTTTATTTTTATTTTTTTTTCCTGTTTAAATTCTTAAGGCACATTACGTGGCCTTAGGCTCAGATTTTGTTTCCTTTTTTTTGCCGTTAGCATTTTGCGTTTCTCCAGAAATGTGCGTTACACATTCTGTGTTACAACACCATGTCACTTGGTACCTGATTTCCCCCTCGTCCAGAAGGGTTGGTTTGTACGGTCCTTGGAACAAGCAGCTGTGCAGCACTTGAGGTGCCACCATGTTTTTACCAGTGTCTCTGGTAAAACCTTCTCCCAGGAGATGGTTTTCAGTTTTCCTGTAATACGCAGTGTAACTATGGTTTGGGTTCTGTCCCTGTGAGGGACAAACTACCCACAACACAGTGGATAAATCAGCAGTCATTTTGTTGCTCAGAAATTTGGGCAGGGCTCAGCTGCGAGGCTCTTGTACTTTCCGCGGTGTCTGCTGTGGTCACTGATGAAGCTGGCAGTGTGGCCGGGTCAGAAACACCCAAGAAGGCACCTCGTCTGGGGGCTGGCGCGGTTTCTCTGTTTCTAGACCCTCCTCCCCATGGCCTCTGCCCCCTTCCATGCTGTCTCTCTCTTGAGCACAGCAGTCTGATTTCTTGATCCAGCGGCTGTGGCTTCCCAGAGAGCAAACATGGAACTGCTAAGCCTTGGACGTAGCCGGGCCGCACTTGCACTGGGTCCTGCTGATCAGAGCAAGTTGCAAGGTCAGCCCAGACTTCAGAGGTGGGGAACAGACCCCGGTGATTTATGGGAGGGCTGTAGTTGGGTGCCAAGGTGGGGGGAATTGGGGGCGGCCCTATTTGCAGAAAGTCTATGACTCTGAATGTCCTAGTATACTTGTCTGATGAACTTTGGAGTTAAAGTGAGTGGATTGACGTGAGTCTATTGACGTGTGGATTTTAGGCAGTCATGATACAGCAGAGGCCAGGGCACCTGGGTGGCTCAGTGGTTGAGTGTCTGCCTTCAGCTCAGGTCGTGATCCCGGCGAGTCCTGTATTGGGCTCCTTGCATGGAGCCTGCTTCTCCCTCTGCCTGTGTCTTTGCCTCTCTGTATGTCTCTTATGAATAAATAAATAAAATCTTTAAAAAAAATTGGGGACGAAGACAGATCCACAGCAGGGAACGTGCACCAAGCACTTGCATGGCTCGAGTAACTCCAGAGATGCCCCAGGAAGCCTTGAGAGTTTGCTGCCAAGCTGGCCTTCTCTTGGGTCTCCCCCTTTGCTGAGGAAGGTAGCATCACCCCCATTTTACAGAAGAGGAAACTGAGGCCCAGGAATCCGCTGACTTGACCTACCCTCCTCCCTCCCCCACCACCCAGACCTCGCACCTTATCTAGTATTTTCTCTGCTCCATGCAGTGTCGTGACAGTAACCTGCATCACGCAGGATCTCACCACCTCCCGTGTCTCTTGTCCTTTGGAGAGAGGTGAGGCAGGGAAGTGACAGCGCTCATGGGCTCAAGTTCTGGGGTCAGACTTCCGACGCTGTGCCCGGGTCTGTCCCTTATAAGGCCACTGAGCGTGGACGCTTGGCTTCGCTTCTCTGGAGCCCACTGTGCTCATCAACCGTCTTACCGTTGGGGGCTCCAGAGGATTGACGCGAGGAAGGACCCAGATCCCCAGCAGTGCCAGGGGTGGGAGAATGGGGCCCTTCACCCGGAGTCTTCCTGCCTCCGCTCGCAGCTGGGCTGGGTCCGGGAGGCCAAGGTGTCCAAGGTAAGGAACACATCACAAGGGGCTCCTCTGGTTCCTCCTGGGCGTGTGCACCGCTGTGCTCTAATGAGGTGCGCCAGGTGGCAGCCAGAAGGGCCTCCCCCCTCCCACCCATCCCTGTGGACGTGCTGGCCTTGCGGCCGGACCTTTGGTGCAGAAGCAAAGCCTGTGCTAGCATCCCCTGCTCCCCGGCTGGCTAAGACTGCCCTGCCTCCGTGCCCCGGTGCCTCGGCCTCTTGCAGGCAGGCCTGGGACAACTGCAGACCGTGCCCCGGGGGCGGGGAGCCGTGCGCTGCGCTGATTCACGGGATGAGTCAACGCTGGCCTGTAACATCTGGCGCGCGGTGTCACGGCTGTAATAGGAATGTTTAGTATCGTTTGGCAAGGCGTGCACGGCTCCGAGGCCCTCAGTTACTATTTGTTTTACTGCCCATAAGGGCTTATCCAGATATCTGGTCACATTTTCCTGCAAATAACAATTTCCAGCAAAGCCACCACCCAGGTTTGCGACTTCTGTGCTGCGGTGTGGACGCTTCCCACGAGGGCCCCGGGAGCCTGCCTGCGCGGGGGAGCTGTTTTGATGTGGATCGGGCTTCCTTCCCCGCCTGTTATTGTTGCGAACAGCTGACTGGTGCTCTGACAGTGTTGGCGGCGCGCCACGGCCCGGGAGTCACCGCGGCAGAGCGGAGACCAAGACGGCGGGAGACTCCTGTTTGTGAGTTCGAAACCTGCGTGGACGTCCCCCACCCACGCCAGCTGTCGGGCTGCCTGGCAGGGGTACAGGGACGAAGCCGAAGCGGCGTGGTCGTCAAAGACCGTCTCGCTGTTACTCAGTTGGGACGCGATGGGCCGAGGGAGGGTCCTCAAGGTCCCTGTGGCTCTAACGGGGCCGCCCCGGCGCCTGTCATCTCCCTGTACGGGAGCGGGGAGTGCGCCCATCGGGGACTCGAGTGTGGCAGGCCTGTGCTGTTGGGCTGCGTGCCGTTGGCCAGGTCGGCAGTCGCGGCCCATTCACACACACTGGTGATAGAATTCGGTTTTTTTCTGAATCAGGTTCTGGCCATTGTTGAGTATGACCTAAAAAGCGAGATTCAGGGGGGAACGTGGATGCAGATAACCCTTAGGTTCCTGTCTTGTGGCCCCAGGGAGGCTGTCCGTCACCGTGGGGTGCCCTGCCCTCCCATGGCCACGGGCTGGGCACCAACTTGTCCAAGCCAGCTAGGTTCCCCGCTCTCGGACTCTGGGACGGAGCAATGCAAGAGAGAAATCGAACTCCAGTCCTGCCTTCCACGGCTCTGCTGGATGACACAGCCCCATGTCCTCACACCTGCTGTGGCTCCCATCTTGCTCCGAGGCTGCTTCTCCATCCCTGTGTAGGCTTCTCTGGGTGACCTGTTTACCTCCCCATACATTTCCAGTGGGTTCTGCATTACAGCGAATGTGAGACACTGGCTGAAATTACTGATTTCTCTTCCGTGGGACTTCTCACGAGTCTTGTTCCCGTTAAGGGGACTGGTGGATGTCAGTGTGTTACGGCACACCACGCTGCAGAATTACAGTTCTGCTGACCTCACAAACAAGGAGTGTCCGGGCCATACAGGAGAGATGAATAGGGATGACTGGTAACCGGAGATTCAGGGACCGAGGCCAATAGATGTGTGCCTGGCAAAGGGGGCATCTGCTCCTCGGCGCCAGCTGATGGCTTAATGTCTTATATCACGATGAGTTTGACTTGCTGAAATGACGACAGTTACATCCGAGCAAAGGAAGTGTCCAGAAGAATGGTGTTCATGGGTGGTTGCAAGCTTGGGCTTGCAGGTCGTCTGGTTGGATTTCAGTCCAGCCTTGACTGTGTCTTCACACACGGTGACCCCTGGTAACCCCAGGCAGACAGCCATGCCTTTCTGAGCCTCAGTTTTGGGGTCTGCACGATGGCACAGGTGATACTATTATCCACCACAGAGAGTTGTAGTAAGGACTCAGTGCTGACCTGATGCTGGTCAGGCATTTCAACCCGGAGCCTGACGCATGGTAAGTGCTCGATAAGTTCGAGCGGAGATGCCACTACATCTCACGCCTTTATGTGTGAGCAGAGAGGATTCACCATAATTCCCAGGAAAATTAGGTCACTCCAGATATGATGGAGAATGTCAGTGCCCTGGGGGAGGGGCTGGTTAGGTGTTGTTCATTGTACCCCAGTGTCTGGCACAATGTGGGGGCTCAAATATTTTAACTGATTATTGAAGGACTCCAAATATTGAAACTTTGAATGCTTATAAGTAAAACTGCACAAGATGTTACCTTGTTCTAGAATTCTACTACAACGAAGGTAAAAATTCACCGACCTATCCATCCATCCATCAATCCATCTGCCCACCCATCCATCCATTCATCCACCCACTCATCCACCCATTTACCTATCCATCCATCCATCCATCCATCCATCCATCCATCCATCCATCCATCCATCCATCAATCCTTCTATTCACCCATCGACCTACCCATCTACCTGCCAGTGACTCACCCACCTATTCCATTTGTCTACCCACCCAACCACCCATCCACCTACCCATCCACCTATCCATCCATCCATCCATCCATCCATCCATCCATCCATCCATCCTTCTATTCACCCATCCACCTACCCATCTACCTGCCAACGACCCACCCACCTATTCCATTCGTCTACCCACCCAACCACCCATCCACCTACCCATCCACCTGTCCATCCATCCATCCATCCATCCATCCATCCATCCATCCATCTACCTATTCACCTACCCACCCATCAATCCTCTTATCCACACACCCATCCATCCTTCTACCCATCTATCCACTTACCCATCTACCTGCCCAACCACCCACCCATCTATATCCATCTATCCATCTATCCATTCATTCACCCACCCATCCACCCATCTATCTACCCATCCACCTACCTGGGTATCTACCCACCCAACCACCCATCACATTCCCATCCATCTGTCCACCCATCCATCCATCCATCCATCCATCCATCCATCCATCCATCAATCCATCTGCCCACCCATCCATCCATTCATCCACCCACCCATCCACCCATTTACCTACCCATCCACCTATCCATCTACCCACCCAACCACCCATCCACCTGTCCATCCATCCATCCATCCATCCACCCACCTATCCACCCACCTACCCATCCATCTTCTCATCCACCCACCCATCCATCCATCCACCCACCCATCCACCCATGCATCTACTCATCTATCCATCTTCCATCCATTACAACATCAGTTGTAGTTTTACCCATTTTACTACTGCAAAATATGAGGAAGAGAGTATTAAAGAGTTATCTCTATTCATAAAAATGTGAAGTCTAGGAGTTTACCTCCTACTGCTTTTGAGCTTATGAAGAAGTTGCAGGTCATGGAAATGAAGATCATGTGCACTGGTGCTCAGTGACCTGAGCTCACGCCCCAACTCAGTAACTTCCTGGCTCAATGACCTGGGGCAATCATGGCTTTACCATGATCAATGGAGATGATAATATCACGAAACCATAGGGTTGTGAGGGTTGAATGAGATAATGTGTGTAGAATACTTGGGGCAGTACCTGGCAAATGGTGAGAGATCTAACAAATGTGGGCCTCCGTTCCCTGAGATGCCCAGCAACACAGAGGCTGTGAATTCTGGCCTTCCCGTACCCTGTCCATCGGTGTGCCCCCAACAAGTAGGAAGGTGAGTTTGCCTCGGAGCAGCTCTGTGTCCCCTCTATGTATCTCTTAATGCCACTTCTGTACCCCCTTTTCGCATCACAGCTCTTAGGAGGTCTTCAGGCCTGGATCTTGCTCTGATGCAGCCACTTTTGGGGGCCCAGGGGACCTCCTCCTGCCTCCCTTACTCTACATGCTCCTTCTCTCCAGCAGCAGCTGTCTGGTGACAGGGTGACCGAGCCACGCCCTGCTGACCTGGAGCCTGTGTCTCTCCTCCTCTCTTGCAGGGAGTCAGACCTGTTCCTGCTGGACAGCCGCACCCTCTGGGCCTCGGAGGAGGGCTGGCTGGTGTTCGACATCACAGCCACCAGCAACCACTGGGTGGTCAACCCACGACACAACCTGGGCCTGCAGCTCTGCGTGGAGACCTTGGACGGTAGGTCCCCGGCCGCCACCCCACTGATTCTGATGCAGTCTGTGCTCCTGGATTCACATAGGTGCTCAGCAAGCTCATGCTTGTTTCCATCAAAAGAGTGTCCCCCCCCGCCCCCCCCCCCCCCCCCCCCGCTGCCACCAGTACTCATTGTCCAGCATTTCGATCCCCAGCAAAAGTAGTACCTGCCCCCTTTGCAAGAGATGATTACACAGTTGGCCAAGGCCGGGTTGGGTGAAGCCTCGCTGTGCAGAGTGAGGTCCTGCACCAGCAGGGTTGGCATCCTCTCGGAAAGGCAGACTCTGCTGCATCCCAGGCCTGCTGCGTTACAACCAGCATTTTAACTGGAGCCCCAGGTGGTGCCTGAACGCATAACCATTTGAGATGCAATGACCCAGGTGCCCCAACTGGGAGACAGAGGACACCCTGAGTGTCCCGTGTGTGGCAGGATGTCTAACAGTATCCCTGGCCTCTACCCACCAGACGCCAGTAGCATCTCCCAAAAAAAAAACATCTCCAGATGTTACCAAATGTGCCCTGCAGAGCAAAACTGCCCCTGGTTAAGGACCACAGCATTGGATGAGGCCTGAAGCCCCTTCCAAGAGAGCCTGAATGTGGTTCTGCGTCCCAAATACCTGGAGAATCCAGTGTTCGCCTGCGTCGCCCTATGCCTTCCACTCACCCTCTGCCAGGCATCCACCGGCTCCCACGAGGGAGGACAGAGGATGAGCCAGAGCTAGGGTGGAGCCGCTTGCATCCGTTTCTTCCCCCAAAGTGTGTTTCTTATTAAGTGGGGGATGACTTTGGAGTGGGTAGCTTCTTCCTTACACCAGCGTTCAGAAAAAAAAAAAAAAAAAAAACACCCAAACTAAAAACACATTTATTTTTGAGTAGGTAAAACTTGCCAGTGGCTCAAAATGCAAGCTGCAGATGCGCACAAGAGTGTGGACTCTCCCCGGGGCTGCCTCTGCCGCTGCTCGCTTCCACCCCCAGAGGCAGCTGCTGTTTCCCGATCCGCTTATCTTTTCAGAGCTGCCCTCTGGGTGTTTAAACAACTGTATATAGAGTCTGCCTTCCTTTTTTTTTTTTCCTCCTCCTGTAAGTCGCAGCATAGTATATACGGTGTTGGCCGCCCTGCTTTTTTGTACCTGACAACTTACCTCAAGGGTCGGTCCTTTGCAGCCCTTGAAGAGCCGCCCTATTTGGTTAGAGGCCGCTGTGTTGTCGTGTCCCTGCGGGGTAAGCGTCTGCTGCTGGCTCGCTGTGTGACTTTGGGCAACTTTCCTACCCTTTCGGAGCCTCCTCATCTCCAACACACAGTTGCCATGGGGCGAGTTAACACAGAAGCTTAAAACTTCTGAATTTAAAAACACAGAGTTTTTAAGCTGCGGCCTCGCTAGTGTGCATATGCATCCCCCGGGCGGCTTGTTAAGGTGCAGATTCTGATTCCGCGGTCTGGGGGGCCTGGGGTCGGCAGAGGGTCGAGAAGCAGAGGCGGAGTGTGGCCCCTGATGCCGAGGACACACGCCCTAAACCGGGGCTGTTGCTTTTGGTATTAATGGTGTTGGTGGTGCTTCTACTGCCCCTGCTGCCCGCGCTGACCTCTCCAGGCCCCTGGGAAGGGCGGGGAGGTGTTTTCGGGTCCTCGGCTCTTACCTACGGGGCCCGCAGTGGAGCCTCAGGGCATACGTCGCTGTCCCCGTGAGTGTAGCTCCGGGCCGGATTCCCAAAAGGGCGCTGTCTGTGCGTCTGGGAGATGTTGTCAGTCCCCCCTCCTCGGGGCTCGTCCCATTCACGCCCCCACCAGTGTGCCCGGGGGCACCTGCTGGCCCTGCCTGGACGGTACCCGTGCCCGGACTTGTCCATCTTTGGTGACCAGGGAGACAACAAATGGGACCTTGTAGTTGGGCTTTGCTTTTCTGTCTGTGGTGGGAGGCCGGGCCCTTTCTTGGGTGCCCTCCCCGGAGCTAACCCTCCGTGCCATCCGCTCGTACCCTCTGCCCATTGCTCTGGCGGAGTGAGGGTCTTTTTCTTCTTTATATTCTAAGGATATCTGGCCCTTTGTGATTGGAGCTGCAAATATTCTGCCACTTTCTAGTTTTTTTTGTTTTTTTTGTTTTTACTACGGCTAATGCCAGGTTTTACCAAATGGATATGGACAGAGCAGCTACATTGTCTAACCTTTTGCTTTATCACTGGTGGGCTTTGCAGACTCTTCTTTCCTATCATCAGAGGCCACTGCTTTGGTCCGGAGCTGCCGCCTGGACTTGAGGCTTGCCTGAGGCCAGGTACCATGTGGGAGGTGCCGCAGAGTTTAGGACCATGCTTGTCTCGCTTCCAGGCTGTTCTTTCTACTGATGGAGCATTCAGCCTCTCTCCCCTCCTCTTTCCTCTTTCCATGACACCTAAAGGGGGAGGGAGATCCCAGAAATGCTAGAGTTTTCTGTTGTTCTGTATCGGGTTGGCAAACTATATGCCTGGTGGACCAAATTCAGCCTGCGTCCTGATTTACTGTGGCCTGGGAGCTGAAAATAGTCTTCACATTTTTAAATGGGTGAGAGATATCAAAAGAAGACGACTATCTCATGACGTACAGTTATATGACATTCACATTTTGGTGTCCATAAAGCTTTATTAGTACACAGCCACACTCATTTACACATTGTCTAGGCGTTGCTTTTATGCTGTCGCAGCAGAGTTAGGTAGTTGGGACAGAGACTTTGTGGTCCACGAAGTTGAAAATATTATTTTCAGATGATCATGGGCCAAATGTACTGTCCCTGTTGTATGCCAAAATCTCTCAAACTGTGTCCCATGAAGTGTCGATGGGTGTCCCAGGGGTAAAGGGAATAAGCATTCATGAGTTAAGTGTGAGAAAGTGTGAGAAAGAAAGTGTTAGGTTGGATAAACTAAGCAGGTTTCTCTACAGAACTTATCAGAACCTTTATTTTGTCAACGTCCATTGTGGATTTCCTGATGGGGAACATAGCATAGAGGAATTCTAAACTTATTCGGCAATAGAGTCACTCAACTCTTCTTTTTTACTTACAAGTTCCTGAGGAACATGTTGGAGATGAGGTAAAAAGGAGTCTCGGGTAGACCTGGCTCCTCTCTGGGGAGTGACCATTTCCCTGGACGTGTGGATCTTGTCTCGTTCTTCCAACCTGACCTTAACGGGTCCTATGCTTCTCTGAGCTGTCTGCCCTGCTGGCTTGGGGTGGCCTGAGTTTAGTTTTTCTCTTAAGTGACACCCAACCCGGTTCCCCTGGTGTCAGGCTTGGCATCATTGTTCTCCCCCAAAGTCTGGGGTTTTGTGCCCTCGTTTCCTCCAGCTTCTGCTTCCTCTGCCCCCAGAATGTAGGTGAGGCTTAGCGTTGAGATGGCACAGCCCGATGGTTAAAGCTTGGGCTCAGGAGGCTAGACTCACAGGTTCAAACCTCATCTCTACTGCTTCTACCCACATGATCCAGGGTGAGTCACCTAAATGTCCCTCATCTGGAAAGTAGGGTTAATAATAGTTTCCACCTTCCAGGGTGGTGGTGAAGGATCAGATGAGCTCATGGGTGAAGAGCTTAATTGTTCCACTCGGGCCAGCGACTGAGCCCAGAGTCAGTGCTTTACGCTGTGGTCTCTTGTCATGCCCACCCTGGGGGCCGCAAGGCAGGTGCTGCCAGTAAGATCCTCATGGTACAGCAGAGGAGACAGAGGTGTGTGGCTCCACATTCCGGGAGCCACCCGGGGATCCCCCTCATCTAGGGGGAGCATAGCCTTGCACATACGATGCTGCTCAGGGTCCGGCCAAGGATCGGAAGCTGTACCCCTGACTTGGGACCCGTCTCCTCCCCAGGGGCACCTGGAGCTGGGCAAGGCTGCCGCCGCCACCCAAGGATCTGGGTGTTCTGGCCGGGCACGGTGCATGCCGGAGCAGCAAGTTTGACCTGGTGGCCTGGGTCGGGGAAGGCCTACCCACTCGAGCCATCCGAAAGGCGCAAAGCGTACAATGGCTCAAGGGGTATGAATTTCAGGATCCTTTTGGGAATGAGACAAGCACATAAACCCAACGTTTCTGAAACCACAGGCTCCTGGCGATGCGTTGCTTTCCCTCCGACCCCGGTGTCCATCAGAAGCCCCCGGGTGGGGTGGCTGGGGGCCTGTTGAGTGGACTGACTCCTGGGCCCCCACCCCAGACCCACTGTTGCTGGGTCCCAGAGGACTGGGCCCAGGAACCTGCCTTTTCTCACAGGCTCCTTGAATAACTCAGGGCCTTGACCCAGGGCTGACAACGCCGGCAACGCCTTGCCCTGTGTTTTGGGGTAGCTGCTAATAAGATGATGCCCAGGCTGAGCGCCCCACCGTGCCCGTGGGTGCTGGGCTCCGTGTGCCAGTACACCGCGGCCGTGTGGCCTGTAGGAGCAGCCAGGTCCCTGCCTCCTGCGGCACCTGGGCAAGCTGAGTTCCGGGCGTGGCGCCCGTGCCCAGGCCCCAGGGCCCCCTCTGCGAGGTGACGGGGAGGGGCCCTGAGTCAGGTACAGCGTCTAATCCTCATCCAGACCCCGGCAGCATCTTGCAGCCACTAGATGGGTGGCTCCCAGAATATGGAGCATGTCCCCTCTCGGGGGCCTCTGTTTTCACACCCATACAATGGGCATGCTGACGACGGTTACGCTGCTGAGCTTGCTTCCGTCCTAGTGAGGCTCAGATGTCCCAGATCGTCTTTGAGAAGTTTGGTGTCTGGTGTGAGGCGAGCCTTCTGCTCCGCGGGTCTCCAGATACCTCCCGAGACCACCCAGGAGGCGAGCGTCTGTTCCCTCTGCAGCTGCGCCTTCCTGTCGGGGCCCCTGGGGAGACGCCGGGGCTTCTGCTCCACCAGCGCCGTGCGGGGGAGAAGCCCATAAACGCTCCGGGCACCTGTGGCTCATCGGGAGCCAGCCGGGGAGCATTGTCTCATCGGAGGACAGGACGCTGTGGGAAGGAGGGCTGGCGTCTGCTTGTCTTCTCCTTTGTACAGAAGAGAGGAGAGGCAGCCGCCCCTGAGCCATGCAGGCGGTGCTCCCTGCTGGGTGCCGGTGGGAGACAGAGGAGGCACCCTGAATGGTGGGGTGCAGACACGTTCTGGCTTCCCCGGAGTGGAGGGCTAGCCAGCTGGCAGGGGGGCTGTGGCCGCGGCCCAGGGTGCTGGCTTGGGGCTCCTGTGCACAATAGGGACAGGCCAGCGGCTCCCACCCGGACCCTAGAGCCAACGGCCCAGGCCCTGCTCATTGGGCAGTCGGTCCAGCCTCTCGATGCCTTGTCCCTTCTTCCGTTCTGCGGGTGCATAATGATTGGGAAGAAAAGTGAATTCCCGTGGAATGCTGAGCCCTGGGCCTGGCACCCCGTCTACGCTCACTCATGCTTCCTGTTACCCTCCTGGTTGCCGTCAGCGTGCTCTGTGCTCGCGGGGACCTGCCTGGGAAGCATAGCCATTAGCATCAACACGTTAGCAGATGAGGAAACCCAGGCCGAGAAGGAGGAGCCACATACCTGAAGTCGCCCGGTGCCCTGGGCAGACCTGGGCTTCACCGGGGGTTGTGACTCCAGCCCCCCAACCTCACTCTTCCCTGGAACGCCGTCCGAGGAGTGTGGTCAGCAGAGACCAGGCTTGGGGAGTGGTGTGTATTCTATGAGCCCCTGCTGGGTGCACGGCCGGGCCATCCGGACAGACAGCTCAGGACCCTACAGCACTCTGCTTCCTGCCTGGGAAGGAAGGGGTTTGAGAAAAAAACCCAGAAGACAGTGGGCTTCCTGCAGGGCTAACAGAAGTGGCCAGGGCTGCATTTGACTTTTGTGGGTTCCTCCCTCCGTTAAAAAAAAAAAAAGGAAAACCATGTTTTATGACCATGTTGGTATAAAGATGAACATAATCCTGGCTGGGTTAAAAATTAAAACATTTTCCACAACCCTCAAAAGTTTTCTTCGGATTTTAAGAGACAGTCAAACATTTTCATGGGCCCTTAAAAGTACCGCGGGCCTGGGCACTGTGCCTGCGGACAGGATGGCCCCGGGCCCTGCATCCCGGGCCGTGGAGCGTCGCCGGACTCTCCCCGCCCCACACCCGGTTGTTAGAACCAGCTTCCTACGGTGGAGAGCCTCTCCGCCTGTCCTGGAAACACGTTTCTTCGCTCAACAAACATGTGATCGAGCCAGGGATCGTTGCAGGCCCTGGGGCCCGGGTCTGCAGGGTTTTGCTGTCACAGCGCCCATATTCTCATAGGAAGGTGGACGGTGGCGGGACCATATGCTGCAGGTCAGGGGTGAGGCTGTGAAGACAAGTTCTGGGGTCCTCACAAGGGCTTCCAGCTGCTCCCCAGATCAACATTCATGGTTTTCCTGGCGTCTGTCACCTTCCGTCCCAAAGCTACGGGGAGATGAAGACACCGCTTTGGGTTGAAGACACTTTTGCCCTTGCAGATGTAGTCGTTTGTCCCCCAGACAAGGACTTCAGCATCTTGTCCTAGTTTATAGGGTCCCCCTCCTCCCTATCTCTCCAATCCAAGAGGACAAGCCGGCAGCCTCATTGGCCCACCTCACGCCTCCCTGCGTCGGGCTGCTGCTCGCAGACCAGGAGGGCCCCGTCTCCTCCCACCCACCCTGTGTCTGCTTCCTGAAGTCGGACGCGTGTGTTCTGGACGTCTGGGCGCAGAGGGAGCCTCGGGCTTCTCTCCTCGGGCGCGAGAGCACGTGTCCGTCTCTTGATCATCCCAGATGGGATTGAATGGGATTGCGAGGCATTTAAAGGATCGAGGGTGGATGCTGTGCCAGCGCGAGGCTGGGCTGCAGCGGCTGGGACGGGCCTGGGAGGTGAGCCACTCGCCCACGGCAGCTGGGGAGACTAAGCCCCGTAAAGCCGAGGTTGGCGAGGGATCCCGCCCACGGCGCAGCTGGCTCCAAGGTGCCTTCGCCTTTGCGATTGCTTCACATCCTGTTTGTCCAGAAGCCGAGCGAGAGAAAAGAGGAGGCCTTGATGATGACCCAGAGGCTGGGATGGGTCCTTGCAGGGCTGGGTGGGCCGCCGCGGCTGGGACAACACGGGGTGGCTGGGGCCAAGCAGATGCCCTGAGCGTTAACTCCATTGTCACTTGTCACTTGAGCCTTGCAGCATCGAGACAGGTGGCTGCAATGTATGTGTTTTGCACACTCAGCAAAGTGCATTCTTGTGCTGTGGGCCTCCACGGGGCCTGGAAAATAAACAAGCCCCAAGAAACAGAAATGTCGCCTTCCCTGATTGGGCTGTGCTCTCCTCTCCTGAGGGGCCCCATCTGGGCTCCATGCCTGTTCCTGGGGAGCCCCCTGGGCTGGGCGTGCCGATTCTGCTCACTGCGCTCCAGGGCCCGCCAGCGGTGGCCTGAGGCACCGGCTCGCCCTCCGCCCCCAGTCCCCAGCCACACCGCGGGCCGCTCACCTCTTGGAAGACCTTCCTCCTCACGCCTCGGGGAGTCCCTCCCTGGAGGCTCTGTAGGTCGGCCACATCCATGCCCCGGGAACCTTTCCCTTCCTGTGTTTCAATCCACCTGGACTCAGCGATGGTTTAGTGGTTATGTCCATAGCTCCGAGCCAGCCTCCCCATCTGTAAGTGTGGAGTCAGGAGCAGCCACACATGGAATGGCCTCAGTGCAGCCTGGCTCGGAGCAAACGCTCAGTAACGGTCACTTCTCATCTTTATCGTGAGCCAGCAGTGGCTAGAACCCACTCTGCCAGCAATACTTTCA
Organism: Canis aureus; assembly: GCF_053574225.1. NCBI lineage: Eukaryota > Metazoa > Chordata > Mammalia > Carnivora > Canidae > Canis > Canis aureus. The sequence goes on along the minus strand of NC_135636.1, from coordinate 47,727,933 downwards.
TCGGCAAATGATAGACAATAAAAGCGTCTTATCTCGGGGCGATTATGGTTTCCTTTACAGGTGTGGAGGTATGTGGGTCTGGGGTCGGTTAGGGCAGAGGTCAGCACACTTCCCTGTAAAGTGTCAGCAGGCGTTCTAGGCTTGGTGGGTCAGGCTTCTCTCGCACAGCTCCTCAGCTGTGGCATTAGAGCGTGAAAGCAGGTGGTAAACGTGTGCACAAGTGTGCAAGGTGGCGTTCCAGTAAAACTTTATTTGCAAAAACAGAATGGATTTGGCCTGCAGGGTGTCACCTGCCAATCCCTGGGTTACAGAATCAACAAGTCAAGATTTTTTTTTTCCCTCCTGGCCTCCCATTGTGTCCTGGGACTCATCACATCACGTTTGGCAAGATGCTGGCCTCCACATCCCCAAGCATGGAAGAAGGAAGCAGGGGGGCTAGATCAAGGCTCTTCTTTCCATCCGCCAGCCCTTTTGGGGGAGGAGGACATCTCTGAGAAGCCTGCAGCGCCCATCCTAGAAGGAGCTGCGGGGGGACTGGGAAGGGTCTGTTTGTAGCCTCCTTGTGTGGAGGAGGGCCAGGGACAAAGGGGCTTGGCATGGTGCGTGCATCCACAACCAGCCAGTTCTGCCTCCCTGAGCACTGCAAGGGTTGGGCATTCTCCTCTCAGCTCCGGAGTGGAGCAGAGTCTTGCTCAGACAGCTTTGCCGGCCTCTACAGACAGTAGGTGTGGTGATTTGGGAACAGGCAGGCACGTGGAGTGTGCAAAGGCTGTGGAAATAAGCAGCACGAAGGATTTCACTTCCGCTTTCCATCACAGCAAGGGAAACACAAGTTCACGCAAAACCTGGTGGTCACTGTGCCTCATGTTCATGACCGTCCAAACTAGAAGCAACCTAGGTGTCCTCCACCAGCTGAATGGATCAATGAGCCAGGTCAGATCACACTGCAGACTACTACTCAGTGACTGGATCAAATCCGTAGTACAGAAGGGTAGTCAGCAACCAGAAAGTGGGCCGCTGGAACCTGCGACCCCAGAGGCGAATCTCAGAGACATCCAGGTTGAAGTAAGCTGAAGCGGAAGACAGTGGGAGTCCACATACATGAGATATTGAGAAAATGCAAAGCTATGGGGGTGAGAACGGATCAGTAGTTGCCAGAGGCCGGGAGTGGACCAAGAGCAGGTCTACAAGGTAGAGTTTCTCTACCCTGGCACTGTTGAACCGCTGGGGCTGCCTCATTCCCTGTTGGGTCATCCTGAGCATCGTAGGATGATTAGCACCATCCCTGGCCTCTACTCGCTAGATGGAGATGCCCCTCCCTCGAGTTGTAAATCTCCCAAAAATGTCTCCGGACATCAACACGTGTCCCTGGGAAGCAGAGGCATCTCCGGTTTCGATGCATGGAGGTAACAGGCGGCTCAAAGGAGTTCTGGGGGTGCTGGAGCCGTTCTGCATCTTGGTGGAGGTGGTGATCACATCAGTCTATATATTCGTGAAGACTCACATCTGTATACACATCTGTATATGCTCGTTTAAAAATTAAAATAAAATTAAAAAAAAAAAAAACAGAGGTAAAATCTATCCCTCCAAGAGGCCCACCGTGTGTTCTACTAAAGAAGAAGAAACCAGTGAAGCCATCGCCCTGGGCCCCCTGACCTGCCTCCTGGGTGGACCAGATGCCCGGACCATCACGTTTTGCTGCAGCCAGCAGGGGGATCAGTGCTGATGATCCATCCGGAAGACCTTTCTCTCCTGGCTTGAGGAGCACCTCTTGGCAGGTTAAAATACAGGACCCCCAGTGAGGTTTGAATTTCAGGTAAACAACAAGTAATTACTTAGTGTACGTATGCCCCACACGCTGCCAACATTATTCATTGCTCTGAGACTCCGATAACCAGGCATCCTGTATTTTTACTTGCAAAGTCTGGCAACCCTGTTCTTGGGCAAATCTTCAGGTGAGGTTTTTGGTTTTGGTTGTTTTTCACCTATTAACTCTTAGCTTAGACTGTAGATCTTTCCCAACTTCCCTGAAGATACAGAAGTTACGATTAAAGTATTACGTTTCGTGTTCCTCCTTGCCATGATCTGTTAGCTTCTCCTACCTCGAGCCCTCTGCCAAATGCGTGTGGCCTGGCTCCCTATTCGGTGATACTCGTCCCGGACGTTTAGATACAAACTCTCGACACAGATACTTGCCCTTGCACGTGCTAAGTAAAGCCAATATCCTGTGATGCCATAAAATGAGATGCAATTCTTCTCCCAGACAACCCACATGTCTTCTCCTTCACTAAAACCCTTCTCGGCCCTTTTTGGGGGTATTAAAGCAAAAATAAACCATACACATGTACATACTTGCATGTATTGGCGTAGGCTTTAAATGTCTTTTCTCCCTGATGTGACGTCGCTCTGTCTTGTTCTGTGCTTCCTTCCCGGGGCCTGGCGGGGCCTGGGCCTGTATCGTTCTGGTTGTGACCTTCAGGGTACAGAGTGGTCCTGGGCCCTGGCCTATGCACCATGAATATTTTGTAAAGAGATGAATGAATTATTTAGGTGTCTGGTCCGTTCGTTGTCTTGATAAAAATGCCACATTGTCTCTAGCGTTTTGCATTGAAAACCTTGACTGCAAGGACTTTCCTTCGTGGGTCCGTCCAGGACAGGTGCTCGCTTTAGGGGAGGGTATGTGTAGAGCCCTGGCTCTCCACCTGGGACACATGGCCTCCCAGGGGACACTAAGCAGTGCGTGGAGACAGTTTTGGTCGTCAGAACTTGCAGAGAGGGTGCTCCGGGGACCCCTCTGCACATCCTCTAGTGCCCCTGAGGCCCGAGTGCCCGGTGCTGGGGACGAGCCACTGTGTCGCCACTGTCTGTTTGGTGAAGGTGCTTTGGCCAGTCTTAGAGCCCTGTCCTGTGCTGGGGTGGTGGGTGGAGGCGGCCACCCTGCCCTGAATCCCTGGGCTGTGGGAGGGCGGCAAAATATGTGCAGGACCCAGAGAGGCTGCCCAAAGTGCGGGGCTCTGGGGGAGAGTGTGGTGAGAGGGACCTCGTTTGCCTCACACGCCAGGCCACGTGGGCCTCTCAGCCTGGAATCTGGCCCTGTTCCTCTCTGCAGACCCTCTGAGGCTGCCGCCATACCTAGAATGTGATCCAGAGTCCCCATGAAGGCCCCCAGGGACCCAGCCTTATCACCCCCCCTTTCTGGTCCCCCCTGCCCCATTCTTCCAACACGCTGCATGTGTTCCTATCTCCTGGTCTTGGCATCTGCCCTTCCTCCGTGGGGGACCTTCCTCCCCGGGACTCCTGTGGCTAGGAAGCCTTCCCTGACCAGTCTCTCTTGTCCCTGCCCCCGCCCCGGCCCTTGTTGCTTCGTGGCCATCACCACCATCAGACACGATACTCCGCATCCCCGAGCCCATCTCCTTCCCTGGGGGCCCTTGGGGGGCCGCCCTGGCTCACTGCTGCACCTGTACCTGGCTCCGAGCCCAGCACACGGTAGGTGTCCATCGGTAGTCACCAAATGAACCAATGGATTGGTAACAGGGTGGTCACTCAAGCCTGGGACACATGACCTAAATGTCCGTTGGTGGGAGAGGATGAGGTAAAGGCCATTCCAGATGCAAGGCTCCTCTGTGGCCATGAGGGATGAGGTCAGTGTGTTTCCCTGATGTGGAAAGACGTCCACAGTGTGTTGCGTAAAGGCCGGGTTTATATGAGACAGCGGTCACAGTGCAGTCCCAGTTACGAGGAACTGCGCACACGTGCGTGCAGCTTAGACTAAACAGTTACGGGGGTTTGTTCATCTCGGTGGTTGGGGCAAGAAACGAGCTTCAGGACTGGTTTGATCCAGTGGCTCAGCGATGTCACCAGCGATGCCGTGTCTGTCTCTGCTCTTCCTTCCATTTGAAGGAATCAGCCCCATTTGAAAATGTAACCCTCTCGTGGTCTCCAGTTGGTGGCCATTTCTGGGGCTCCGTCCACTCCTCCTCCCTCCGTCTTGTCCAGGGAGAGAGAAGGTTGCTTTTGAAGGCTGAACGTCCGGGGAACCTCTTCCATTCATTGGCTGCATTGGGTCACGTGCCTGTCCAGCCAGTCACTGCAGCTGGAGGGTTAGTTCTTGTCCGTTAGACCCTGTGGCCAGAGTGGGGTCCCCTAAGGCACAGAGGCCACAATGAAAATTGAGCTAGGTGCCAGGGAACGGGGGCACGGGTGAGACACGTGGCATCATCCCCATTTTACAGATGAGGCCGTGGAGGCCCCAGCATCCAACTTGACCTCTGCTGGCCCACACTGGGTGGGCAGCGGCAGATGTGAGTTTAAATTCCCTGAAGTTCTTTTCCTTTCCCCCCACTCCGTCCTCCCATCGTCACCCAAGGCTGTGGGTCCCTGGGTCCCTGGACCCGGCTGCGCGAGCAGCTGCGAGAGCCGGCCCGACCCCCGCCTGCCGGGCTGCACGGAGCCCTCGCAGCACGTGACTTTACTGTATCTGGAACAGCATCAGGTTTTCAGGCCAGGCATTTTTATTTTGCCCTAAAAGCCTTCCAGGTGGGGGTGGGGGCAAGATACAATTCCTAGGGGCTCAGCTTTAATGGCTTCTTTTATAGAATCGTTCGAATTATAAATGCATGAACTCGAGGAAACCCTTGCTGAAGAATGCAGGCAAGCCGAGAACGTTCAAGGGGGTGAAGGTGAAACCGTGGTGGATGGAGGAAGTTTGCGCTCTTAAACATTAGCTGTTAAAAAACCAAAGCGAACCCCGTGGTGCCGATGAGGTCCCGGGAGGCTGGGTTTCCTGACCTGGGCCTGTCGGGGCCTGGGGGGGTGGGGCGGGGGGCTCCAGGTGAAGTTGATTCCAGATGTGGACGGGCGGCCCGGGGCCTCCCAGAGCACCGTGTTCGTTGGCCTCTGACCCCCTCACCTCACTTGGGGTCGCGCCTCCGTGTCACAGTGATGCGGCCTGGGTTCAAATTCCGCTCTGTCCTCCCTTCGGAGCTGGGCGTCCGTGGGCAGCCTGTTGGGCGTCTCTGAGCTGCGCTCTCGTGAGTGAGACAGGCTTCCTTTGCCCTGTCTCTTGCTTCATCTTTCTTCGGAATTCTCATCACCACGCGCGTGACGTTAACTGCATGTTGGCCGCGGACCCGAGCGGCCGGGCTGTCCTCGGCTCCCGTCCCGCCCCCCAGCCGCGGAGCACAGGACGCGGGGCTGGCTGCGTCTGCTTCCTCCTCGCTGCCGTCTCTAGGGCCCCACATCCGCCGGGGGTCCTCCTTCCTCCTCCCCAAGCACCTTCCCGATCTTCCCAGGTCCTCCCTAACTGGGCTCCCCGGTGCAACCCCTGACCTCTCAGCGGACGGGGGATCCGGGGTGCCCGGGCTCAGCCCTCGCGCGGCTCGTCCAGCTACACGCTGTCCCCAGTGAGCTCCTCCGGGGGACCCCGCCCGCTGCCCCGAGCCGCGTTTATCCGGCGCTTCCGACGTGCAGAGCTCTGCTCTGAGAAGCGTCTGTGTGTTGAGTGGCAGAGGCAGGACTTGAACCTGAGAAGGCGGGCGCCAGGCCAGAGCACGTCTGGTGCCAGGGCCGTCTCCCTCTGGATCCAGGGCCGCACCCAGGCTGCCCACCTGCCAGCTTCCCTCGGGACAGGTGGACGTGGCAAACAGCGGCCGCTAAACCACCCTGCGTTCTGTCTTCCGCCCTTCCCTCCCCGGCTCATTCTCTCCACCCTGCCCCTACCCCTGCCTCAGTTTCCCCACCTGTCTTCTTCCAGGTGCTCAGGCCCAGAGCGTGAAGGTCAGGTGTGACTCTGCATCTCCTCACACCCTCTCTGTCCAGCCCCTTAGCAAATTCGGCCAGCATTTTTTCTCTCAAAGTAGGTCCGGGGCCTGCTGCCTCCCAGCCTGGGATGTACCTGTACCCAGGTCTGTAGCGTGACCGCCAGGTGCAGCTGGGCCCGTCCCTCTACACTTTCTTCTGCAGCTTCCTATGAATCTGTAATTCTCTCAAAACAAACATTCGACATAAATTCCTAGGATGGGGCAGCCCGGGTGGCTCAGCGGTTTAGCACCTGCCTTCAGCCTGGGGTGTGATCCTGGGGTCCTGGGATCGAGTCCTGCGTTGGGCTCCCTGCATGGAGCTTGCTTCTCCCTCTGCCTGTGCCTCTGCTCCTCTCTCTCTCTCAATCTCTCTCTCTCTCTCTCTGTTTCTCTCATGAATAAATAAATAACATCTTAAAAAAAAAAATTTCCTAGGATGCATTTGAAAAACGTAGCACCGAGGATCTGTCTCCGGCCAGCCGCACTCCCCGCCACCTGGGGCCAGCCCTGTTCCTCTCCCGGGATGCCCACTGGCCTCCCCCGGCCCTGGGGCACCTGGGGTGCTCCGTCACTGTCCGCCCGGGACGCCCGCTGCTCAGCAGCTCACCCCACCGTTTGCCACTTCAGGCAGCCGTCTCAGTGCCCCCCCAGGGCAGCTACAAAGGCCCCCCCCGGGAGGCTCACAGCAGCAGGCCTCCATCCTCCCCGAGGACTGGAGAAGTCCCAGGGCTCTACCCCTTCTGAAAGCTCGAGGAATGAGTCCTTCCTTGCCTCTCCCAGCCCCACTGGAGTTTGGCGTCCGTTGGCCCCCTCGGTGTGTATCGGTGTGCATGCGTGTGGGCGGCTTCTTCTAAGGACACTGGTCATTGGGTTGGTGCCACCACCACCCCCCAAGTCCTGTATGACCTTCTCGTAGCTAATTATATCTACAAAGGGGCTCTTTTCAAATAACATCACGTCCTGAGGTTCTGGGGGGACATTGATTTGCGTGTGACACTTCGACTCCATAAACAGAATAAAGCAGAGCGCGTGCTGTTGCCCACAGGACCGTCTGTTATCTGTGCTCCCCGAGGTCCCCCATGATTTGTCCCATGGAGCCCTCCTCCTTCCCCGCTTCCCCCCAGCCTGTGCTCCAACCAGGCGGCCGGTCTCTCCGCTGCTGCTTCAACATCCCCACCTCCCACCCCTCGCAAGCGGGTCTCCCCCACTTCTTGAAATTGGGTGGATCGCATGACCTGCTTTGGCCAATGGGTTGTAGGTGGAACTTCCAGCCCGAGTCCTGCAGACCTCAGCCGGCCCCCTCTCCCCCCTGCTTCTCTCCCTGCACACCTGTCACCAGGGTGGCCCACCTGCCCTGGCTGCACGCACGCCCCGGGGGACAGGAGCTTTTCTCCGTGGGTCCCCCTGCTGTGCTCCGAGCTCCTGAACAACCTGGCCCAGGGTAGATGCCGAAGCAGGCCTCGCTGGCGGGAGCGCGGCAGATGCAGGGGTGAACCACGAGCTCGTGTCCCCGCAGCCCCTCCTGCTAACCGCTTCTCCCGTAATCCATCTGTGCGTTTGGCTGCTTCCGGTCTAGGGCAGAGCATCAACCCCAAGTTGGCGGGCCTGATCGGGCGGCACGGGCCCCAGAACAAGCAGCCCTTCATGGTGGCCTTCTTCAAGGCCACAGAAGTCCACCTCCGCAGCACGCGCTCCACGGGCGCCAAGCAGCGCAGCCAGAACCGCTCCAAGACGCCCAAGAACCAGGAAGCCCTGCGGGTGGCCAACGTCGCAGGTATGTGCAGGGCGGGGTGGGGGCTGATGTGCGGACCCTGGGGACCCCACGGGCCCCAGCAGGACCCCCATAGGGCTGTGACTCCGCTCGGCCAATGATCCCCCAGCTGACACGGCAGGAAGCCAACCCCACAAAATCCCATCCTGCGCCGAGCTCACCGCCTTCACCGTATAAAAGTAGAAAGTTCAGTGAGAAGTGCGCGTAGCAAAGCATCAGTATGACAAGATGCCAGTTGTGTGAATTCCCAGGTAGACGAATTGATGGCCACAAATACCTGAAAGAAAGCTCGAAAGGCGTGGAGCGGAACACGGCACCGCCGTCCCCAGGGAGGCTGCTCTTGGGAGTGAAGAGGAGGAGACATGAGGGGAGTTTGCTTGCTGTGTTTTTCATTTTTGTTCTTAGAGTGAAAAATATTTTAGTACTTGTTAAATATGAGGGAGTGGTGTTGGGGTTTTTTTGTGTATTATTTCGGATACTTTTAGGTTTGTCTGAAATGTCTTGTTACTATAGGTAAAAAAAAAGCACTAGACTTTTTGGTATATTTTGTGGGGATACTTTTAGGTTCGTCACCATGTTGCATTATTATAAGTAAAAACAAATTAAAAATAAAGGTAGAATTTATATAGCAAGCAATTCTAAGATTAATAGAAAATGTTTATTGGTACATTCCTCCAAGGAAACTTCCAGGGATTGAGACGTTTAGGTACTTGTAGGGTGCATGGTACTCTGTGGTTCTTGAGGCTCGGAGGAGGGTGGCCTCCCCAAAAATGAGGCTCAGAGAGCGTAGGTAACTTTTCCAAGTCAGCAAAGCAAGTAGGTGGCAGTCCTGGGATTAGAGCCCTTTTGGTTTTGCCAGGAGGCACCTGCCTATACTTGGTGGGCTCTGGCGTCCCCAGCGATCCTGTTAAATGTCTTCTGACAATTCACCAGGCATTTGCAGAGCCCCGCTTGGGCCCACCTTTGTGCCAGCATCGGGGGTTGACTGGGACATGGTCCTCTTAACCTCCAGGCTGACCAGGCCTCTGGTGTTGGCATCTGGTGGCCTGGGGAGGCTGGGATGAGTTTGGGGACTGGGCTGGCCCGGACCAGCCTCTAGCACTGTGGACACCTGAGGCCTCCATGCCCACACCCTGGCTTGTGCCATGTTCTCCAGCACATTGAGTGCTGCCTCTGCAAAGATGCACTTCGATTCTACCCCAGAACAAAAAGAAAGTTGCAAACAAATGAACTTCACCAGCAAACCAATTTCCCAGTGGACTGCAGAAATGACCACCCAGATGCTAGGAGCTCGGCAGCTGAAAGCCCACCTGCCCTGTCCCCTCACATTGACCGGCTGTGCTGCTCTCTGAGGGGTGAGCCCTCAGGTCCCCAGGTGTCCTTGTCTTAGTCCCTGGAACTGGTGACTACATGGCAAAGGGGACCAAGGGTTCCAACAGAATGAGGGTTGCTATCATCTGACCTGAAAATAGTGTCGGTCTGGATGGCCCAGGGGGGCCCACATCACACTGTAATCACAGGGGTCCTCAAGGGGGGAGAAGCCCTCTTTACTGGGGTCGGACAGGTGGGAGTCCAGAGGCAGGCAGAGAGGGGAGATGTCGCCGGCTTTGAAGGTGGAGGCGGGGTACAGGGCACAAGCTGAGAACAAGGTACAGGGCACAAGTGGAGAACGCGGGTGACTTTTAGAAGCTGGAAGGGACAAGGAAATGGATTTCCCTCGGAGCCTCCAGCAGGGACACGGCCCCACTGACGCCGTGAATTTAGCCTGCGTCAGACTTTGGAACTACAGAGCTAGAAGATTATAACTTGGTGGTGTTTCCAGCCGCCGTGCTTGTGCTAATCCGCTGAAGCAGCCCTAGGAAGCCTGTCCACACGTTTGCCGAGGGCTTTACTCGGCCTGCCCACGCGCGTCTCCGGGCCCTGGGTGGGCGGCGAGGCCAGGGAGGGTCTGCAGCAGGAAGGAGCCCGCTGGCTCAGCTCTTCGGCCCTGCCGGCTCCTAGGCCCGGGGTTGGCCCGGAGAGGCTCACGGGCAGGTGCACGGCGGTGGTTAGAAACCTGGTGTCCAGGTGGCCGAGCAGCCCCCACCCCCAGATGAACCTTCTAACCAGCGTCCTTGGCTTCGTGTAGCCAGTTTTTACATTTTTGTTCTTTTTTTTTTTTTTTTTTGGAAGGAGAAGAAAGGAATGCTTGCTGTGGTTAGTGAAGATTTCAGAGCAGGGTTCCCTGGCCCCAGGGGCCCCTGGATGGATTTCTGTGGCCCTGAAGCTCACGTGCAGGGGTTTTGGTGGGATCCTGTACTGGCAAGTGGACCCATTCTTTTTTTAGGCTTTTTGAAAGGGTCTGAAATGCTCCCTAATAAAAATCCAACTGAATCCCTTAACTTGCATTGGAAACCCTTTCTGGGCTGACTCTAGGGGCTGGGATCCGATGGAGAGAGCCCAGCCATGGTCCGCCCTCGAGGCCTAGGCCGGGTGGGGGTGGCTGCCACTCACAGACACACTTACTAACAGGCCTGAGAGTCAGGGGATGGTGACTAGGAAGTGACACGTGACACATCACAGGGGAGATGCCCCGCCAAGAGCTCTGGGACCAGCAGATGCCCCTGAGGCCCGGCTGGGTCCAGGGAGTGAGACCCACAGGCACAGAAGACTAGGGCAGGAGGCAGCGGGGCTCCTTCGAGGGGAGAGAGAGGCCATGGTGTCTGGGACAAGGGGAGGGTGGGGCCGGCAAGGTGAGCAAGATCAGGAGTCCTCGGAGAGTCGTGCCTTGAGTTTGAACTTCAACCAAAACAAATTTGGAAGCCTTTGCAGTTCTAAGCTATGGTGCGGGGGCAGGGGTGATCGGATGATCGTGGGGCTGCCCTGAGAATGGTGGGGAGCAGGGTGGGGTCCTGAGGAAGGGTCAGAGGAGGGAGACTTGTTAAATGGCTTTCCTTATCAGCCAGGCAGAAAATGCTGGAAGATTCCATGCCAGCAGACTCCAGGGTCTTGGAGGTCTATCAGGTATACCTCAGGAGTGAAGGAAGAGGGACCAGGCCTCAAAATCTTAGAAGTCCACACCCGATTTCCCCCGCTGCATCCTCGCCAAACGCTCCATTTACATAACCCCCAGGATGAGGCTCTCACTACCTCACGTGGCAGCCGTTATGGCTTGTCTGGAATCTGCCTCCCCTCCTGGGACTTTCTACTTCCCAGCCCTTTATGCAGTTTATCTAAACCGTTCCTGGAAATTTAATTTTAAAAAATACCAAGGCCTGAGCCGCACCCCAGGCTTGGTAAAGCAGAATATCTGAACGTGCATGTACACACACATACACACCCTCCCGAAGGGCTTTACCTCATGTGAAGATGGCTGGGGATCCTGCTGCAGGGCCACACGAGCTGAATCCTCTTTCATGTGGCAGCCCTTTATGTGCTGGAGGGACACACGCTCCGGCCTGCCGTCTGCTGCAAAACTCTCTTCCCTGCAGGCCCAGAGCTTTCAGCTCCTCCTAGGTAGTGTGGCTTGGGGTTGAAAGACCGGGTCCCACTTACTTCTCCTCACCCACATTTGCACCCAACCCCCTGGTAATTAGGTGTCTTCCCCAGATGATCTGTGGGGGTTGTAACTTGTGAGCTGCTCAGGCAGGGGCTGGTGGAGGCAGATGGAGCGGCTGGGTGGGTTTCGGGGGCCAGGCCAGAGCGACAGGGGAGCTGTCTGCTTCTCGAGCATCTCTTCTTCCTTGTTGTGGTCTTTCTGCTAATACGAGGCCACTGTGAAACAGGACTTCTGACCCCTTTCTCCCGGAGCAGCCCCGTGATCTAAGGAGGCCCAGAGGTGCTGTGCACAGGTCTGGGTCTCTGGTGGCAGGGCCTGTGTCCAGCCCCCACTTACACCCCCAGCCGGCCTCGCAAGCTGCTCACAGACTTGGGTTTCAACATTAAGCCAATTATCATTGCTTTGCTTCAAGATGGGGTTGGGAAACGTGGCACTCAGGCCGATACTTGCCCTCCCTCTGCTCATGGTAGACATCACTAATCAATGGTGGCATCTTCTTCTCACCGAGCCTCCACAGCTTCGGATCCTTTTTTTACTCAGGACCTTAAGCAGCCAGCGATGTTGGCACTTGATGCGAAGCTTCTTTGCCACGTGCCTGTCCCAAACTAATGTGCTCGATCCTGTCTTGTTGAGGCTGCTCCACACATCACTGGGCCGAGGGGTGCTCCTCGTCCCTCCCCTCTACCTTCCACCTCCCTGCAGTGAAGGGGAGAAGGAGGCCTGCACATTGACATTGCTACCTGTGGCCGTGGGCCTTGCCTCAGCAACAGGGACCATCTTTGGACTTCCACTCGGTGCGTTACGGACAGTATTGCAAACGGTCCGGTAGATTGCTTGGGCTCTTCTCTGATGGCTCCCTTGACCTTCACATATCAATGACCACCTGGCCCTCTGGAGGCCCAGCTACCTCTGTAGCTGGTTCCCTTTCTCAGCCCTTGGGCTGCCAGGCCCAGAGGTAGGGAAGGGGGACCCCAGATTCCCCATTGCTGCTTTGTCCTCCCAATCCCCCCGCAACCCCCCAGCAAGGTAGACCTCCTGCCCCCTCCACTCTGCCCACTGCTGAGCCCCGCTCATGCCTTCTCATTCCTGGAAGGCTCTAGTGCCTGACTCTCTGTCCCTCTGTTAGCAGCCACTGCTGTCTGGGTTCTTGCTGGTCTTCTCAGTCATGAAGGGCACCCTTCTCTCCCTACTTCTATGTCTTCATCCTGGAATGTTCCTCCTTTGGATGACTCTCTGGCTAGCTCTTATTTCCTTTTGGTTCTTACACAAACATCACTTTCTCAGAAGAGCCTTCTGTTGGCATCCTCCATCCCACGGCCTCCTCTCCTACCTTATTGCTCTCCATCTCCACGGGAAAGAGTTTACATTTACTCACTGACTTACTGACTGCCTCTGTTCATACCTGCATCTCTAATACCTACAACAGTGTCTGCAAACCAACAGACACTCAGTAACAGTTTGTATGAATGCATGACGGATGGATGCATGGATGGATGCCAGGATGGATGCATGGATGCATGGATGCATGGATGCTTGGATGGATGGATGGATGGATGGATGGATGCGTGGATGCGTGGATGCGTGGATGGATGGTGCACCAGGCCCCCAGGGGATGAGACTGTGCCCACCCCGCCCTCACTGAGGTCACCTCAGGAGTTCTGAGTGTCCCCAAGGGCCAGGATCCCTCCTATAAAGACACACACAATTCTGTCCTAATCAATTTTTCTCATTTTTCTCATTGGTTGCAAATCTTTAAAAATTGCTTTCCTGCACAATAGATGTAAAACTATGTATAAAATCGGGGATATTCACAGAGGCTGATAGAGGTGGAAGCTGCATTGAACCCCCTGTTTGAGCTGCAAACAGGTGCTCATCTTGGGCCTACACATCTCTGATCGCTGTGCCCTCTGCTGCCCTCCTTCCCTGTCTTCTTCTCCTCCACCCCGTTCTTCTTTCTGTTTCTCCTTCCCACTCTTCCCATTTCTGATTTGTACCTAGCCTTGGGGTAGCCTGGGGGCTGTACCTCCAGGGCTTCTAGGACAGCATAATGTCCAGCAGGCCTCAGAGGAAGCTTCCTGACTTGTGTATGGTCACCACACCACCACTCTCACACCCATTTCATGGATGGGGAAGTTGAGGTCTGGGGAAAGGAATTCAGTAATACCGTTTTTAATCTTACTGTTTCTCATTAACCTAGAAGCCACACAGATAGAAGTCTTATGACTCAGGGGAAAGCAGCAAATGGATGATGGGTGTTTCACTTCTTCCAAACATTGGGTTTGGAAAAAACAGTCATTTACTCCAAATGGTTAAAGAGTGTGTGTAGGAATGAAGTTTGTGTATAGTTTTAACTTTCCCTGGCAGGTGGGCTGGAAGGATAATAATCAGCAGCTTGTTGCTATGAGCTAAGAGGTGTGCTAAACTGATGGGAATGTGCACGGCTGTCCCTGGAGGCACTTCCTCCTCACTCTGCAGATGAGCATCTCAAGGTCTAGGAGAACCAGGGTCTGACTCCAGAGCTGGAGCAGCACCCCCTTACCTGGCCAGACCCCACCTGGGAGCTGGTGTGCTCTGGAGTCTACAGCTGGGCTCCAGCTGACTATCAGCCCCACACTGGGAGGCACCTTTCCAAGTAGGACCCACTGCGTGGTTTGGCTACAAGTCTTAGAAATACCAGTCAGGTGGCTCCAACCACTAGAAAAGCCATTGGCTCACAGTGACGGGGTTGGGTGGACATGAGGGTAGGTTGATCCAGAAAGTCAACAACAGTGAAAGCTTTCAACAGTGAAGGCTTTCTGTCCTTGCTCACCACGTTCAGGCTATGGCTGTAGGTAGTCACCAGGCTCTACTGCTTTTCTATTCCCAGGCAATAGGGGAAAGAGATGAGCATCTTTTCCCATGAGCCTTTCTTAGGAATAAAGAAACTTATTCCGGAAGCCCCCAGCATGCTTTCACCCATGTCCTGTTGGCTTGGATTGTGTCATTTGTTCTTTTTGTTGTTGTTGTTCTTATCTGAACCAATCCTCGCTCTAAGGATAACATATGGGCTGGTGAGCTCAGACCTGGGTTCTGAACTAGTCACTGACAATGGCTGGGGTTGCCATGACCCCCCAGGCCCAAGGAGGGCCACTCACCTGGCCATCTGAGAGATCTGACCAGGCAGGGGGATCTGGGTGCATCTGGATGCCTCCCAAGTGCAAGTCAGGTAGGCAAGCAACCCTGGTTCATTTCCTTGGCTTTCCTCTTCATCCTGCAAAGAGTTGTCCTTGTGTTCCTCACCCACTGGTGTTCATTACCTTCTGGGATGCTTGAGCCTGGAGGGATCACAGCAGGGCACAGAAGCTGAGGCATTGACGTCTCCCGTATTTGTGTGTTACACAAATACTGGTGGACACTGGGCCTTGGGGATCCAATGGTAACCTCCCAAAACCTTTTAGAAGAGGCAACATTTGAGGTGAGGCTTGAATATCCAGTAGAGCCAGACATACAAAGATTACGAGAAGGAGCATTTCAGGTAGATGAAACAGCAAGTGCAAAAGCCCTGATAGGAACAGACTTGACAGTACATTCACAGCACAGAAAGAAGGCTGTGGCCACATAGGGGCTTACAGGCCAAGGGCAGGAGTTGGGACATTGCTCTAAGCATGATAGAAAGCCCCTAGAAAGTTTTAGGTGGAGGAAAGACAAGTCATGAGTAAGGAAAAAAAAAAACATCCCCATAACCCCATAGCTACAGGGTAGAAGACGGTGCAGGAGCACCAGAGTATGTGTGTGTCTGTGTGAGAGTGACAGAGAGACGAAGGGCAGAGCTTTCTACATGTTTACAAGTGCTCAAGCCCTAACGCAGATGCCTGCGAACCTTACATACTTCTGGAAAACCCCAGTCATAGTTTTCACTCCTCAGAAAAACCTAAGTAGTGTGTTTCTCTGGGAGGTCAATGGGATGTGAGTTTCTGCATTTCTTCCTGGCAGTGGGGTCTTTGTCCCAGGCCCTGGCCATGCCCCTTTTGCCCTTTGAAAGAGGGGTGAGCATCGTGAGGTGGGCTGGCCTCAGCAGCTGAGGGCAGACCCCTCTGAGCAGGCTTCTGCAGCCAGCATGGTGGCACGTGGCTATAGTTTGGTTCCTATGTGGAACCCAGGCAGAGGTCAGCCTCCAAACAACGCACGTGTACAAAAAAAGCCAATGTCCACAGAAGGATCCAGAGCATACTAGGAGCTAACATGGCGCAAGAGGGATGGGGACGTTGGTGCCTCTTGCAGAGGCCATTTGCTAGGGATGGAAATGAGTTTCAAGGCTATAGGAACTGGAATGGCTTTCATGTCAGGAAGGTCACATTCTAGCTGAGTTCAACCGTGCTCACACCACTGCCTTAGATGGAGGGAACCTTAATATGTGTGTGTGTTTTCTCTCCCCCGTGCCTCTGTCTCCCACCAATGCAGAAAACAGCAGCAGCGACCAGAGGCAGGCCTGCAAGAAGCACGAACTGTACGTCAGCTTCCGCGATCTGGGCTGGCAGGTAAGGACGGGTGGCCGGATCTGCCCCGATGGTAGGGGCTCTGGTGTGGGCTTCCTCGTGCCCCCCGCCCAAGGCAGTGGGGCTGGGTCCCATGTGTGCACTGAGTCACGTTTCTCATCTACTTCAGTTCGGACTCCAGTGTCAGGTGTCCTAACTAGGGTAGAGAATTGAGGTTAAGGATGCAGGGATGCCTCATGACACCCAGGAGCAGAAATGTGGTGGAGACTCATGCTAGAACCAGGAGCCCAAACACTTTGAACCCTAAGCCCCATGCTACATGTGAACTTCCATCTCCACCCTGCGGCTGGCTACTTCTCTCAGGTGGGGCCCATGCCCTAGAACGCAGCTGCTGCAGGGCCGGCTCCCACCCTCCACCCTGTCTGTCCCTCCTTCCCTTCCATGATTCAGATCCCAGGGCAGGGACTGATTGGCCTACCTGGGGTCAGGGGCTTGATCCTGAACCAGTCAGCTGTTTTGGGGATGGGATCATATCATAGGACCATGACTGCTCCTTCCAGAACCATTTGGATGGAATGGGGCGAAGGGCAAGAGTGAATCCTGGGACAGGCATGAGGGTCATACAGTCTAATGACTGTTTAGGATTATCTGACATTCCGGCTGCTGTTCCAGGCGCTGGAGGTGCCACAGGGAGCATTACCGTGTGCCTGCCCTCGTGGAGCTCAAATAGTCCTAATGGGGTGTTGAGATCACCAAGGCCACTGGTCTTGTTGTTCACTCCTCATTGAGCTTGTGGTTCAGCGAGGGAGTCCAGATGCTTCCCTGGGGATCATGCCCAAGCGCACTATCAGAGCACTTGCGCTCGGGCAGCGTGGAGCCCTCCCGCTGTGCTGACCTCACACTCACGGCTCCCGTGCTTGCATCCTGGTGCTGGAACTGAGCCCCAGACTCCAGCTCCTCTGCGGGAAGAGTCCATGGACTTGAGTCAGGGAGGGGTGGACAGAGTGCTAGAGCAGTATTCCGGTGCTAACCCAGCCCTGACGGCAGACGTGGCCGTGTGCATCCTCCACCGAGCCGCACACGTGCACCAGCGCTGAGCTGGCTCGTCTACATGGGCGCTTAATTCTCGATGTTGTGGGTTATTAGTCTTTCTCCCACGTCCGTGAACTGAGGGGTGGAGCTTTTGTTTGAAGCAAACTGCCAACGCGTAACCACCTAGTAGCGCTGGAGTCGAAGCCACCCTGGTCACACTGGTCTGTGCCGCCTCCCCATAAGGCCCTGCAGGTGTCTCTTCTGGGCCTAGCCCAGCCCAGCCCAGCCCCAGGGTGGTCTTTCCTTCATTTTGCATTCTGTGGGGGACCATGGAAGGGGGTCCTCCATTTCTCATGCTTCTGCAGGACACTCCCCACCCTTGCCGGGATGGTGTGGGCCGGGTCTTTGTCCTCTGTCCTCTGGGAGCACGAGTCTGGGCCGCAGGGTAGGTGGGGGCTTGGGCACGAAGGGTAGGCCCTTGTGGGGCTCACGCTCTGTCCCCTGCAGGACTGGATCATCGCTCCCGAAGGCTATGCCGCTTACTACTGTGAGGGGGAGTGTGCCTTCCCCCTGAACTCCTACATGAACGCCACCAACCACGCCATCGTGCAGACGCTGGTGAGTGGGGCCTGCGTGCCGTCTGGGCATGCTCCGCTCGGTGGGGTGACGGCAGGGTCTGGTGGCCCTGCCCAGCTGCTCCTCCAGGCTGGGGCCCTGACTTTCCGCGGGCCCTGGGCACTCCTCCTGTCATAGGCCCCTTCCTCCGTTAAAAAAAAAAAAAGAGAGATTAAAGATGTTATTTTACAACAGCATTGGCATAAAGATATGTATCATCCCCCACCCTCAAGTTCATGTATTTCTCCCCATTCTGGAAGAAATAAGCACAGTTTCAGGGGCTCCCAAAGGTGTCTTGGATAATGGTCACTGTGGCTAATGGCGAGGTCAGTCCTGGCCCTGCCTCTCTGGGCGGCTGTTCTTAGTTGACCACACATCTGCTCCGCCCCCATAGGTGCCCCCGCATCCCCGAGAGTCGGGGCGTCCCTGGGTTCAGACCAGCCTGAGAGCCTGTCCACTCCCCAAACTCATGTCTTTGCCTCCTAGCCTTAAACTTTGGGGGGTCAGCCACCCAAGGGTGTCTGCTGAGCATCTTCTGCAGGTAAACCTGCCCTGGGAGCTGAGGGCATTGCAGGGAACAGCACAGACCTGGTCCCTGCCTTCAGGGCCTCAGTTTCCAGGGAGAGAAGCAATCAGGTGAACAGAGGATGCGGGAGAGGAGTAAGCAGGACAGCGAGGTGGGGCAGGGCGGGGGCTGTTTCAGGTCGAACTTCCATGGGGTCACTGGAGGGTTCAGTGTGATAAGAAGATAGGCTTTTAACAGGATGCACAGCCCTGGCGACCCTTGGTAGAAGTGGTTTTTACTACTCTACCGAAAATATCAGTTGTAATAAAAATTAGGGACTTGGCTCTTCTCCTTAGAATCTGAGGCTCAGGGATCTTGATTATCTAGCTCCCTGCCAGGAACATTATTGAGGCCTTTCCCTGGCTTGAATGCTCCTGGTGACAGAGAGCTCATTACCCAGGGCCATCCCCTCAGTCCTACAGTTCTGTTTGTTCTGAAACTTTTTTGGCTTCTTTTAAAGGTTTAGTGGTAGAGTTGGTACTGACCCACGTGTTATGTCTTGGAGAAAAAGCTCCCCTGTTCCTTTCATTTGGACCATGCTCTGCCCTTCCGAGGGAAGGCTTCTTTTTTAGCCATGCTTTTCCAAGGCCCTTCCTTGGAAAGGAAGGTAAATTCTGAAGCCCTGCTCAGGATTGAAATGAATAATGCCCCCAACCTGTTCCTTGGGCCAGGCCTGTTCCCCTGTGCCCGCATGCCCCCTCAGGCCCTGCCTTGGTGGCCCCTGGGGGGTGCCAGGGGGGTCTCCCAGGCTACCAGGGCACACCTCTACCCTCCGACCCCTGCTTCATGGCCCATGTAGCGGGAGCCTGGCTGTCCCCTGATCACCTACTTAGTCTGCGTGTCACAAGAGAGCCCTGGGATCAGAACGGGAGTTCTGATTATTCTGAAAAAGAAGTTCTGTGGTCATGTTTAAAAAGGTGGAAGGGAAGAAAAAATAAAATAAGGTAAAAATTGAGAGGGAGACAAACCATAAGAGATGCCGAGCTCTAGGAAACAAACTGAGGGCCGCTGGAGGGGAGGGTGGTGGGCGGCTGGGGTAACTGGGGGACGGGCATTAAGGAGGGCAGGTGATGTGATGAGCACTGGGTGTTGTTTGCACCTGATGAATCACAAAATTCTACCTCTGAAACAACAACAACAAAAAAGCTGATGGGGGTGGGAATCCTTGCCTGCTGGGAGTCCTGGTGAAAAACAGAGGAAATGAGCTGATGTCTGGGATTTGCTTTCAAATTATTCAAGGGTGGAAGAGGCGGTATAGATTTGTAAGGTCTGAAACAGTCCGTAATAAAAAGCTAAAACATGTGCTGGCTTATCTCAGAGGTCACAGGCTAGAGGCTGCCACAGAGTGCTTTCAGTTGGCACACGTTGTGCGTCAGAAACCTGGAAGTTTCACATAAAAATTCAGCAGAACTAGGTCTCTGGCCTGTCCTGGCCACTCGGCACAGCCAACCGCACTGCCTTTGCTTGGCCGCGGTCAGCGGCAGCAGCTGCCCTCCGGGTCGCCCCAACCCCCACTATTCCCTCTTGTTTTATTCCTCACCTGCCTTGCGCACCCAGGGGTGCTTACGCGGCCCCTTCAGGCTTTTTTTTTTTTTTTAATTTTTTATTTATTTATTACAGTCACAGAGAGAGAGAGAGAGGCAGAGACACAGGCAGAGAGAGAAGCAGGCTCCATGCACCGGGAGCCCGACGTGGGATTCGGTCCCGGGTCTCCAGGATCGCGCCCTGGGCCAAAGGCAGGCGCCAAACCGCTGTGCCACCCAGGGATCCCCCCCTTCAGGCTTTTGAGTTTGTTTGCCCCCAGCTCTCGTCCCCTGTAAGGTGCAGAGAATCTTATGAGCGAGAAGGAGCAGTAACCCGAGCGGCTAGCTGGCGTGTTTCTTCATTCCTCCCTTCTAGACCTTCTTCCTTCTTGTTGACGTCCCACCCAGTGTTTGCCCAACTTTGTCCTCCTGGTTTTACTGCTAGAAGAGTCTAGTATAATTTGGATCTGCACTATCCAATATAGTAATACAGTGACCGCTTTTGCACGTGGCTCTTGAACACCTGAAATACGGCCAGTCGGAATCAAGATGCTTTCTCAGTCTAAAATACATGCTAGGTTTTAAAGACTTAATACCAAAAAAATTTTTTTAAATTAAAAAAAAAAAAGATACTTTATGGCAAGTGTGTGTTGAAACAATAGTCTTTTTTTTTTTTTAAATATTGGGTTAAATGAAATATCTTATTTAATTTTACCAATTTCTTTTCCATCTTTTCAAATGTGGCTGCTAGAACATTTTAAATTACACGTGTGATTTGCATTGTATTTTTCTTGGACGGGACAGGTCTAGCCCAGAGGTCGGCCACTTTGTTCTGAAAAAGTCCAGATGGTAAATATTTTTAGCTTTGTGAGTCACAAAGCCTCTGTGGCAGCTGAACTCTGCCATTGGCGTGCAGAAGCAGCCCCAGATACTACAGAGCGAATGAGCGTGACTGGATGCTAATAAAACTTTATTGACAAACCGGCAGGGGGGCAGGATGCGGCCTGCAGGCCCACTCTGTCTAAGCCAGGGCTTCCCCACTCGGGGCAGTTCCGCCTCCCAGGAGACCTTTGACGATGTCTGGAGACATTTTTGGTGGGCACGGTTGGGGGTGGTGTGCCTCTGGCTGCTTGGGGGTAGAGCCCAGAGACGCTGTGAAACACTCTGCAGTGCACAGGACAGCCCCGCAGCAGAGAACCACCTGGCTCCTAGCTTCCCAGCTGTGTGCTGCCCAGACCTGTGTGCTCTGGTGCCCTGGTCTGTGCAATAGCAGCAGAGGTCATGTGTCACTGGCTAGAACTGCAAGTGTCACCTGCAGTCACTGCTGGGGAGGTGGGTGTGTGTGTGTGTCACATGCCACTGTTTTGCCCAAGCAGCTCCCGTTCCTTACAGAAATGAGGCTGGGAGCAGTGACCCAGCGCTTCTCACCACTGCCACCATTCGGTGTGTGTTCCAGGTCCACTTCATCAACCCCGAAACGGTGCCCAAGCCATGCTGTGCCCCCACTCAGCTCAACGCCATCTCTGTCCTCTACTTCGACGACAGCTCCAACGTCATCCTGAAGAAATACAGAAACATGGTCGTCCGAGCCTGTGGCTGCCACTAGCGCCTCCTGGAGGTCAGGCCCTCAGGGAGGCCGCGTTGTTCCCGGATCCTTGGGAACCCCCACCACCCAGCACAGTGACCACCTTTTGGAGACCTGCCCCGCCCCCGTCCCCAATCTTAATGGCGTAGGAGGATTAAGGAATTTGAGAGGCAAATGCCTTTTGATCAGGTTTTCATCGGCCTCCTGTGGACAAGATCCTACATGCTGCTGCAGGCAAAACCTAAAGGAAAAAAAATATATAAAGAAAAATTGCCCGGCCACGATCATTGGTTGTGAAGTCTCAGCCGTGCACTGACTCATTCCCAGGGGTAATTAGGAGCACCCTTCAGCCAGGCCACCCAGCAGCGGGAGGAAGGGGGCACGGCGAGGGGTGGGCACATTTGTGTCTGTGCACAAGGAAAATTGACACGGAAGTTCCTGTAATAAATGTCACAATAAAACGAATGAATGAAAATGGTTAGGATGTTACAGATATATTTTCCTAAACAATTTATCCCCATTTCTTGGTTTATTCTGATTTCATAAACAGAAGCCGTGGCCGGTGGAGGAAGGGGAGGCCCCCCTCTCCGTTCCATTCTGGTTTCATTCTGAGGCTTGCAGAGGCCTGCTGTTTACATAGACTTGCCCAAATCCAAGATTTGACCGGGAAGAGAGAGGGCAAATTTTTGCTCGCAGGAGGGGTTGTGTTGACTTTGAAGGAAAAATACGTTCCATCCTTGCTGGGTGTGTGGTGGCAGAAATTAAAATAGGCGTGTGAAGCACCGGCAGACATTTGGAATTGGTTTTCCAGCCCTCCTCATGGTAGAAAAATCAATGTGGAATGACAGAGTGGAAGGGATAGCAATCAGGAGAGAACCCACAACGTGACCCTGAACTGTAGCTAACACAGCCCTATTTAAAGAAGTGCCAACAAAACCTCACTCTAGATAAGGGTGGGGTGGGCAGGGGTACTGTCCCTCCTCCAGGTCTTTTCCCCTGTTGGTTATTGATGGGCAGCAGCATTCTGAACTCTGGGTTCCAACCAGGGCCCCTGTGGCCACCTATGTTCATTTGCAGACCCCTACTGAGGGCTCTGCAAACAATCAGCTCCTTGACGTAAGGAGCAGATAGCATCGTTGGAGATCTGCTAGGTGCAGGGTATGCTGGATATGAATCTCATATGGAGGGATCTAGAAGCTGCTTTGAGAGTGATGTCCTGAGCATTCTGATTCAAAGGTGCCATCTCTGATGTGGCTCTTGGCATGAGCCTCCCTTGGCCAGCGGGTCCCTAAATGCCGTGCACCCCGCCTCTAGCTGCAACACAGACCTTGCAGAACTCTGAGCTGTCTGGGAACAAAGAGCAGAGTTATCCAGATGAGGCCTGTGCCCCTGGAACCCAGGCCAAGGGGAATCATTTCTTCACTTTGATTGAGTTGGTTCCTAGAAACACTGGGGCCCCATTTTAATTTTCTTTTATTTTTCTTCTTCAGTAGCTTAGGCTGCAGCCTCTACTCTGCCTGGTAAATGGGGAACAGTCACTGTTTTTGCTGAACTTTGTTTTATCTGTTGGCAGATCTGGGGATTTTCGTGTGGTTCACCCTTGTTGTAGATTCTCTCACCACTTACTCCCCACCTGGCTCCTGGCTAGCATCCTTTGTACATTGAAACATGTAAATAATTGTTACAAAACAAAGAAATTATTTATGTCCATCAGAAGCTCATTTTACACCCTCCTTCGGTCCCTTGTTCAGGATGATGAGTTCGCTTACCCCCAGCCTGTTTGTTTTCTTATTTAAGACTATTTATTAATGGTCAGACCAATGTACCTTCAGCTGTTGCATAGAGCAGTCTTCAGCAAATTTTCTGTATAAATAGACAAATAAAAAGGGTTTTGACTTTTCAATAAAAAGGAGACATTTGGTTCTGATTCTTGGGGCTGTGTATGTCTGTGTGTGTCGTTTTTTCTCTCAACTCCTGGACATTAGAGTTCTCTTGGTTTGCTAAGAACTCTCTGCTTGGGCCCCCACCATTAACACGCTGTTTATCATCCAGGCCCTGGGGAGAAAGGGGCGCTCATCAATATTTGGTGCAGCTGTGTGGGGCTCCAGGCAGGAGAGATGGAACCCAACAACAAATGGGAATTTGGTAGGCTCTGCTACAAAGATCCTTGATTGAATTACAGTGCAGCTGTCAACAGCTGTTTCAAAGAGGCAGGGGGTAAATTAGCTGTGTTTACTGCTAACATAGTTTAAAGATTTAGTCATCCCAATAAAATAGAGGCACAAGAAAGAAAGAAAAAAAGAAAGGCGGGGTGGGGGAAGTGTACACCCAAAACTAAAGCAGCCCAGGCCCCAAAGCCAACATTGTCCAGTGCGAATTATTTCAGTGGTTTGGGGGCTGCTGTTGGCTCCCGGCTCAGGCTGTGGAGGGGCCCTGGGGCTCTGGAGGAGGCAGGGAGGGGCCCACCACCTAACTGTGCACAGAGCAGCATTCGGTGGTGCAGCTCGCAGCGACAGCTCAGGTTCCTGCTCGCTTTGAAGCGCACCCTGAGGTCACCTGATGGATGTTAGAACCGCAGCTGTTCCAGGGCCAGACTGTTCGCTCTTCCCCGTTGCCCCCAGTGAAGCAGCTGCTCCTAACCAGTTCCAGCGCCTGTGATTTCCAAACCCTCTTGTCACTGTCCTGATGCACAAATTAGCTTTTGTTCTGTTTCCAGGCCAAAGACCAGAGCCACAAACCGGGGGCGGAAGAGGGGGGCCCAGATGCGGCCTGCAGACGCGTCTTATCCACTCCAGCCCCCACCCCCGCATGGTGTTTATATGTCTTCAAAGAGTGAATTCATGGCCAACGTGTTTTTGAGAACTAGAAGTAGGGGATGAAAAAAAGCCCCATCCTGGCTTCTCTTGAGAAATGGGCAGATCTGGCTACCCTGGGCCCCCTTCCTGCATGGAACTCTCGGCTAGGGCCGAAGAGTGGTTGTTGCCACACTCCCCACTACTCCCAGCTGCCTCTCACGAAGGGGTGAATGTCCGTTGCTGTTACAATCATCGCTGCCCGCTATGTATTTGTCCCGTGTGTCTATGAAGAGCGGGAAGGTACAAGCTAGGTCGGGAGGGCCTCACCTGCAGGAGGAAGCAGAGAGGACAAGCGTTCTTCACCCCTGCCTCACCTCCCCGTCTGGCACCTGTCCGGGCCCCGGTAGGCACGTGTGTTTGTGGCTGCAGCACCACACGTAGCCTCATCTTTTGCCTTCACGTTTCCCTTCCTGCCTTCCACCTCTTGCTCATTTCCACCGTGGAGCAGTTTTTCATCACCTGCTCTCTGAGCTCCAGCATCAGGTACCATTTGCTTCTGTTGCTTGGCCTGACGTCTCCACTGGCCATACAGAGTGGGTGCAGAGAGGTGAAGGCATTTACTCAAAGTCCCAGCTAATCAGGACTGGATCTAGAAACCGAACCCCAAAGCCTGGGCTCCGCTGAGCTCACTGGAGCTGAGATCTGCTGGGGCTTCCCGTGAAAGTGGGAGTTCCTGGACCTCAGCCCCCACCCTCCTAATGTCCCAATCCCACACGTCAGGCCCTGGACCCATGCCGACTTCCTGGACCACAGTGCAGGCCTGGGGACTCCCCACTACTCCCACGCTGCTCGAAGTCCGCCCTTGCCCGACGTGGAGCTCCGTCCCTGGGTGGGGCCTGTGGCCGGGCCAGCTGCTTCTGCAGAGCTGTGCCCCGTGCAGAGGCTTTGGGGAGCATCCTTCCACGTGTGTCCCAGCCTCTAGGGCTGCTGGCTTCCCTGGCTTGTGGCAATTGTCACTCCAGTCTTGGCTCTGTCCTCACGTGGCCTCTGCATCTGCCTATGTGTCTTTCCTGTGTTTGTCTCTTAGAGGGACACTTGTCATTGGATTAAGGATTCCCTGGATAGTGCAGGATGCTCTCAACTCAACAGCCTTAATTACATCTGCAAAGACCTTTTCTCCAAATAAGGTCACAAGTACTAGGGATGAGGATGTGGACAGATCATTTTGAGGCCACCATTCGATCCATTACTGTAAGCCTCTCGTCCTTTTCACAAGGCCTTGTCCTTCTCTCCCACCAGTAAGTTTCGGGGCCTCACAGAACTTTCCAGCCAGCCTCAGATGGTCCACACAACGTGCCTCGTGCCCGACGTGCTGGTGGTGTGAGAGTTGCAGCTTCCTGCCCTATGCCGTGGCTGGCCAAAGGGCCTGGTAGCCCACCCCCGGCTCCCCCTACTCCTACCCATTGCCCACACGCTACAGGAGCCACCATCCTCTGGTTGGGTTCATGCGGCCCAGGGATCCAGGCCAGGTCAGCCCTGGAGGGGCGGGGAGACCACTCACAGGGGTGACCACAGCCAAGGGCAGCCAAACCATGGAGCCCTCTACAGGAGCAGCGATCACTTGGAGAAAGCCCGACCGCCCTCTGGCCAGAAGCATTCCTTCACTCACCTGCTCATGCACTAATTCCTGGTATCTGCTGGATGCCAGCACCGCTGCAGGCACCGGAGATGAGGACCAGGCAAGGCGTCTGCTCGATGAAGCCTGCATCTGGGGAGCACAGGAAACAAACAGCATGGCTGTGCGGACCCCTTCCTTCACGCAAAATAATACAAATTCTGTTTTATGATGGTGTTGGAAAAAAGACAGAGATCAGGCTGAATCACATTCATTTCTTATCTTCTGATTTTATTTTTTTAAGATTTTATTTACTTAGAGAGCACACGCATAAGTAGTAGGGAGGGGTACTGGGAGAGGGAGCAACAGACTCCCCGCTGAGCCGGGAGCCCAATGTAGGACTCGATCCCAGGACCCGGGGATGATGACCTGAGCCGGAGGCAGAAGCTTAACTAGTGAGCCACCCAGATGCCCTTGCCTTCTGATTTTAGAAGACATCAATCCATTTTGTGGGCCCCTGATGGTACCACGAGCCCCGGGCACTGTGTCCACGGTGCCTGATGGACAAGCTGGCACTGACGGCGGGCGATTTGGTGGCAAGTAATGATGTGTATCAGGAGGAAACAGTGGGCAGGGAGAGGAAGTGAGGGTTGGCAGCCACGCTCCTCAGATGGAGCTGTCAAGGGACAGCTTGGGGCCCTTGCAGCTGAGACCCCGAAGGAAGGACAGAGCAGACCTGTGAAAGGCAATGGAGTTACTGTAGGGAAGAGCATTTCTGCCTGAGGGATTAGCATGTGCAAAGGCTCTGGGGCCCCAGTTGAACCTCTCCCGCCTCCTCATCTGTAGAGGCTGAAGGTGGGGTGAGCACTGGTGCCCCTCACCCGGTGTTTGGGGTGAGAAATGACACCTCGTCAAATTCATTGGTGGAGGCTGCAGAGAGGATGCTCACCACCAGCTCACCAGCTCGGGGGAAGACCTCTGCTGCTTTCTTACAAATACCTGTTTGGAATGAAGGAGAACTCTCACGCCACAGAGTCCAGAGACAGCGTGTGTTGGGCAGAGGGGCCTGCGATCGGTTACTTAGCCGTGGGTCCCTCACTGTGGGCAACTCTCTACCATCTCTGTGACCTCGGTTTTCTCAGCTGCGAGATGGTATGGTGCCCACCTAGATTATTTAGAATTAGCATCAGTGGCATATAACAGAGAAACCCGAATAACAGGGGCTTAAATAAGATAAATGTTTCCCTCTCATTTAAAAGCAGTCTGAAAGGCAGCTGTCCTAGGTCAGGATGGCAGCTCCACTGTACCATTTGGGATCTAGTCTCTGCCTTTCTGCTCTGTCATCCTAATTCATGGCTTCCATCCTCAACAATCCACCTCGTAGTCCATCATGGCTGCTGGGGCACCAGCCATCATATCCATATTCTAGGCTGACTGCTCCCTTCAAGCAGCCATCCTAAAGAAGTAGACACAAAATGCCCATTCACTTCCAATTAACAAAATTACAGTCACATGGCCACACCCGGCTGTAGGGGAGACTGGAAACTCTAGTGTTTTATTCTAGGTGGCAATGTACATAGTCAAAAATCAGCAGTGAGGGTTCTATCATCATCGGAATTTTAGGGACGCTGGAACATCCTAAGTAGTTAGCTGTTTGTATTCAAATTCTATCGCTACACACCCATTACTGAAACTTGTTGCCTTAAATCATCTCCCATTTATTATCTTACACCTTCTGTGGGTCAGAAGTGTAGGCAAGGTGTAGCCAGGTCCTCTGCTCAGGACCTCACAAGGCTACAGTCAACGTGTCGTGGCTGCATTCTTACCAGGAGCCTGAGTCTTCTTCAAGTTCATTCGGGTTGTTGGCTAAATTCAATCCCTCGCGACCTTTCCTTGCTGGCTGTCAGCTGAGGTCACTCTCAGCTCCTAGAGGCCACTCTCAGCTCCTTTACATGTGGACCTTTCACAATGTGGCCACTTCGTTCTTCAAAGCCAGCCGGAGGTTCCTTGTTCTGCTAAAGATTTCACCTGCTTAGGCCAGACCCACCCAGAATAATCTCTCTTTGATTAACTCAGAGTCAGTTGGTTTGGGGCCCATATTGCACCTGCAAAATCCCTTCATCTTTGGGGCCAATGATTATATGTCGGGCAGAAATCTGGGGGAGCCGCGCGTTACAGAGGGTGTGAGAGGCACCACGTACACAGAAGGTCCCTGGCAAGTAGCAGGCCCAGAAGAGAGCGATGACTAGAGCTGAATGCAGGGTCCTGCCCCTGAGAAGCCCCCTACCCCACCAAATGAGTGGCACCATTTGAGTTGTGCCGAGAATCATTACCTGTCGTCCCCAAATTCTTTGTAAAGTCACTTATCGCCTGAGCTACTCTCATATGTGCCTGGGGAGGATGATGGACTGACCTGACTGGATCTTTGCAAGACCTGGTAGGAGCTCTGGAGTGCTCCCTCCGGGCCGGGGACCCCACCCAAGGCACACGGAGCTTTGCACTTGAGCTCATCGAAAGCCGGGGCAAGCTGAGAGCTGCGAACGCCAACTGCCCTTCCCACTTTCTCTATGACCCGGGAGGTGGAGAACATTCACGGTGGCTGGATGTTAGTGAACCGGACCCCGCACACCTCCAGGGGGCGCTGTTTACAGGCTGGGGGGTCCATGAAAGCCGCGCTTCCAGATGGGGCCCTGCAGAGGCAGCCCTGCCCAGCCCTGAGTCCAGGGGCATCTGCCGGCGGGACGGACCCTCTCTCAGGGGACCCAGTCCTTACCAGGACTCGGCCTCACCCTCAGGGTGAAGTCTGTCCATCCCTTCCAAGGATACTTACAGTGACTTCTTCCAGACGCGTTTCCCTGCGCCTGTGGATCACTTCACACTGGCTCAGACGGCCTCAGAACTCTGGCACTGGCCCCTCTTGGTCTTAGATTTGAGAAAATAAAAATAGAAGAGGAAAAACACAGAACTCTCCAAAGCCTTTGGAGCTGCGACAGCTGTTTGGACGGAGGCAAAGTGCACCTGGCCTTGGAGAGCGGTGCCTGCTCCGCCGGCGAGCAGGCTCAGGGGGTGGCCCGGGGAGCAGGGGCTCCGGCCCCCCGACTCCACGGGGTGCAAGGCCCAGAGCTGGCCCTGCCTGCCGTGCTGTGAGTACTGAGGTGTGGCCACAGACCTCGTCACCACAGCGGGCACTGTGAGACGGTACAAACTCTCCTGCCGCCAGGGCCAGCCTCGCGGGCCACGCGCCCCAGGCAGCTACGCAGGGCTCTGTGCTCCGAATGGCCCCTTGTCGGGTTCAATGTGTCTTTGTCACTGTCCTGAAATTCTTCCTGCCTCCTAAGCGAGCACCACCACCACCACCACCACCACCCCGGCTGTCCTGTGCCAGGTGAGGAAAAAAGACTTTGGTGTCAGGCCTGGGGTCCAGTTGGGTCCTTGCCACATTGGCTGTTCAGCAAGTACATTTGGAGCACCGACACGCCGTGACCAGTGTTCTGGGCACCGAGGATACCCCATGAGCAATGGGGAGACGAGGGCCCCATGCTCTTAGACCCATACCCCACGAGCCAAGAGAGCAGCAGGGCGAATAGACAACCAAGGGAAGGGGGCTGAGCATGGGACGAGTTGGGTGGGGATCAGTGTGGGGCCCCGAGGGGAACAGAAGGCGCTCAAATCAGGACCAGTTGAGGGGGGCATCAGGAAGGGGGTGTAACAAGGGTGTGCAGAGTGTACAGAATCACCACGTGTAGTGCCCCACAGACCCCGAGGGACAGACACGAGGCCGGCAGACAGGTGACGTCTCAGCCTCGGCACCACCACCATTGGGGCGGGTCATTCTCTCTGCGGGGCATCCTGGCCCCTGTAGGATGCTCAGCAGCATCGCTGGCCCCCATCCTCTCAATGCCAATAGCATCCCCTGAGTTGTGACAGCCGCTTATGTCACCTGACATTGGCGAACGTTCCCTGGGAACACCGATGCTCCCGGCTGAGAGCCACCGATGGTGAGAGGTTCTGGAGAAGCCCCGTGATGTCCAGCCTGCTGGACTGGAGACCGAGTCCGCTCTCTGGCACTGCCTGCCTCGTTGGGAGGGCGGTGAGCACCTGCCGGGGCAGTGAGGGGGCAGTTGACAGCTGGCATTTATTCCAGAGGACGGCGGAAGGAAACTCCTGTAGCAGGTGGGGCCGTGGGACCTTGAATGCCCTGGTAAAGGGAGAATTTGAGTCTCTTACGAGCTGACACATCCCGAAGACCACGTGGTGACCACATAGCTCCCCAAAGCCCCGGCTTCCTCTTCTGTCAAATGGGCATAGTAATGATAACCTCTTAGGGACATTGAGGGCGTGAAATGACAGGACGTAAGCAGAGGACTCACCTCAGGGCCTGGCTTCCTGCCGCAGCCAGAGTGATCCTGTTAAACAAAAGACCTCTGCTCAGAACCTTCCACTGTGAGTCCAATAACCCGAAAGGCCCCACAGCACCTGCCCCGCTCCCGGTTTCCTGGGACTCCGTACCAAATGACCACCAGCCAGTGCCTTCCAGCAGCACGAACTTACCCCTTACGGTTCTGGGGCTCAGGAGTCTTCTCGGGCCACAGAAGGCTGGTTCCTCCCAGAGACTGGAGGGCCCCCCCGCCTTTGCCAGCTCCTAGAGCCCCCTGCTGTCACCCCTCGGCCTGTGGCCCCTTCCCCAGCCTCAGGGCAGCAGGGTGGCATCTTCACATCCCCTCACATCTTTCTCCGATCCGCCTCCTTCCCTCACAGGGACCCTAGTGATGATGTTGGCCTCACCCACCTAACCCAAGATAATCTCCCCATCTCAGCATCCTTCGCATCTGCAAGGTCCCCAGTGCAAGGTGGGATATGATAATAAACAAACAAACAAACAAACAAACAAACAAACGTCTGATCTTTGTTCCCAGTTCCTGGCACAGGGCTTCTAAAACCCTGGGATTCCCTGAGGGATGCAAAGAGGGGTTTTCGAGATGTTCTCCGATTCCCAGAACTAGCTACCTCCAGCCACATCTGAGTTTATGCTAATGAGGTGATGCTTGCCTGAACCGGGTGGGGGGGGTTGGGAGGGGGACCCTGGGATTAGAAGAGGGTTGGAACTTCCAG
Organism: Canis aureus; assembly: GCF_053574225.1. Lineage (NCBI taxonomy): Eukaryota > Metazoa > Chordata > Mammalia > Carnivora > Canidae > Canis > Canis aureus. The sequence continues at coordinate 47,697,506 of NC_135636.1, read as the reverse complement.
CCCAATCCCCTGACCTCCGGGAGGTGAGAGGGGCTGGAGATCGAGGGAGTCACCATCGGCCAAGGATTTACCCAACGCTGCCTACTTAATGGGACATCCAATAAAACCCTGAAAAATGGGGTCTGGGGGGCTTCCCCACTGGAGGTCACATGGGGGGTGTGGGGAGGGGGGTGCGCTGGCGAGGGAGAGGGCCTGGAAGCTCTACGTCCCTCTCTCCCCACAAAGATCCTTTGCCCCGGGCATCTCTTCCATTTGGCAATTCCTGACTTCAGAATAAACTGGAAGTTTGTAGTAAACTGTAGTAAAGTGACTCCTGAGTTCTGTGAGCTGCTCTAGCCGACTGTCAAGACCGAGGGGGGGTCGTGGAAACCCCCGACGCACAGCCAGTGGGTCAGAAGTATAGGTGACTCCTGGGGCCTACAGGTGCTGTAGGGGCGTGGGGTGGCCTGCGGGGGAGCTCTCAACCCGGGGGTCTGCACACTCTCCCGGTAACTAGTGCAGGACGAAGGGAATCACAGGACACTCAGTGGGTGTCTAAGGATTTGAAGAATTGGCTGGTGTGGGGGACTCCCCCACTTCACCACCACATTTGGAGTCAGAAGCGTGGTAGGTGAAAACAGCTGGCACAGAGTAACACAGGCCACCTCTTTGGAGGTACCCTACCCACGGATTCCAGAGATTAGGATGTGGACAGCTTTGAGGGGACATTGTTCAGCCCTCTGCGCCTCACCCCACCCCCTCCCCCGTTCTGTACTCCGCTACAGCGGCACACCCTCCGAGCTCAACACCCCAGGCGTGCTCTGCCTCAGGACCTTTGCACTGGCTCCAGCCTGTGCCAGGAAGGCTGTTCCTCCAGACAGGGGCCTGCTGTTCCCTAAGCTTCATCAGTTCTTTGCCCCAGGTCACCTTGTGCATGAGCCCTACTCGTGGCCAGGACTTTGGTCTGTTTCGGACACTGTACTGTCCCCAGTGCCCAGCCCAGGGCTTGGCACACAGCAGAGCTTCCTTGACTTGTTTGAGGAATACATGTCATTACCGTCATTGCCAGGCTTGGAACCAGACGGAGTCTGCCCTCAGTAGCTGCATGAACTTGGGGAGGCCTGGCCCTCTGCATCCCTCCCTTTCAGATCCAGGCTCGGGTCAGGGTCTCACAGTTGGCTTCCCTGGGTGGGTACTTTTTGGGATCATCAGTGAGAAGTTTCCTCGGGTGTGCCCAGCGCGCCAACGGAGCGGTGAACCTTCTCGCTGACGTTCATCCCGGGCAGGTGGCTGTCCTCTCTGCGACGGCGAGTGGCCGGGGGAGTTGGGAAGCACGCCTCTGAACCTGCTCCCCCACATTCACGACCTTATTTAATGCCTGTGAGCAAGCCTCCGAGTGCGAGATGACATAACCCCCAAGGACAGTTTGTGCGTGTGTCGGGTGGGGGTGGCAGGAGCGGTGGGGACCGAGGTGGGGGGGGGGTGCACACGTGGACCAGCACTTGCTGAGGCCTGCACCTTTGTCCTTGACCCTCGATGGTGCATCTCCGACTTAAGTGAGTCATAGAAATGCTGATTAAAAATGGTTTCAATCGTTAAAGCCAACAATTCGAGTTCTGACCCTCTAACTCACACATTCGAGTTCTGACCCTCTAACCGAATCCAGATCCGGGATCTCTCTATTTTAGGAGGTTTTAGCAGAAGCCCTCTTACACTTTCCGTCTAGCCCAGAGCTTTGCCCCTCCGCCCTGCGTCCCACCGTGGCCTGTGGGCGGGTGGGTTGTCCGGAGGGGCTGCCAGGGGGATGGAAATAACCACTCGGAGCAGATTTCTCCCCCAATGGCCTTGGGGGAGGATGGTTTCTCCAAACCAGCGCTGGCTTTTGTTCTCCTCTGTGTAGCCTGTTGATGAAGGACAGGATGACAGACGCCTGTGCCCCATCCCATCCTGTCCCTTTGAGTGGTCCCTAAAATAATACCATTAGTGGGGCCAAGCGGGGGCTCCTTATCTTCGGAGTGGGCCCGCCGATAACGCTGAGCGGGTCTTCTCGGAAGTCCTGGGCTGAGACGGGGACGGCGGTTGTGGGTTTGATGCACCGCAAGGGTCTTTGCTTCCCAGCCAGCCTGGTGACATTCCAGGGGTATAAATAGCCCAGGAACGGAGGCCTGATTGTGCAGGCGTGACATGGGTGGCAGAGTCTGGCACACCCTGGGTCCGTGACACCCATGGAGTCACGTGCGCACAGCAGGTGCCACTGTTCCTCGGCCAGTGTCCTCAGCCAGAGTGGGCCTCTGGGCGCTGGGGATGCTCGGTGGACTCACCTGGGACGGCATGTCTTCTAGCTTTCGCCCAGCTGTGAGCTCCTGTCCCTGCCATGGGCTGCGGGGGGCTCCCCTGCAGCGTCACCCGAAGCCTCCGTCTGGCTGCCTACGTCCAGCTCATCACCAGAACGCGCCTGTGGTTAACACGGATTATTCCTAATCTTAGATTTGGAAATAAACAGCAGCTCATGGGAAGAGGTAAAACATCATGTAGAAACCCAACCTTCTCTCACCGGACGTAAAACACTGTGTGCATTTCCGCTCCTCTGGTCTGTTCATAAATGTCTGACTCGTCCGTTCCACACGCCCGACACCTGTTGTCCTGGAAAACGAGCACGCAGCAGGGAGAGAGACACAGGTTAGACACCATCAACCGATGTCCCAAACCAAGTGACAGCCCACCAACCACGGAAAGAGGCTCACAAGACACAGCGGCTGTGGACAACGGGACAATTATGCGGGGGGGAGGGGGGGGTACTCTGGCCACGTTAGGACAGGTTTCCAGAGATGGCTCCTCTGAGAAGGTGACGTTTCAGCTGAGACAGGATGACAAGGGGAGTTCCCATCAGCCCAGCTCCCCACCACCCCCTGGACAAGGGGAACACAGTCAAGGGCATGTCATTGCATTATTCTGCGCTTCCTACTGAAGTGTGACATCAGTGCCCCAAAGGGCATAAGCTTGCGAGAATGAATATTCACCAAGTGAACCCTGAGGGATAGTCTCTGCGCTGAAAAGAAATCAAGAAATAGCATCATGGCTCTAAGGGGCCTCTTGTGGGACAGCCTCGCCTCCCAGGGGGAACCATTGCCCTGATTCTCACCCCTACCCCCCCCCCAAATTAGTTTTGCCTGTCAGAGAAAGTCAGGCAAACAAAACAGGATGATACGTGTTTTCGGGGGTCTGGCCTTTTTTCCTGAACATTCGGTTTGTAAGCGTCACCCACCTTGTGTCTGGCTGTCAGCTGCTCCTTTCCACCGCTGTGTCGTACTCCATTATGTGGATGCAGCAAATCCTCCTCATCCTTCCATCTGGTGGCTCAGAGTTCCTGTTGAAGGAGGAGCCGCTGCTACGAACGACCTCTCCTCCCTGCCTTTTGGTGAACATTGGCCCACACCTCGGTCAGATCTATTCCCAGGGGACAGCACGGCTGGGTCAAGGAGTTGCAAGTCGTTCGCTTGAGTTGATTCTGCCAAACTGTCATCCAGGGTGGCTGGACACTAAATCCTCACCAGCAGCATGGGGGGCCCGTTGGCCCAGCATCCTTGCCAACGGCTGGTATGTCCACCTTTTTCATTCTGCACAGTCCTGCGAGTTATTCAGTTCAGTTTGGAATATCTTGTTTTGAATCTGTTCATTTGAGGGGGCTGCACAAGCCCTTAAAAGTCTTGGGGCAGGGGCAGGGGCTGGGGCAGGACCAAGACAGGAGGGGGAAATCTCTCCACTAGCTGCTGACCTGTGCACTGTGGCCAGGTGCTGGTCCGGGCATCTCCACCCACTGTCCCAGTCCACCCCTCAAGAGAGATGCTGTGATGGGCCCCCAAGAACATGTGGAGGGCCACGTCCACCGAGAAGGCCACCTCACCCCTACTCACACAGAGGCGTTTGGCAGGCTTGGAAATGGCCCCAGGGAAGAGGATTTGGGCCCAGAGAGAGCAAGTCACTTGCTATGGTCACACAGCTGGGAGCAGGGCTTTGAACCCAGGTCTGTCGCACTTCAGATCCTGCTCTGACTTGCGGCACTCTTCCGGTTTTGAACATCACTGACGTGGGAGCCCACCGTCTGAGAACTTGAACCAGAATCCAGGGAAGCAGCCTCTTGCCCAAACCTGTATGTGGATGAGTTAAAACATAAACAAGTGACCTCACTGGTCACCTACCAAGCACAGCATGAAGAGGGGTTTTGGCAGTGGTCCTGCTCACTGACCGCTCTGTGAGCAACCCTGATAATTCAGGCTCAAGAATCCACTTTGCTCTGGCAGTCCCCACCCCTGGGAAGCCTGGCAGGTCCACCGTGAACGCTGCGCTCGCCAAGGCAGCTGTGGAAAGGAGAGTGATGTGTTTATTTATTTAGGATTTATAGATGGACTGCTTCCCAAAAAAGTTTTTGTGGGAGGCTTGACAAGAAAGCTTAAACATATGAAAAATAGGAAGATTAAAAATAAAATCGGGGTAGCAATTTGTGAAAAGGAGTGGCGAAGTTAATGGCTTGGGCACCTGGCGGGGGAGAGGACCACACAATGTTCGAGGGGCCACCCCGTGGGATGTGAGCACGACACTGACCCCGTGGAAGGCAGGCCGGAGAAACAGAAACACCGGGCCCTTGCTGCTAGAGGGACCAGCCGTCCCGGGTTGCCTGGGACTGACCAGTTTCTTCCGAGGGTGGAAATTTTGGTGCTGTAACTGAGAAAGTCCCAGGCGAACTGACTGGAGTCCGCCACCCCAGCCCTTGGTGACATCACGTGAGCTGCTGAATCCAGCTGTCCTTGAAAGCAGGCCACCACCACCCCTGCTTCGCAGATGTGTATGCCAATACATTCTTCTATTTCTTGTTCTTCCCATAGGAAACTGTGCTTTTGTTACTTTTTACATTTAATTTTTATTATGCAGAGGTAAATACAAAGTTTTTTTTTTTTTTTTTTTTTAAGATTTCATTTATTTATCCATGAGAGTCATAGAGAGAGAGAGGCAGAGACACAGGCAGAGGGAGAAGCAGGCTCCATGCAGGGAGCCCGATGCAGGACTTGATCCTGGGTCTCCAGGACCACGCCCTGGGCTGAAGGTGGCGCTAAACCGTTGAGCCCCCCGGGGCTGCCCTAAGTACAAAGTTAAACCAAATACAAGTTTATAATATAGAGCAGCTGTGGACTGGCCCCAGCTCTAGCACTGCCTCTTGCTCTCAGTGGGGATACAGAAGGGGACCTACCACTCTGGACTTTATTGCACTGGGCACCTGATGAGCATTTGCAATGTGGACATTAGTGCCTTCTAGAAGAAACCACTTTTTTAAAAATTCTTTTGACTCTTTCTTCTCATATATACCTTTGTGTTTCTAAAAAATATGCTCATACTTTTCTTTCTTGATTTCCTATTTTAAGCATTATTCATTGACTTCTCATATGGAACATAAGGATTAAACACATACTATCCTGACGTGTGGACTACTCTCCCACAACTTGTCGATCTATTGATACCAATTCTTAGTGAAATGAATGTTTAGTTTTTATGTAATTATGGCCATGGAAACACTGTTTCCCTTGAGGCCATGTAGTATATTATGGCATCATTTCCTGCACAACCCTTTGTTTTTCCTGAAGTTTATGATTGCCTCTAGAAAATAATCTGCTCAGTTTTCTTTGTGCCTTTAGCTATGTCTTTCTCCAGCTCTCCAAAAGAATTCTAAAAATTTTTCAACACAAAGACATCAGGTAATCTATTGGGTGACTTTCTTTTTGTTTTGGTTTTTCAGTTATTCCTGGTTCCCGGCAGTGGCTTCCAGGCCAGATGCATGCCTGGAACTTCCCCTCACATCACCCAGGGATGAGCTTTTGCCTCCTCCCTGCGGTGGGCCCCCAGTTCCTGGATCCCATGCCTTCATCTTTCAGGGTTTATGCTATTGTATGGTCAGAACAAGTTCTCCAGGAGCTGCTGGGATGAGATACATGGGAGGCAACTTCTTGAAATTTCTAATATATAAAAACATCATTCTATCACACACTTTGATTATTTAGCCCAGTATTAAATGTCTCATTTGAGAATAATTTTCCTCCAGACTTTTGAAGGCCTAGTAAGGCTTGGCTCGTGCTCTTCAGAGTTGCAACATTTCCAGGATTGCTGCTAAGAAGTTTGGGGCTATTCTGATTCCTGTTCATTTGTATATGAACTTTCCCCTCTTTGTCTGGGAAAACTTGGCGTGTCCTTTTTATCTCCAGTTTTCCAAGAATTGTTAATGCTATGATAATTTCTCCCTCCATCCTATCGTCTCTTTCTAGAACTTTTGCTAGTTGTGAGCCAGGTCCCACCATGGAGCCTCTGACTTCTACTTTTCCATCTCCAGGTTTTTACGCCACGTGTAGGGATATTTTTTTACTTTTATCTCTCAATGATTGTATTGACTCTCTCATTACAGTTTTACAAAAGGACATTCTTGCTTCTCCAAAAGTTCTTTTAAGAAAAAAAAATCACATTTCTTTCTTGTACAAATTCAGTCTTTTATCTCTGTGAGGATATTAACTGTGCTTTTTGGTTTTCTTCTCAAGTGAGTTTCTTCTCTCTGCATTGTCTTTGTTTCCTCCATGTTGCATTGTTTTCTGTGTGTGTGCTTTGATTTCTGGTTCTGATGAGGAGGCAGTCCCTGTGGCAGGTGAAGGGGAAGGCCTCCCTCTTCTCCACACTGACTTGCACTTAAGTCTCCCGTTTTCACAACACAGTCGCCCTGTCTTCTCCCTGGTGACATCCCTGGCTATGGCGAGTCCTGAATTTCGTCTCTCTGCAGTGTAGACCTCCCATCTCCTTCCAGAGAAGGGCTAGATCCAGAGCCTAATTTGCTGGGCCTCTTGTCGTTGCCTGCCTTCTGCCACCCCATGCTTCTCAGAGGGCAGCTTTTCTGCTGGGCTCAGTGGGTTGTCTTCATTCATTTGGTTTCCATTTCCGAGAACGTTGTGGGTGTCCTTCATCAGCAGTTGTTCCCCCTTTTATCCCTATTATTCTTTAGGTTCATACCTTTATTTTTTTTTTTAAGATTTTATTTTATTTATTCATGAGAGACACAGAGCGAGAGAGAGGCAGAGGCACAGGCAGAGGGAGAAGCAGGCTCCATGCAGGGAGCCTGATGTGGGACTCGATCCCGGGTCGCCAGGATCAGGTCCTGGGCTGGAGGCGGCGCTAAACCGCTGAGCTACCTGGGCTGCCCAGGTTTATACCTTTATTTAAACATTTGTTACCTTTTTAGCCTAGGCTCTGGATGGAATTTAAGAGAACACACATGTTCGATTCCCTGAGTTCACTGGGAATAAGGTGAACAACTCCTCCTGATGTGCCCAGGACTTTCTTGGTTTTAAGACTCAAAGGCCTGCATCCCAGGAGATCCCTCCATCCTGAGAAACTATCCTTCTCCAGCTTTAGCTTCTGGACATCTTTCCCCCCATAGACTCTCTGGACCCCTCTGAGCTCAGTGTTCCCTGAACAGTCACAAAAGGCATCCCTGCTCATCCAGGGAGTGAGTCCTCCACAGCCTCTGAGAAGGATGCAGACCGAATCACTCATATCACAGACACTCACGAGTGTCTGGAAAAGTCCCTGTATTTCTGGAAACCCCAAAGATAACCAGCATGCATGACTATCATTACTGAAATTGCCGGCTACAGCCGAGACGTGCAAGTCCAGTGGCCTCCTGGCGGCGCAGCCCCCGCCTGCACTACCTCTGTAATTATAAGAGAGCATTTAAAATTGCTCCAGTCCAAACAAGACCTGGAAGTGCGGGGAACAGTCTGGTCGTTAGGGCTGGAGATTAACGGCCGCTGTGAAAAAGCTGGGAAAGACTTACTCACGGCCAAGGGCAGGGCTGGAGGTGATGCTCTCACCGCCTCTGCTGTGATAGGGCCTGTGGATGGGTGGAGAGCGGCAGGTCTTCCTCGGCACCCCCAGCCCACCCCATAGGGACAGGCATAAGAGAGGGGCCCCTTTTATTTGGTTGATGCTTCTCTACATTCTGATTAAGCACGCGTTTGGAAGAACTGGCACTTAAAAAGGCAAATATTGCTATGATGAGTGGAGCTGAGCAGTCACTCACACCTTAGCATAAATTAACTTACACAAAGTACAAGGCAGGTGGAAGGGTAGCAGGTAGAGGGCAGGTGGAAGGGTAGCAGGTAGAGGGCAGGTGGAAGGGTAGCAGCAGAGGAGGAGCTGGGGGAGGCAAGAAGGAGGCGGGTGGGTGCCTTGATGGTGGACCCCCTGCAGTTCACTCCCAACTCCACCCACTTGCTGGCCTCCTTGAGCCTCGGTTTCCTTTCTGCAAAATGGGTATAATCGTAACATCTACTTTATAGGGCTATTGTGAAGATTAAAAAGAAAAACAGGCCCTGGTGGCGCAGCGGTTTAGCACCGCCTGCGGCCCAGGGCCTGATCCTGGAGACCCGGGATCGAGTCCCACTTCGGGCTCCCTGCATGGAGCCTGCTTCTCCCTCTGCCTGTGTCTCTGCCTCTTTCTCTCTCTCTGGGTCTCTGTGAATAAATAAATAAATTCTTTAAAAAAATATTAAAAAAAAAAAAAAGAAAAACAACCCCATGTGCTTGTGGAACATCCTAAGTGTGCAGGACTGGTGTTACTATGGGTGTTATCACCATCTTCAGGCTCATTTTATCATTCTTCCAGGCACCTGCTGTAGGGTGCCACCACCTGAGACAGAAGGCACGGGAAAGAGCAGACCTTCGGCCAGCCTCAGCTAAGTGAGACCACAATTAATTGAAACTCCACTAGCAGCCGGTCAAGGAGAAGGGTGATCAGACTCGCTCATTCTCTCCACCTCCTCTGGGGCCGAGACTTCCGATTAATTGAGCTCTTCCCAGCCAGGCCCTTCTCTGGATGCACTGCGGCGGCCCCTACAGCCATTCCTTTGTCTGAGGACCGTGCAGCATGGGAGCGACCCCCCACCTGGTCCTGGAGGAACTCAAGCTCACGGCGCCAGGGGGAGAATGACGCAGCCTGCCGAGCCCACAGTTCTGTGGGGGTGAGGGAGGGGATCATCGGGGGAAGTGGGAGAAACAATGAACAAGGAACTTGAAGATGCGGTATGGCTGGGCTAAGTGCAGGTGTCGGGGAGGCCCCAGGACTGAGGGACCAGAACCCACACAGCTGCCCAGACTCCCCAAGCTGAGCTAGTCCCTCCCCCTCCCTTATGTGCCTCCAGCCTCTGGGCCCCTGAGCCCCCATGGCCCTGTCAGTCCTCCACTTCCATTTCACAAAAGCCCGGGAACAACCTAGTTTGTGTTTGGAGCATGGAGCACAGGACAATATTGCACAGGCAAAATATAAAATTATTTTTAGTGGTGGTGATTGATTCCGAGGTGCTTAGGTAAAAGAAGGAGGGTTCAAGCATTCACCAACTTGAATGTCAACAACTATCTGGAAACATATTTTGAAGCATTGATTATTGTTCCTTCTGCTTTGTCTCCCTGCCTGGGACAGGGGCGTGATGTCTGGAAGCTCAGCTGCCATCTTGCAGCTATGAGGCGCTAAACATGAGAATCAGGGGAGAAATGGGGAGAGACAGTGAGAGAATCGGAGGGTCAGAGACAGACACACACACAAGCAATGTCAGGAGAGAGAAGGTGAAAGGAGGGAAGGAGAGAGAGAGGAGGAGAGAAGACAACCCCACAGGAGTCACCATAACTTTATTTGAATGCTGACTGCTCTCGGGGGCCCCCCAGCTGGGCACCACGGCCCTGAGCCCTCTGTCATCTGCAGCCTGAAACAAGGGGAGGGGGCTCTTCACCTCCTGGCAAGGTCAGTAAGTGCAAAGGAGGGTCCAGAGGGCCCACATCACATGTCATCCCACCAGGGACTCTGTGACCTCTGTTTCTGCTTCGGAATGCAGCACGGAGTAAGCAGCAGGAAGGAGGGAGTCCCCCTGGATGGTATATTTATTCGAGGCCTCTCCCTAGAGGACTTGGCAGTGGATGTGTTTCCCTAAAGATGAAGAATAAACACGAGGAATACAGCAGGGGAGTGGCGCAGGTCTGGCACATGCGCAGCCAGGACCGCGAGCCTGCGTGTGTGTGTGTGTGCATGCGTGTGATGTGTGTATCCGTGCACATGCGTTCAAGCAGGAGCACTGTGCTGGGATCATCCTAACAGCCTAAAGCACTCTGGAATTTGCAAAAATGTACCCTAATATACCATTCATACAATCAGCCGCTTGAGGAACACAGGTCAGTGTTTCAGGTGTTAGAAGTTGTGCATCCGTGGCAGCGAATCTGCACGTTTTCCTCACCCCGAGAGAAACCTCAGGCTGGTCAGCCAGCACTCCTCAGTCCCTCCCCTACCCCCAGCCCCTGGCAACCACTAATCTGCTCTCAGTGTCTGAGAGGGAAGAGAGCGTCCTCTCTTCTGGACGTTTCTCACAAGTGCAATCAGACAGGATGTGGCCCACGCCTGGCTTCGTTCACCACACATCACGTTTTCTTTTCTTTTCTTTTTTTTTAAAGATTTTATTTATTTATTCATGAGAGACACACAGAGAGAGGTAGAGACCTGAGCTGAAGGCAGATGCTCAACTGCTGAGCCACCCAGGCGTCTCCATATCACGTTTTCAAGGCTCATCCGCGTTGCAGCAGAGTGCCACCACTTCCCTCCTTTTTATGGCTGAATAATGTTCCCTTGTAGGAGAGACCACAGTCCACCTACTCGTCAGTTGGTGGGTAATGGGGTTTCCACTTTGGGCTGCTGTGAATGATGCTGCCGTAAATACCCACGTACTAGTTCTTATGTGGACATGTTTTCGTTTCTCTTGGCTGTGCCCTGGATGGAATCTCTGGGTCATAATAACTCTATATTTTAACTCTTGAGGAACCGCCAGGTGGCCACACCATGAGCCATTCCCACTGGCCGCCCGGAAAAGTCCTGGTTGCTCCACATCCTCATCAGCACCTGCTTTAGTCTTGGATCCCAGCCATTGCCATGGGTGTGAAGCCATCTCCCTGTGGTTTTGACTTGCATTTCCCTGTACACTAGTGACGTGGAGCATCTTTTCATGTGCTTTTTGGCCTTTTGGCCATTTATACATCTTCTTTGGAAAAATGTCTTTTCAGCTCCTTTGCCAGTGTTTTAATTGGGTTATTCGTCTGTTATTAGCAATGCCCTTTGAAATACCCACACTTCTGTCCCACGTCACTGCTGCGGGGTAGAGTTCACTCTGCTGTCACCCCTGCCTGACAGACGAGGAAACCGAGGCCAACGAGGTCTCCCAGGGATGGCTGCCCAACCAGCAGGGTCCAATGGACAAAACAGAATGCTTTGCTCAAAAGTCCTATGAATTTCAAGACGGCGACAGCAGAGCCTGAAACCAGACAAAGGACCTTGGGACTACCTCGCTCTCTCACCCGGAGTGCCGCCCCACGTCTACCTGACTACGGTAGTAACAGCTCATGCTTGTTGAGCAGTGACAATGTGCCAGGGTCCACGCCTAGGGAAAATACCAAGTCTTGAAACGAACCCCGAGGGCGGCTGCCATTCTCGTCTGCATTTTAAAGATGCGCAGTGGCGGCTCAGAGACCCTGCTTGGCTCATCCTGGGTCTCAGCGTGCAAGTGGCAGCACAGGGTTTGAATCGAGGTCGGACTCACAGCACGGACGGTGGGTGATGTTAGCTGTGGTCCATGCCGTGCACTTAGTTCCTCCCAGGGCCCACCCTGAGATGGTGATGACAGTGACCACATGAGGCAAGCAGGGTGCGTGGGAGGCCCAGGAGCGGGGACACCAGGCACGGAGGGGAGGCGGCCAGCACAGGGACAGCTTATAGCTAGCGGCAGGCTGCCAGGCCTCTATCTTGCTGGGGTGACAGTGACACTCCCAGGTGACAGTGTGGAGCATGCACTCCAGAGCCATGTGGATCCTGGGGTGTTTACCGCAGCTGGGGGCTGCTCCCTGGGGGCGCTGACTCCCAGAGCACTCCCTACGTGTGCCTCATGTTGTGCTAAACACATCTGATCCTCTCCACCGCGACTCCATGCTGTAGTTTAGGTATTATGCCCATTTTATTTTATTTATTTATTCATGTGGCACAGAGAGAGAAAGAGGCAGAGACACAGGGAGAGGGAGAAGCAGGCTCCATGTAGGGAGCCTGACATGGGACTCAATCCCAGGTCTCCAGGATCACACCTTGGGCTGAAGGCGGTGCCAAACCGCTTAGCCACCCGGGCTGCCCATGCCCATTTTATAGATTGGAAAACCGAGGCCCTGAGAGGCTAAATAACTGTTGTAAAGTTATAATCCCAGCAACCGATCAGGCTGGGATTCCCACCCACACCATCTGGGTCTACAGCCCAGGCTCTGAAACTCTGCTGGGCCCAGCCCCACCCGTTTGCTGGCAATGGTGCAGCTGCAACCCTGCCATGGCCCTGCTGGCACACCAGCCCACGTTCTCAGCTCCAAGATGTAAGGAGCCCAAATTCTCGGTGTCGCCCTGATCAGGGCTGGCCCCCGCTCTGTGCCTGCAGATGGTGGTGGCCATGAGGGCTTGGGTTTTTATCACCATGCTGTACACTTCCTTGGACCCCTCCCACTCCAGCCTGGGTGCCTGCCACTTTGATGTGGTTCCTGCTTCCCATCCTGCATCTGGCCTGCACATGCAGGGGTGGGCATCTGAGCCGGTCCCCACTCCGTGTCCCCTCTGCCACTTCTCCAAAGCTGTTCGTGTTCCCAACGTCTTCCAGATTCTGTCTTCTAGCTCTGCATGCGGAGGGGCTTTGGAGTTCCGGCTTGGAGGCGGCTCCTGGGAAGATGCAGGAAGCCCTGGCACCCAGCCGGCTCTTGAGGGAAAAGAACAGGGCCCGTGTTCAACGGGGCTGCGGCAAAAAGCTGCAAGTTGGCAAAATGCATTGCTTTGAGCCCCTTGAGGGCCCCCCATTACCCCAGGGCCCCCCTTCAGTTCCTCGTCTAAGGAAGCAGCATCTGCACATGAAGGCAGGCAGCACCATCCTCCAACTGTGTGCTGTTAAACATTTTGAAAAGCATCTTGCAAAGTGAGGGTGATGCAGGGCCATGCCGGGTACCCACAGATCACAGCCGCCAGTCACGGGCTCACAGAGAAGGAGCTCAGAGCTCCTGCCAGCAGGCAGTGAGTGCATCCTTGTGGGGGGATTCTGCAGGCCTGAGTGTCTGGCTCTGAATCCTGGCTTCTACTCGCAGGGCTGTGTGACCACAGCTGAGTGACTGAACCCCTCTGAGTCTTCAGTTCTGCCTCTGAGTACGTCCAGAGTGGTGCCTTCCTCTAAGGGCTGTTTGGAGATTAAGCTAAACAACACGCTGCCTGTGCCAGCCTCAGCACCCAGCATATAGTCAGCACTCAGAAAACATAGTGTTACACGTAAATTTAAAATAAACAGGCCCATCCGTGCTGATTTGTGACCTACTTTTCAAGCTGAACTCATGGAGCTTTCCGTGCCGGTGGATGTAGTTTCACAGCATGATTTTAAGCGATGGTGGCTGAGAACACATGCTCTGCAGCCAAGTTGCTTGGATTGCAAATTCCAGCCTTGGCAGTTGGGAGCTGGGTGACCTCAGGCAAGTCACTTGACCTCTCTGGGCCTCAGCTTCCACATCTATGAAATAGGAATAATGACAGTACCTAGATCAAAAGATTGTTGTGAGAATTACATTAATTAATACAGAGAAAGGGCTTTGCCTGGATTTTGGCACCAAATAAGCTCCTTGGACAAGTTGGCTATTTCTTTGTCATTTCTCCATGGAACACACATGCTTTAATTTCTTTAGTTTGACTTCTCATTAAGCAACTTGCCAGAGCTGGCATTTGAAACCAAGCCCTGTCTGTATGACACCAAAGCCCACCCGGCTAATCAAGGTGGAAACCTAGAAGCTTTTAACACTGTGATGGAAAGCCAAAGAGGCATTTCATGAACACCTGAATTGCAAGAAAACACTTTCTCATAATAAAAAGAGATTCAGATCTGGCATCAGAGTTCAAGCCCGCCTCTATCTTTAACCAAGTGATCTCAGTTAAATCACTCCCTGTCTCTGAGCCTCCGTTTCCCTGGCTACAAAACAAGGGTAATGAAAGTATCTACACTTGGGACTGCTGTGAGTCAAATATGCTAAGGCATATAAAGGCAGAGAGTATATATGAAATATGCGTCTCTGGCTTCCAGGTCAGGAAGAGCTGGGTCCGACTCCAAGATCAGCCCCCTCCTTGTGACTCAGCAAGGCAGTTCACCTGCCTGAGGCTCTGTCTCCTCATCTAAAAAATGGGAGGGAAAAAGGGGCCATTCTCCTGAGAATGAAATGTAGGTCAGATGGTATTGCCCTAAAGTGGGAGGTGGTACTACTGGCACAGGGTCACCAGTGCTGGTGGCTGGGCCTCAGGGGCTGCAAAGGGCACAGAGCTTCCCTGGATGACTTGGCTCAGGCCCCGAGGGTCCCCCTTCTCATGTTTATGGGAATGGCACAGCCCTTGGCTGCTGAGAATCAGTCCTTCCTTCCCAAAGGTTAAAATGATTAGACCTGAGCGTTGCTCTGTGGGCACATCGTGCTGTACAGCATTTATTGATGATAGAAAGAAGCTCAAACATGAGAGCTGCTTGGAAAGAATATCCAGTGTAAAAAAAGACAGTCTCTTCAGCAAATGGTGTTGGGAAAATTGGACACCCCATGCAGAAGAATGAAACTGGACCGTTTCCTCAAACCACACACAAAAACAGACTCAAAATGGATGAAAGACCTAAATGAGAGACAAGAATCCATCAAAATCCTAGAGGAGAATACAGGCAACAACCTTTTTTACCTCGGCCACAGCAACTTCTTGCAAGACACATCTATGAAGGCAAAGGAAACAAAAGCAAAAATGAACTATTGGGACTTTATCAAGATTAAAAGCTCTTGCACATCAAAGGAAACAGTCAACAAAACTAAAAGACAATCTACAGAATGGGAGAAGATATTTGCAAATGACATATCAGATAAAGGGCTAGTATCCAAAATCTATAAAGAATTTATTCAGCTCAACACCCAAAAAACAAACAACCCAGTCAAGAAATGGGCAAAAGACATGAACAGGACATTTCTCCAAAGAAGACCTACACATGGCCAACAGACACATGAAAAAATGCTCTTCATCGGCATCAGGGAAATATAAATCAAAACCACAATGAGATACCACTTTACACCGGTGAGAACGGCTAAAATTAAGAAGACAGGAAAGAACAAATGTTGGTGAGGATGTGGAGAAAGGGGAACCCTCTTGCACTGCTGGTGGGAATACAAGCTGGTGCAGCCACTCTGGAAACAGTGTGAAAGTTCCTCCAGAAGTTAAAAATAGAGCTACCCTATGATCCAGCAATTGCACTACTGGATATTTATCCTAAAGATACAGATGTAGTGAAACAAGGGGTAACTGCACCCCAATGTTCATAGCAGCATTGTCCACAATAGCCAAACTGTGGAAGGAGCCACGATGTCCTTTGACATATGAATAGATAAAGACACTGTGTATATATATGATGGAATATTACTCAGCCACCAGAAAGGATGAATACCCACCATTGACATTGATGTGGATGGACCTGGAGGGTATTATGCTGAGTGAAATAAGTCAGTTGGAGAAAGACAATGATCATATGGTCTCACTCATATGTGGAATATAAGAAATAGTGAAAGGGACCATAAAGGAAGGGGAGGGAAAACTGAGTGGGGCAACTTAGAGAGGGAGCCAAACCATGAGAGACATAAGTTTGGGAAACAGACAAAGGGTTACAGAAGGGGAGGGGGGGAGGGGGGATGGGTTAACTGGGTGACGGGCATGAAGGAGCGCACATGATGAGATGAGTACTCTGTGTTCCACTATACGTTGGCAAATTGAATTTAAATAAAATATTTATTTTAAAAAGTGAGACCATGTGGACTATCAAGTGTATGTTCTTAAATATATTTGCTCTTAAAAATCATTTGAGATGTTGTAATGAGCACAGAACTTTTACAAGGAAATAAAATCACAGTGAAAAATATAAAAGTTAAAATAGAGGAGGATTTGTGTCATGTGATTCATCTATAGTTTCTCCCAAGCCTCATTTATGCTGGGCAGGGGAGGCCAGAGGTTAGGCCCTTGTGGCCTGGGTTCAACTCCCAGCCCTAATGCTTACTACTGAGACCTTGGACAAATGTACACTGTGACTCAGATTTCTCCTCTCTAGAGCCAGCTGGCCACCATACCTACCACACAGTTACTGGTGACCCAGAAATTCTGCTCTTCAACAATACACCCAAGAGAACTGAAAGCAAGTGTTCAAACAAAAACTTGTCTATGAAGGTTCGGTCACAGCAGCATTGTTCACAATAACCAAACCATGAAAACAACCCAAACACCCATCAACAGATGAACGGGTAAGTAAACTGTGGTCTACTCATGCAAAGGAATATTATTCAGCCCTAAAAATGTGGCAAGGATTGACACCTGTTACAACAGGGATAAACCTTGAAAACATGACGCTAAGTGAAAGAAGCCAGACACAAAAGGCCACAGATTTTATAATTCCATTGAAGGAAATGTCCAGAACTGGCAAATCCCTAGAGACAATAAGTGGATTGGCTGTTGCTAGGGGCTGGGGGAGGGGAAACAGGGAGCCACTGCTTAAAGAGTATGAGGCTTCTTTTTTGAGTGATGAGAATGTTCTGGAATGAGATAATGGTGATTCACAAAATCATGAAAAGACACCAAATTGCACACTTCAAAACGGTGAAAGTGCTGAATTTTGTTATACCAATTTCACCTCAATGAAAACCCAAACCAAACAATATGTACCCTCAAAGAGCTGGGTCTGATGTGGAGACACACTCGTGAGGTGTTTGCCCAATGCCCGGCCTGGAACAAGGACTCACTGAATTCAGCTTCCTGGAGGCAGATGCTTGACTTGCATGGTTCTAGAACTCCTTTCTTCAGGCCATCAAACCTGAGGATCTCGCTCCGAGAAGCTGACGACATGTCCTGGGCTGAACAGAAGCCCTCTACGTGAACCCCGCCGATCTAGTTTACATGGCACTTGAGGACGAAAAGGAAATTGAGGCCAAAAGGGAAACTGCAGGTGAAATAACCACAATAAAGGGAATAAGCTGGAACAGCAGTGAGTCCTCTTTCTTCACCAAGACCAAACTCAGGAAAAATAAAAGTCTTTGTGTGGCATTTCCCCCGTTTAATAATGAAAACCATTAAAGTGTGTCCCATAGAAATATACAATCTTACAATTTAGGCTCCCTGCTGTTCTGAGTAACAGCGAAGTGGAGAGCACTGAGCTGTGTGGCCTCCTGCAGGTGGCTTCACCTCTCTGTGCCCCAGACCCCCTGCACCTACCTGATGAGGTGGGTTGAGGATTACCTGCAAAGCCATCAGGCCAGCATTGGGCACAACATGAAGGCTCTATGAATGTTAGCTCTTGATTAAAGGTATTATTCTATGACTGCCATTTGTAGAATATTTTTCTATTTTTTAGCCAAAAATAAAACAAAACAAAACAAAAAACCCACCAGTTAATTTCTGGGCAAGCTTCACGAATACAACAGAGGGACATATTTCTAATCCTTCCGTCTGAGATTTGATTTTGTGAAGTGAGATGGATCATATTTTTATAGACGGTTATTTTATATTTTGTTTCTCAAAATGCTGTTTCTTAACATTGGCACGATTGATGTTTGGGGCTGAGTCCTTTGCTGGGTGGGCTGTCCTGTGCACAGCAGGATGTACAGCAGCCTCTCTGGCCTGTACTCACAGCTTGCCCACCTCACCCCACCCTCATTCGTGACAACCAAAAATGTCTTTGGACGTTGCCAAATGTTTTCTGGGAGCCAAATCACCTCTGGTTGAGAAACACTGCTAAAGAAGGAAAAATGGGAACAGAGTGACAATCACCACACTTTACAGGATTTTGTGTTTGCTTCTAGAGAGAAGTATTGAGAAACACTGCATTGGGATGAGTTTGTAAAAATCCACGTTTTAGGGTGACAGATGAAGATGACTTCTCAGTTTAGTGGAGGTGACAAGACTTTTGAACCAAGAGTTTAAAAAAACCAGCATTCTGGTCCTGGTTCTTCATCACCGTAAGTGTGGTTGAGATCATATTTGTCACTGCCCTCCCTCTGTCTCCTCCTTTGTCACCTGCACAATAGCACACGTCCAACGGATTCTCCAGAACTTGTGACCATCAACTGAACAAGTGTGCCCCAAACTCTCCTCGCTTGCCTTTCCGATTTCTACTCGTCCCCATAAAATAACCATATCATTATTTGACACTTTATAGAACCACTCTACCTCCTTCTCTTTTTTCATGTAAATACCCATTTTCCTCTCAAGCTCAGCAATCACCTCTAAGTCACGACTTTGTTGTGCTTGCTAGGTTCTTTCCCATACAGTTCACAGCATATAGGTAAAAGAAAAAGAGTGGTCTCCGTGTGTTACTTCAAACCATCAGGTGTGCGCGCAACCAGGCGCGTCCAGAATAGCCTCTGCAAAACACCGACATAAACTCATGCAGGTGACAATCCCTTGCAATAGAAAACGACATTATTATGAACTCAAGACAGGACGGATCAATTCAAACCTATCCTGGATATCAGCCTTGGTTTGGAGCACTGGAGACAGACGAGCTGGCTGCTGGGCACCGTGCCTTGGTGCAGAGCTCCCCCCACTGCCCTGCCCCTGGGGATGCAGAGGTGGGACACTGTCCCCCCAACCCCCCCGCTGCAGCTCAGCACCCAGGGGCCTTCTGGGGCTCAGCACCTGGTGACCATTGGGCTCAGGATCCGGGGACCGTCCAGGCTCAGCACCCAGGGGCCTTCTGGGGCTCAGCACCCGGGGGCCTTCTGGGGCTCAGCACCTGGTGACCATTGGGCTCAGGATCCGGGGACCGTCCAGGCTCAGCACCTGGGGGCTTTCTGGGGCTCAGCACCCGGTGACCATCCAGGCTCAGCACCTGGTGACCATCAGGCTCAGCATCCGGGGACCGTCGGGGCTCAGAATCGGGGACCTTGGGGCTCAGCACCTGGGCCCGTCTGGCACTCAGCACCCGGTGACCATCAGGCTCAGCATCCGGGGACCATCCGGGCTCAGCACCCGGTGACCATCCAGGCTCAGCACCCGGGGGGCCTTCTAGGGCTCAGCACCCGGGGAACTTCTGGGGCTCAGCATCCGGGGACCGTCGGGGCTCAGCATCCAGGGGCCTTCCGGGGCTCACCGTCTGGGGACCGTCGGGGCTCAGCTCCCGGGGACCGTCCGGGCTCAGTTCTAGGGACCATCCGGCCTCAGCATCTGGGGGCCGTCGGGACTCAGCACCCGGGGGCCTTCTAGCCTCAGCATCCAGGGGCCTTCTGGGGCTCAGCGCCCGGGGACCGTCCGGCCTCAGCACCCGGGGACCATCCGGGGGACCCGCCGGCCGCGAAGCCCTCTCGAGCCCCCGAGACTCTCCAGAAAGGCCTCCTCTGTGGGACAGGCACCGCACACCCGCCGAGTCCGGGGAAATCGCCGGTGCTCCGGGCGAGGCGCCCGCGGTCCCAGGAGCAAGGAGCAGGAGAAGGGCCTCGCTGGTCCAGGAGGCGACCCTCTGGGCGTGCTGCCGCCCAGAGCTGCCTCAGCTTCCCCTTCACCTCTCAGAAATGGCTTTCCCTAAACGCCCCAGCCTTTCCTGAAGCCCAGCCTCCAGCTCCCGGAGAGCAGCGACCGCCGCTGTAAGAGCAGAGGCCGGGAGCAGCCCCCCCTCCCCAAAGCCCCGTCGCTGTCTTCGGAGAAGGTCCACCCAGCAGGGCGGCCTCCCCCGCCCCCCCGCGCAGCCATGTTTGTGCCGCAAGGGTGCCTGGGTGGCCGCAGCTGATTGGCTCGGGGGGAATCATGTGACCCTCACTGGTCCAATCAGAGGCTCGCTCTGCACAGTTTGGGCTGAGCCCGGGAGAGGCGGGCAGGTGGGCAGGTGGGCAGCATCCCCAGGGGCCGCCCCGTCGCGTCTGTCCTTCTGGCTGCGGCTCCCCGCACCGAGCCTGGGCAGGCCCTGGTACCCCGAGGACCCCTCTTGAATCTTTCTGCAATGGAAGTCGAAGAGTGGAGGTCCACAGACATGCCCCTCGCACACACACGAAGGCCGGACTGCGCAGACTCACCTTCTGGATCTGGTCGGAAGTCGGGACTCCTCGGGGGGCCTGGGGCCGGATCCCGGGCTTCTCACCTATTGGTCTGGGATGAAGCCTGAGCATCCGAATAACTGAGGAGCGCCCCAGGTGAAGAGTCGTGGGCGGCCAGCACAGGTCCAGCAGCCTGGCAGGTTCCCTCCTCCCGAGCTCTGGGGAGGCGGGGGGGGGGGGGGGGGGGGGAGGGCGCCTTACACAGCTCCTGACGCTTTGCTCCTTTCCACCTCCGTCAAAAGCTGGGGGTGGGGTGGGGTGGGGTGGGGGATAAGAAGCTTCCAGAAGCCCTGGTGCACCTGCGTCTCCTGCCAGCCAGGTGAGATCTTGCACACTCGCCCAGGAGCCACAGTAAGGACAGCGATCACTCAACATTTGTCGACTGCTTAGTTGCAGGAGTGCACTTAGGTCCTCGGACTGTGAACGCACCAAACCTACAGTCATCCAGATAAACAATGTTTTGATACAGTATTTAAAAAAAAAAAGAAAATCAGGCACCTGGGTGGCTCAGTAGTTGAGCGTCTGCCTTTGGCTCAGGATGTGATCTCGGGTCCTGGAATCTAGTCCTGCATAGGGCTCCCTACAGGATGCCTGCTTCTCCCTCTGCCTGTGTCTCTGCCTCTCTCATGAAATAATAAATAAAATCTTAAAAAAAAAAGTAATGAATGTTAAAAAAAAATCCATGATGAACAAAAATATCAAAACTTTAAAGACAAGATCGGTCACAGGGCTCTGCCAACCTGTCCTGCCCGGAACCTAAAGCAGAAGCAAAAATCAGCAATACTGATGGTGTCTTTGTTCGTTTTGACTCGTCAGATTCTTGGCAGTTGCTCTCCACCATCTTAAACATTGCTCTGGAGGTAAGTGCTGCCGGCGCCTCCTTCCCGGAGTTCCAGCCTGGCTCAGTGGCTGCTGGCCCTGGGCTGCCTGGCTCAGCTCTCGCAGTCCTCCACCTCCTCCTCCTCCCGGCCTGGACAACACCCATACCCACACCGATCCCCCTGATTACATTGCTCCTCCTGGTCCCAGCCACCCATTCTCTACCCAGAGCCATGGAAATTTTTAAAATGAAAATCATATCTTATTACTCTCCTACCCAAACTCTTTGAATGGGGCCTTCATACTCAGAACAGCAGCTAGACTCTGCCTCCACAGCCTCACACTGTCGTCCCGGCTTCTCCATCTGCCCCCCTCCCTCAGTTCCAGCACATGAGCCACTCCGCAGCAGCTTTAACACCCCGATGCCTATTCCTGTCTCCTGGCCTTTGCACGGCCTTCAGCTTCTGCTAGAATGTTCTGTTCTAGAGTGTTTGCCTAGCTCACCCTATCTTCACTTCATTCAGGGCTCAACTCCAGTGGCACCTCTTCAGAGAGGCCTTCCCTGACCGCTCATCTCGGTCCCTTTGGGGCACATCGTATTCAATTCATCATGACTTGGAGTTTTCTTGTTAATCTGTTTCTTTCCTTATTGGTTAAAGTGCCTTTGTCCAGACTGTGAGGTCCACGAGAATAAGGACCTGGTCTGCCCCCCCCCCCCCCACTGGATCCCCATGCACAGCCCAAGCTCTAAGTATTTTTCAGAACGGGTAAATGAAGTCCATTTTTTAGGTAAAGAAACTGACCCTCTACTCTCCTCAAAGTTCTGAAGGCGTTCATACTGAATTCTAATGCGGGATCCCCCTTTTTTTCCAGGCGGTCACTGGGATTTTCTATTTGAAGATTCCTGTCCCCCCATCATTTCAGCTTCTGCACCCTCAATCTGGCTCTGATTACCGGTTGCTGCCACCCACCCGCAGACTAACAAACGTGGAACAGCTGTGCCGCAGGAAATCGCCTCCAACTCAACCCTGATGCTGCAGGGATGTCTTTAGTTAACATAAATAGGCTTTTAACATTCATTTTTTTCTCTTTGTGCAAAATACCTATCATTAATTCTGACTTGTGAGATCAAACAGTTAACAACGTGTTGATCCTAGCTTACTTTCAAGTGATGTATTGTATCATTTCGGAGAGTTATGGGGGGTTGATACTTTCTTTGACAAACACATCCAAGTCCACCAGAGAAGGGCTAACCAGCATCCCGGGGAAGGAAGCAATTAACAGCTCCACCCCGAGGGTTCCGAGCACCATTGCGTCATTCCTCCGTGTTTTATTAAACACTGCCTTTTTCTTTAGCATTCTGGTTTTCTTTCTTTCTTTCTTAATTCCCCGCCCCCCCCCCAACCAAAGGAAATGAGCTTCTCCCATCCAACACTTCAAGCAGCATCAGAGGTAGAGTGGAAAATAAAAAAAGCCTTCATTGAGCATCATTTGGGTTGTTTTCCTCTGTGTTGACATGCTTCTGCAAGGCTCTTTGTGAATGGACTTCACTTTCTTTCTCTTGTGGCCCTCTCTGCCTTCCTGGGGGGGATCAGCACCTTGCACCCCTAATACCAGTAATTACAAGACAAGAACACATCCTCAATGCCTCCAGGGTGCTGCCAGAGGTCTAAATGAAAGTGTAAACCAGTGACTCGGTTGAGGTATAAGACATTAGGGAGTGGTGGGGACTGTGGCACACTGCAGATCCGACGCCCGGCTAGAAGGGGCTGCCACTACTCGGGGCCACATGATGGCTGTTTTAGGACTATCTTTCAGGAGAACCTGGTAATCTGGATTATCTATTTATTTTGGTGAAAACTTAAACATACTATATAAGCCAAACCAAACAAAAGAGCCCAAAAGCCACTGGTTTACAAGCACTGCTCTCCAGCCGAGCTTCCTAAACTGGAGCACGTTCAGCCTCCAGGTACAGTCAGTGAGTGAAGGAGCCAGAAAAGCCCAGAACAGGGGGCACCTGAGTGACTCAGTGGTTGAGCGTCTGCCTTCAGCTTAGGTCATGATCCCGGGCTCCTGGGATCGAGTCCCACATCGGGCTCCCTGCATGGAGCCTGCTTCTCCCTCTGCCTGCGTCTCTGCTTCTCTTTCTGTGTCTCTCAGGAATAAATAAATAAAATCTAAGGAAAAAAAAGAAAAGAAAAGAAAAGCTCAGAAGAGACGAGGAACATCCTCTGGGAAAGATAATTGCTTTGGAAGTTCTTTTGAAAGAAAGTTTGTGGGATTTCACTGATAGACAACCAGAAACATTTTTATATTAAAAGAAACTATTACAGAGCACAGTGTAAAACTCAAAAAAAAAAAAAAAAAAAAAAAAAAAAAAAAAAACCTGGAACTTCAGAGCAGGGCTGCTTTTTGGAGTAGGCGGGTTTGGGAAACCTCCAGGTCCCAGCCTCTATGTTCCTCTTTGTGCGTGATCAGGAGCATTTTGATGGAAATGTTGAGAAGCCTGAGACACTTGGTCTTCTCATCTGTGAACTGGATACCATAATTGTGTCTACCTCATGGAGTCTAGTCTTTTGGAGGCATCCATGAGACAATCAGGGTGCCATTTCTGGCCTCCCCAGCATGCCACCCTTCCTTCCAGTCTGCATGCTATAGATGAACCTGGGTCCCTTTCACTGTCCCTGTGCTACCCGCAGAGTGCTAGCACGGGGCAGGCGGCACTCAGTGCCTGGCTGGGATTTGATCTTCTGTCCTCATGAGAAGTGTGTGGATTTTCAACGGCCTCAGAACAAATGGGAGTGCGACCTGCGTCTCACGATCTTCGATCTTGGGAGCCTGGCTCCTGTCCCCCTGGATAGCTTCTACCTCCAACACATTCAGTTCACTTCCGGGATGCAGAGCCATATATTGGACACAGCTCCCCTGGGTGAGCCTTCGGGTGCTAGGTGTAGGCTGACGCACAGTAGGAGCTCATTGAAATTTGGTGGAAATAAAAGCATGCCAAATTAGTTTCCCAAACAGGCCCATCTGCTTCAGGGAAAATCACTTCTGGTAGAATTTTGATGAGATTCAAGCATGTTGAGTGATTTATGGAGCTGTTAAATATACACTAAATCAATCTGCTTCCCCCTCCCCCTTTTTTTGAGGGCTGGGGGGAAGAGAAGGGACATCCTTAAGGGAAAAATAAAGTCTCTGAACTAGAATTTGCAACCTGGGGCCTGACATCGTGCAGAAGATGGCCACTGCTGTAATCTGAACCCAGCCAGTCAACACGAGTACGATAGTTTTAATGTTCCCCAAATCTTGCAAAATGTGTATCCAATTAGCCACTACTGAAGGGCCTTATTTATAAAATAATACTTTTGTGGTCAGGTTGCACTTTTTCCATTCATTTCTGGTGCACAGGGCTCAAGTTGCTGATTCTGTCTGTGGTGAATAGAGACAAACATCGCATTTCTGCTGGCATCCACAGGGCTGGGTGGAGTCGGGCCAGAGCTGCTCAAACCCTGGGACGTCTCATTTCGGCCTCTCTTATGGAACACTGGGGTGAGGGAGGACCATGGGGCATGCGGAGGAGGGGGTGGGGTGCGGGCCTTAAGAGGAAAAGTCATTTTTCTTGGACGGGAATGGGTACAAGCGTCGTGTGATCCAGGCAGGCCCCTGACACATCCCGTTGGCTAATTGGAGGGGGAAGTCTGAAGAATTTTGTGGTATGTGGGAAATCGCTCCCTGGCCCACTGAAGGGTCTGGTTTCCTTTTATAAAGCCGGTTTTATTCCTGTTAATGCTCTGCATCGTCCCCAAGCCTCTGCAGAGTTACTGTAATGGAAGCACAGTTCGGTAGGTGGGGGCTTTAGAACTTGGAGCTGGTAAGTAGGAAAGGCAGGGACGTTCCGATGCAGGAGGTAACAACCTTTTTCTGCAAAGGGCAGCTGATAAAGATTTTCAGCTTTGCCTCTATTCAGTCCCTCCTTTTAACCCTGGGCAGTATGTAAACAAATGGGCAAGGCTGTTCCAATAAAACTTTATTTGCAAAGAACAGGCGGTAGGTGGGATTCAGCCCACAGGCCCTGGTTTAGCCCGGTGGGAACGGAGACACGGAATTGAAGCGAGCGGCCACTTTAACCCAGAGACTAAGTCAGTTGCCTGTCCGGAGTGGCTGTGAGCTCCCGTGTCCGGTCTCCGGTGTGAGCAAGGATTGTCACTCCGACTGCAGTGAATCTCTCTGCAAGAGAGCCCCCCAACGCAGGCCAGATGGCAGAAATCTCACTTTAGGGATTCGGGCTCCTCCTGTCCCTGGAGTGTTGCTGAGGGAGATCACGTGGCAGTAGGTAGCTGGCCCGGGCTGTCCCCAGGGCCCTGGGGCACCCGCTGAGCCCTCTTCCTTTCCCTCGGTGCTCACCGGCCATACGGGCACCCTCCGCATCTCGGGAGCAAAGCCTCTCCGAGGGTGCTGGGTCCCAGGGCCACAACTGGCAGAGCAGCCCAAGGCCTATTGGCTACTGTGGAACCAAAGAAACCTTGTGAGGCTCCCAAGCACACCCAACAGACATTTCTTCAACAGCTGCCCCCCTTGGGTGGCTTGGGGAGAGTGCCAGGAGTCGACCAGTTCCCTGGATCCTCTTCTACGAATGGCTGGCATCTCTTGGATCCCCAGCACAATGGGAAGTTCTATCACCCACCTCTACCCAACGTCGGGAGCCCTGTTGAGAGGGAAGGGTGCAGACCTCTGGCATGTTCGTTATTGTGTTGGTATCAACACGGTAACGCCACAGAATACACCGTCCTAAGCTCAGTGGCTCGCACAACAAGCAGGGTTGGTTGTGGTTTGGCTGATGTGGGTTGGGCTTTGCTGGGGCCTGTGCTTCAGGCTGAGGGTCTGCTGGACTGGGTTACGGCGGGAGGACTGGGCTCACTCAGCCCCAGGTGTGTGCGCTCGGAGGCCCAGTGGCAACAGGTGATCCTGGGCACAGTCTTCTTATGGCGGATCGCTGGGACAAGGGCCAAGCCAAAGCATGCAAGCACTCTGAAGGCCACCGCCAGGGTCACATCCACTGATGTTCACCGGGCAGAGCAAGTCACAGCCACAGCCAAGTCCACAGCAAACAGGGCGGGGAGGGATATTGTGCTTGTGAAGGAGACGGGCGAGAGTGCTGAACAACAACCCATCGACAATGATCACAGCCATCATGCTGTCTGCCGGAAGGGCTTTCATCGGCAAAGAACAGAACACTCATCTCATCGTAGCTTATAACAGATTTAGTAATCCCACCAGTCGTCTGGAGACAGATGGTCTCAGGGTTGGTTTGATGCCTTAAGGTCAGCAGTGGCCTCCTGGGCTCCTCCAGGCCCACCATCCCCATGCTTGGTCCTATCTTCTGGTGGCTTTCAGGGCAGGAGAGTGAGGCAGGCTCTTCTCCCACAGCTTGCTCTTGTCGGGGAAGAAAGTCTTTGCCATCAAGTCCTTGCAGGCCTGACTCCTCTGCCTTTTGGCCTCAGCACAGTGACTCTGAGTAAAGAGTCATTCAAGCTGAGACAGGAGACAGGGAAGTGCATTGTGATCCAGCCTCCCAGAGGTGACCTGAGCCGGGTCTCTGGAACCTGAGACTACGGGATGTCACCTGGCAAACTGGACTTTGCAGACCTGATTAAGGTTACAGGTGTGAAGATAGGGGGATTAGCCTGGGTTTTTCAGGTAGGCTCACTCCAATCCCATGAGCCCCTAAAAGCAGAGAACTTTCTCTGGCTGGAGTCAGAGATGTGGCAGAATGGGAAAACAGAGATCTGAGGCAGGAGGGCCTCTCTCCACTGTTGCTAGAAGGGGCCATGTGGAAAGCAGTGGCGAGGAGCACAGACCTGTCCCCAGCCACCGTCCAGCAGGGAATGGAGGGAGACCAGCCACCAGCAACCGGCCAGCAACCCAGACGGGCCTGGAAGCAGATTCATCCCTGGAGCCCCAAGCACAGAGCGCAGCCCTGCTGACACCTGGATCTGGGCTTTGTGAGCTCCAAGCCGAGGGCTTCTGACTCACGGAAGGGACTGTGGTTTGCCAATAATAAATGATTGTTGTGTTAGCCATTAATTTGGTGGTAGTTTGTTTGGGGAGCAATAGGAAACTAATATGAGTGGCATTTCCTCCCCATGTCCTGGGCGGAGTGAGGAGGCTCCTGCTGGCAGCTCCTGGGGGGCAGTCTTGCCGGGGCCTCTGGGAGACAGGATAGGACATGCAGCCGAATTACCTGTGAGGAGGCCAACCCTCTAAGCCATGTGACCCCCTCATGGTGGCCAGAGGGTGATTCCGGGAGTGCTCGCAGGTGCTAGGTAGCCTTGGAAGCCAGGGAGGGTGGGGGGTCACATGCCCCGAAAGCCTGAAGGCCCAGGGGGAACACATGGGGCCCCGGCAGCATTGGCCAGAGTCTCCTTCATGAATCCTCCCTTCGGACGTAAAACAAATGGCTTTCCCGGTTAGTGAATGCGCTCCCTCCACATCCATTGTCCTGGCTGCAGAGTGTGGCCTCCTAAAGGCTGCACCACCGTGGCATTCGCCATCTGAGCATCTCGGTTTTCTCTCTGGTATAAAGAGATGTGCAATAATCGCTGTTTCCAGAGCCACATCTTGTAGATTTCCAAAAGTTTCTCGTCCTTTCCCTGCACACAGGCCTGGTTTGAGATGCACCCAGATCCAGGCTTGCTGCTTTCTTTCCTGAGAGTGACACCCAGATGAGAAACGGGGGTACAAGAGGGCAGGGCCCCTCGAGCTGGCGGTGGGAGGAAGCCTTCACTCGGCTGGAAAGGGGCCAGCAGCTCCGTCTGGAGAAGGAGTGTTGTCTCTCGGCTGAAGGGAGGCGCAGCGGCGAGAATTGCACAGGTTTCCCAAAACACAATGTCATGCATTTGTTTTATTTTCTGGTGGGAGTAAAATTGACCCCATAAAAATAACAGTTTGTCTTCAGGCCTTGGAAGAGATGCGGCTCTGGGGGGAGTGATCAAAAGAGAGTGTTTGAGAGCACAGCAACGCCTCTGAGGCCACAGGTTAGCACGGAGCCTTGCTCTTGGCAGGGTAATAAGAGTCCTCCGACCCGGGGGAGCAGCGCTCACATGTCCTGTGAAAGTGCAGCCCGTGTGCGCTGGGCCTTGAACCTACCAGCGCAAAACCCTCTGTCCTGCCCCCTTCCCTCCTCCGCCCCTCGCAGACCCAAATGTAAATCGAGGAAAAGTGAAATAGATTTTCTTGGAAGGAGAGATTCCTCTTTGGATGGAGGTGTGGATGCCCGTTTGGAACTGCTCTGGAGAAGGTCCCAGTTGCCAACCTCAAATGCTAATGGTAAAAGGAAGATAGGACCGGAATCCAAGAGAAGGTGCCTCTCATTCCTACTCAGCTACCAAAGAGCTCAGAGCAGTCGGCCTCCCTCAGAGAGCCTCGTTTACCTCCTCTATAAAAGACTTTGCCAAGTTCAGGGCCAGGAAACATAGGGCACAGGGCTCCCCCCATTCCGTTCTGTGCCTGCAGAAGCCGTCGATCACAGCAGAGCACCCATCTCCTTCAATTCAGCTTGGCTGGCAGCGCTTGCTCAGAAATGAACAGGATGGGACCCCGCTGAACTCAGAGGCCAGAATGGTCTCGAAGCTCTAGTCCACTTTTTGCATCCTGTGAAATCATGATTTTTTGTGAACAACCCAATCCCAGCAGGTTGTGGAGTCAGAGAGCATTTCTCCCAATAGTGAGAGCTGCTCTGCCTCTAGAACCTGCCCGAGGAGGCCCCAGGCGGCTTCCCCGTGGGAGTCAGGCCCTCCCACGTATAGCCCAGCTTCTAAATTACACGGTTCAAATTTCCCTTCCTCTGCTTCGGGTCGGGGGAGGGCTAGTCACTTTACAACCGTACAATACAAACAATATTTCTCTTGGAGAAGGTTTTTGTTCCCAAGGCCATTTCCCTGAGACCCAGGGGTTCAAAGACACTGCAGGGCGTTGTCGAATGGTATTTCTTGAACCCACAGAGCCACGCAGTGTTCACTCTCGCCCAAGGGCTCCCACATAGGTGGGCACTGATTTCCAGCATCCCCTGCCCAGACCACAGCCACCTCAGCACGTCTGACATTCCCTTTGGATCGTCCTCGTTACGCTGACCTCTGGGACACGGGACGGGCTTTCCTCCCCGTGGGCAGGATCCCCGATCTGTGCAAATGCCGTCTCTTCCCTCTTTCGTATCTCGGTGTGTGTCATTTTTGCCTTGGGGTTTGTGCCTTTGCCACAATCATTAAGGTGTTTCACAAAGTACTGATATTTGAATGTCCGTGACTTGTGTGAATGTTCTATTTCTAAAAACAGGGTTTGCCAATGAGCAGATCCTGCTCACACCATTGGCATTGATGAAGTCTGATTAAATTCAATTATAGGATGGTGCTTATTACAGATGCAGGCTCTGGGGGCAGGCTGTCAGTTGAGTGACCTTGGGTAAGTTATTTTACCTTTCTGAGCCTCAATTCTATCCAAAAATGAGGATGATGATAACATTTATTTATGGCAAAATCTGCTAATTATCTCTCATTTTGCTCCCCCCGCCCTTCTACCTTCGCAAGAAAAACTCTGATTCTTTCAGACCTGTGGCCAGCTCAAATAGAAGCTGTATTTTGCAGTTGTTTGTTTTTTTTTTTTTACACCAAAGTCCTGTGACTGAGTTCTGTCAAAGGGGGCAAAAAACAACATGCTTATACGTAGAGAATGTCAATGGGGAGTGCGTGTGCCCCTCTTTGTTGCTTCTTCCTTCTGTCTGGCTGGGATTTTATGTAATGGCTGGATCTCCAGCAGTCATTTTGGCCTATGAGGGTGACCTTAAATGGAGGCCACACACGGCATGGACCAAGAAGGAAGGGGTGGGAGTCCACCAGTTCCAGTTCTTGCACTGTTTACCTTGGAATTTTAGTTTTATTTATTTATTATTTATTTATTTATTTACATTTTTATTTTTGTTTTTTAGTTTTATTTAAACTACTCATAGTCTGGGTTTTCTGTCACTCATGTGGGACTTGATCCTAATACATTCACTTACAAAGTTTCTCGTGAAGTTTAGATGTGTTCAGAGAGGGGTTAACAGCTTTAAAATGCTTAATACCTGGTCAGAGACAGTCAGTCTTCAATATGTGGTGGTTATTACTTGTATTATTTGTAAGTAAAAATAGGGTCACATTTGAATTATTATATTTCTCACAAAAGGAACCCAGCTGACCTGCATGTAGAATAGGAGTCTGTGATGCTCTGAAGATGTGCTATGGCCCCTGGACCACTTGGACGGATCTAGACCCCATATTCTATACTCCACAGTCCCTCTAGGGTTGCTAGATAAAATACAGAATATTTGACCTTCAGATCAACGATAAATAATGTTGAAGTATGAGTATGTCTCCAGATATCTCAGGGGACGTATTTATACTAATACGTTATTCACTGTTGACCCGAAATTCATGTTTACCTCGGAATCCTGAATTATTTTTTGCTAAATCCGGCAACCCCGCTCCTCTCTCCCTAACTGGAGTAGGGATCCTTACGGGTTGGGTTCCTGAGGAAGCAGACTCAGACAAAATTAGTGCCTCAGAACCTCTTAGGATGTTCATGGTGGGTGGGTGGGTGGGGGGACAGACACATATGTGGGAGGAGGTAGGATGGGCTGCAGGGTGGTCACAAGGAAGGCCTCATTGACCCCTGGTGGGAGCTCTGGGTGGGGATGCTCTGCAGAGTGCTCAGGAACAGGGCGATGGGTCTGGGCCTTTCTACCTTCTCTCTGGCCAGTCACTAAACACCAGACACCCAAGAAAGGGCCTGACCATGGGGGTTGTAACTGTCGGAGGCTGAAGGCAATTCCTAACGAGGGACTCAGCTAAGAATGACGGGCCATTGACACCCCAACAGCCCTGCAGGGAGGATCCCAGACACATCATGGCATCTACCACAGGCCTTCAGGATGATCCCAAAAGAAGCCATTGATGCCTGGCCAGACAGCTGGGCTCACCTGGGTGTTGGTGATGTCCAATCAGCTCATCTCTCCCAGGGAGCTCAAAAAAGGAGCATTCAAAAGAGAAAGCCTGTGGCTGACTCACAATGGTGACCCGTTAAAGTAGGGTCATGACAAGCCCATTTCTGTGTGGGAAACTGTATAACTGGGACCCTACAGTTATCTGGAATCCCAAGCAAGCATCTTACGCTGTGATGCCTGGCTTTTAAGATTCTTCTCTGAATAAAAAAAAAAAAAAAAAAAAAAAGATTCTTCTCTGAATTTCTTACCTCCCTGAGTGTCCTGAAAACAGATCCCCATCATCTGAGGCAAACTGAAGGCACCTCTGCTCCTTTTTAACCTCCTTTTTAGGGTTAAAAAGCAATCAGCAGCATAGCCCTAACAACAGCTGGGCTCCCCGTGGCCCAGTCTCAGCATGGACTTTCACACAGAGCAGCACAGGCCAGGGACCAGAAGTTATTAAAAAGGCATTCTGACGTCCACGGGCATCTCTAAAAAGAACATGGACAAGTATCCAATTCACAACTCATGACCTCACTTCTCAAATGCTCTCCCCCCGTCCCCCACTTCCCTGGCACCACTCAGCCGATCTGAGCCTCCCCCTACACACCTGTAAATGTGCCGGACCCATCCCCCTCACCTCTGTCCCCTTCCGTGGCTCTTCCTTATGTAGATTAATGGCTTCTCTAGCTGGGTTGTGACCACTTTCATACCATTGTTCAGTTTTTCATCCCCAAATATCTGGCAAATATAATATTTTGAATTAATTTGGGGAGGTCAAGGTGCAGCTGGGGCAGAAATATTTTCATATTCATGAGTCTAACTCTCACTGTAAGGATGATTTTGTTTTTTTAAATCTCACCATTTATTGAGCACATACTAGATGTCAGGCACTGACCTGAGTATTTTCCATCGTCCACATCATTTGATCTTCACATGGAACACCTGATTTGTGGAGAAAAACTGGCCTGGGGCCCAGGTGCAGTGAACTCTCAGGTTCCCCCCACTTCGCTGCGCCCCTCGGAGAGACACACAAGCCCCCCCCCCCACCCCGTGATATTGAATTTGCAGGCTATTCATCTGCACCGCCTCTTGTCTTTACAAAACCCTGCCTTTGTCCTCTCTCTTTGGCCACACGGCGCCGTCAATCCCAAATAGACCAACACAGGCCCACAACCCGAAGCAAAACCCCCCCCGCCATGAGCACCACGTGCCAGCATCGTCCCTCCAGAGGGAGAAGGTGTTGCTGTTCTCAGGCAGAGTTTTCGAGAACCCACCCCAGTAAACCGGAGACTCATTTGAGAAGCAGCAGGTGCCAAAGCATCACTTTCCTGTTGCATCGAAGTGCAGCTCTTTTAGCTCTTTGCTGTGGCCACTGTTTTGCTCTCCTGCTTATCATGAAATGTTCTTTAAAGGCTGAAATTACAGTCACCTTTGCTGGGAGGCAGGATCCCCAGGCAGGTGATAGGCATCGGAATAATCTCCGAATCTCTGAAAAAGCAGTTCTCAGGAATGTTTCCAGTTCTGCACTGAGTGAGCCTCTCGGGCTGCTGGAGACTCTTGTTTCTCCTTCTGAGGCAGGTGGGCAGCGTCCTCGGTGTGATGGCTGCTGGTGTTTGGTTCCCCCACCTCGGCGTGCCCTCCCCCCTGGTGACCGTGTCCCACTTTCCTTCTGCCGGCCCACGCTCCCCCAATCTCAGTCTGCAGGATCCGAGCAACGCTTATTGTCTGCCCCTCCTTTTTCTAAAGGCTGAGCACCTGACTGAGAATCTGTATGCTCCTTGCCTGCAGGGATTGGTGGGGGACGTGGGTGCTGCTCAAGCAGGAGCAAGAGCTTGAAGGGGATGTAGGCTCTCGAGTTGCTGGCAGTCGTTTTGTTGCTATGAGGGAAGAGCCTGAGAGGAGAACCAACAAGGAAGAGTGGAGTAATGAGAGAGAGAGAGGATGGATCTTGTTGATGTTATATAAGCTTCTGATCCAGCCTTCCTTGCAAGACTTACCCTTCCATTTTTTTAAGTTTTATTTTTTTTAAGATTTATTTATTGATGAGAGACAGAGGGGGGGGGGAGAGAGAGAGAGAGAGAGAGAGAGAGAGAGGCAGAGACATAGGCAGAGGGAGAAGGAGCCTCCCTGCAAGGAACCCAATGTGGGACTCAATCCCAGATCCTGAGATCACACTCTGAGCCGAAGGCAGATGCACAACCACTGAGCCACCCGGGCGTCCCTTACCCTTCCATTTTTCAACTGCATAAGCCAATACCTTTTTCTTTTTTTTTTTTTTTAAAGATTTTATTTATTTGTTCATGATAGTCACAGAGAGAGAGAGAGAGAGGCAGAGACATAGGCAGAGGGAGAAGCAGGGAGCCCGACGTGGGATTCGATCCTGGGTCTCCAGGATCGCACCCTGGGCCAAAGGCAGGCGCTAAACCGCTGCGCCACCCAGGGATCCCCAATACCTTTTTCTTAAGCCAGATCAAGGTCCTTGTCACAACCAAAGATATTTCCAACTTAGAAGCGGAAGGAACAGAAAATTCTTGGTGGATGAGAAGCCACTGAGGGGAGCCACCAGCTTCATCTTTACCGTCAAATGATATTTCCAAATTGCAAACTCATCCTGTGGGATATATTTTGAAGGAAGACTTGGCAGGATTTGCTAATTGGATATGAGGTGTAGAGAAAGAGAATGTCAGGAATAACTTTAAGTTTTTGGCCCGAGCAACTGCAAGAATGGAGCAGCAGTAACTGAGATCTTCGCGTGGGATCGGGAGTCCCGCTCGGCAAACGGAGCCGTGAATGCTTACTCGAACAGAATGTCAGGCGATTGAATCTGTTTTTCAAGTGTGGGTTCAAAAACTTGCGGGAAGTTTCTCCTAGCTAAATCAAAAGGCCTTTTATTTTGTTGTGGGAAAACACGACTGTGCCTGGGTTCTACGTGCAAAGCAGTATTTCAGACTTTTCCTTTTCGTAAAGTGATTCTCACCTGCTTACGGGTTAACCACTTTGGCTTATTGGCCTTCCAAAATGCCAACGGTCAATGGAACCATTTGCAAAAACTTAGGAATTTCTTTAAAGCTTTCATCCTCACAGAATTCAAAGCAGGAAGAATACAGTGTGCATGAGCCCGTGTCCCTGGTTGCCCCTGGAGGGCGCAGGGTGAGGACACGGAAGGGCAGGACCTGATGGTGGGAAGCATGCGTGCTGTCTGCCTCCTTGGAGGAGCTCCAAGTTCTCCAACTTAAAAACAGAGTATCAGAGGCCCGGAGAGGGGTCGGGGTGGGATTCGAGGATGGACAAGGAAGGCCCCAGCAGGTGCTCTCTGGGTGGCACCCAGAGCCGTGGTGGACCCTGGCGAGTCCCGGTCACACACGGATCAGGTGAGATGAGGCTGCCGGGCTCCGTGCCTCTGCGGAGGCCCCACCTCTGCCTGAAGAGCTGGCCCGGTGTCCTGGGTGGAAAGTCGCCGTCCCCCTGGTCTCCGGGGGATGCACAGAAGCAGTGGCAGGTAGAGTGGCCCTGGAGAGATGGGAGCCTGGACACACAGGGATGAAGATGCTGCGGATGCTGCCTTTGAGAGCCTGTGACCCAGGGCGGGAGGGATGTCATCCATCCCAGTGGGTGCTGGCCTGCGGTGATGACGGCCGGCGACCTGGTGTGTCCCCAGCTGTGACGGCACCCCCGCAAGGGCCTCAGAGTGCAGATGTGGCCTCAGACAGGCGCATCCAGGGCGGATACAGAGTTCCCACACCAACTGAGTGAGGGGCCCCGGGAAGCAGCGGGTGGAGTTACGGAAAAAGAGCGTCGCATGTCCTTCTGGGGCATGACATTTGTGCCTGACTCATGGTGGGGCTTGTCCAGGATTGTAAGGAGGTGGACGCAAGCTTTCTGTGGGCATGTAAGTTTAGTTCATTTCCAATCAAGATTCATGTCTTCAACAAGAGCCCATGTGGGGTGATGAGGTTGCTCTCCAGGCTCTGCCAAGTCTGCATCTGCCTTCGGGCTTCCGATAAGTGGGTGTCGGGTCCTGCAGGTTGATGGTCAGCGCTTGCCTTCCCTGCTCATCCCTGCCCATCTTGGCCTCCTCCTGCCTTGACCTTCCCCCAACCCCTAGCTCCAATCTCTTCTCCCCAAGTTCTGCGGAGTGCTCCCCAGCTCAGGTCCTGCCTTCTCTCGCCCAAAGCCTCAAAGGCACTCAGAACCCAGTCTTCCAATGAACAGGAGTCCCTGCTCAGAAACCACTAGAATGACGATAGCATCTGAGGCAGCAAGCAGCGCCTTTCACAGAGCAGGTGCCCAGCCACTGCTGGCTTCTCGCCCTCCTACCCACCCCCAGCTCAGGGTGAAAGGGTGGGGGGGGGGCAGGGGAGGGACCTCTCCCAGGCTGTGGGAGGAGGGCAGCGTATCCTGCCATCCTGACCGCTGGCCTTTGGTGGCTTGGTCTTCAGGGTCGTCCTCCAGGGCCAGATCACATTTGCAATGATTGCAGGGGCTGGGGCTCCGGCTCACAGTGTAGGGTCAGAGGCCCCAGGAGGCTCCCTTTGCGGGGATCCCCTGTTCACATGCAGCCACGGAGGGATCCTGAGAGGGAGCCATCAATCCTGGAGACTTGGAAATTAACCTTCAGGGCTGCCAGCACCTGCTTTTCCCCGTCACAGGGGGACCTGCCCCTTTCTGGGCAGATGTTAAACACTTAGCTTCCTGGAGCCCCAGGTCAGACAGGCGTTCCCCAGCTCAGGTCGCCTGCAGGGTGCGACCGACTCCTGGCCGGGAGTGAAGGGGTCAGAATCCCCACACTCTG
Source organism: Canis aureus (assembly GCF_053574225.1). Classification (NCBI taxonomy): domain Eukaryota; kingdom Metazoa; phylum Chordata; class Mammalia; order Carnivora; family Canidae; genus Canis; species Canis aureus. The sequence continues at coordinate 47,661,693 of NC_135636.1, read as the reverse complement.
CTCGACAGGAGCAGGGAACTCACTCAAATGCTGGAATCAGTTTGTACCACTGGCTGATTCTTGCTTTCTGGTGGCCCCAGCAGAGCCACATGGTTAAGGAAAGCTCTGGAAGTAATGGGGCTAACGTACAAAGATGGTATTAAAAAAAAAAAACCACACACACACAAAAAAAGCATTCAGGATAGTAGGGGCTCAGAATAGATCCAAAACTGAAAATACCTCAAATGTCCAGTGACAGGGGATGTAAAAGGAAAAAAAAAAAAGTAGCACAGGCACAAAATGAAATAGTAGCCAGTCATTAAAAACCAGGTATGTGTTTGGCCAAACGATGTAGCATTGCCGTGTTATAGATCAAAACAGCTGGATATTGGCGATGTCATGCGGTTCAAACTTAGATTTGTATTTCTACAGATAATATGAATAAAAATGCAAAGTATTAAACGATAAAGAAAGGAGCTCTGTTTTGTACAACAAATGTATATATGTGTGTATTTCCACACATATTATAAAAACATATAAATAGGGGCACCTGGGGGGCTCAGGGGTTGAGCATCTGCTTTCACCTCTGGGCAGTCCTGGGATCCCGGAGTCCTGGGATCGAGTCCCGTATCGGGCTCCCCACAGGGAGTCTGCACCTCCCCCTGCCTATGTTTCTGCCTCTCTCTGTGTGTGTCTCTCAGGAATAAATAAATAAAATCTTAAAAAAATAAAATAAAACTTCACGATGGCTCAGCCACCTCTGTTGCATCTTTTAGGAACCAGAAGATTGGAGTGACCCCTAAGCATGGAGCTCACGGGACCCCAGGCAGCTGTGTTCCAGAACCTGTGCTCCCAGCAGTGCACCACCCCGCCTGAGGGCCCTGCCCCAATTTTCTAATCTGCATCCCCAGCTCCGAGGGAGGGGCCCGTGCATCGCAGAACTGTACCCCAAAGGCCTTCTGAGCAGCAGGCGTCATGCAGGGGGAGGGATGTGAGGGCCTCAGGCCTGTGTGGGCCTGTGTCTGTGTCCAGCTCTGCTACCTCCCAGCTGGCGGACCCAGAGCCAGTGACCTAGCCTCCCGTGGCCTCAGTTTCCTTGTCTGTAAAACGGGCGTTAGAAACCTACCTTGCTGTGGTGGTCGAGGTGGAGGGGAAGTGGGCCAAGGCAGAGAGTGGGCTCAGTGCCTGGCACGTCCTGAGCCAAGCTCAGCGAGCAAGCCAAGCCGGGACCGCTGTTGTGTCTGCTACTATGACTATCACTATGTCTGATGACGTGCTGGTCAGAGGCACGCTGTCTTTGGGAGGTCTCTCGCTCCTTCTGGGCGCCTGTTTGATCCCAAGGGTCCCCTAAAAGGAGCAGCCACTCTCCGGACAGTTTTTTCTAGCTTGAGGGCACGTTCTGTTTGCAGGAGCAGAGCTCCCCCCTGCCTGACCGTCCTGCAAAGCTCGTTCCCCGTTGGCAGCCTTGCCAACTGCTCAGCACTGAGTCACGTAACTAGAGACTCTAGGGTCCCAGGCGACACGGTGGCCTTTCCTTGCTGGGCCCCCTCTCCCCATCCACAGGGAGGAGGCTGTGGAGACAAGCAGATGACGCAACGCAGGTGGAGTGTCCAGCCCAGTGCCCGACCCTTGGTGGGCGGCCAGGGGCGCTGTGGGGTCTCTGGGCCGAGGTCCCACCCTCTAGCTGGGTGGCCTTGGGCACGGCCAGGGGCCTCTCTTGGCCTGCTCTCCTCAACTGATAGAGAGGATGAGCCCTCTATTCCAGGGCGTGTCTCCAGAGTCTCCCAGTACCAGAACTGGAACTAGAACACACGTTGTCTCAGGGCCGGGCTGGGTGTGGTCCTTCCAAGTCACCGAGGTGTGCCCCAAGCCTACAACAGCAATTAGAGCTAATATTCATCGAGCACTCCTAGTGTGTCTTCCTTCCTCCTCATGGGGACCTGGGCAGTGGGTGGTCTTAACCCCTTCTTGCGGATGACCGATCCGTACTCAGAGAGGTTAAGCCACTTGCTCGAATCACAGAGCTGCTGAGTGGCCAGCGGCGAGCCCAGGTGGTCTGACACCGGAGGCCGCCCTACTAACAGCCACAGCGCAGTGACCCAGTCACAGTGGCTGCAAGGCCCTGGGGCCTCCCAGAAGCCCGGCCGCCCTCCGTGGACTTCCAAGGCAGCAGGCTTTGCCCCGGCTCCCGGCATTTCCACCTCCCGCCTTGCAGAAGAGCTGCAGCCTGTTTCCCAAACTGCCGGCCCCGCAGCTGCCCCTGCCGGCTCTGTGGGGACTGGGAGGGGACACTGAGATCACAGGGAAGGGCCAACCCCGTGGCTGGAGGCCTCACCCCAAAGCAGCTCTGGGGACTGCACTGAGCCTTTGTCAGCCTCACGCACTCATTAAACTGGGTTGAACCAAAGGTCAGGTTTTACTGCAAATCCAGAAAGATCCTTGCTGGTCAGGCCAACCCAGAAACCATCTCGGTGCGAGGGCTAAGGGGGCTTTCCTGGACATTTGCACAGGAGCTCTTAGGACTTGGCGGATGGAAAATGAAAAGTCAAGCTGAGGAATGCTCTGGCTCCCTCGGAGTCGGCAGCCTGCTGGCACCAGTGGTCGGGAAGCCCCAGCCTTGGGGACGCACGCGCCTGGCGGGGCTCCACAGAGGCAGGCTCGCCCAGCAAAGGGGACCTGGGCTGGAATGGGAAAGGATGATGCAGAAGGCGGTGGCGGGGAGGTGGAACTGCCCAAGGGGTCAGGCCCGGAGCGAGGGGAAGCTTTCCCGCAGACTGGAGGTGCAGAACAGAAGTACCGGCGGGTTCTGCATTCGTCCCCCTTGGGCTAGATTTTTAATGCGTCACCCTCTGCACTGTGATGGCATCGTGCCTCCCACCAAAAGGTGGGGTCTGTCCTGCCCTCCCGGAATCTGGCTTGTGTGTGGCTTGCTTTTGACGCTAGCCTCTGGCAGAGGAGATGCTGCCCCAGTTCCAACCTTAGGTCACGGGAGGCTGTGCACACTTCTGCTCCATCTCATGCCCACTCCCTCCCCCCACCCCACTGCTGGCAAACGAGCTGGGCTGGCAGGCTGGGGAAGGAGAGAGATGGGGTCCAATCACAGCTCCCTCCCGCTCCCACCATTAGTGTGAATGGGGTCCCGTTAGACCAGCGAGCCCTCAACCTATCTCTGCAGCTGACCACAGACATAAGTTCAATCCCAGCCTCGACCAGTGGACACCATCCTAGGTCAACAGAACTTTCCAGCTGTTCTGTATATTTGTGAGAAACAATTAGTGGTTGTCGTTTTAAGTCACTAAGTTTTGGGGTGATCTGTTATGCAGCAGTGGGTAACTGATACCTTCTACCTCTCCCCTTCCCTCTTGTCAGCACCCCCACCTGGCTGGTCCTTCTTCCCATCCAACCCTCTGTGGCCATCGCATGCTTCAGTGATTGTCTTATACACTAGAGTGCACGCTCCATGGGGACAGGAACTGGGTCTGTCCCATTCACTAGAGCCTGGCATAGGGCCTAGTATATATTGGGCCTTTAATAAGTCTTGATTGAGGGGCACCTGAGTGGCTGAGTTGGTTAAACTTCCGACTCTTGGTTTTGGCTCAGGTCATGATCTCAGGGTTGTGAGATCGAGCCTGAGTCAGTCTCTGCACTGGGCGTGGAGCCTGCTGGAGATTCTCTCTCTCCCTCTGCCCCTCCTCCCCTCAAGAAAAAAGTATTGGTTGAATGGATTAATTAATGAATTAGGGCTCATCCGGTTTCGTGTTCCTGGACTGGAAGCTCCATGAAGAGGGACCCGTGAAGGGCGACCCTGTCCGTCTCCAACTCCGTCATCCCTCAGTGTGAAGCTCAGTGACTAGCACACAGTAGATGCTTCGTAAATGTTCAGTGAATACGTGCCACACGCTGCGGGAAACTAGAAGGCAAGAAAGGCTCTGTGCGTGTAGGTGTCTGTAGGGACTCCACCTTGGTCCAACCCACTGCAAATCCCAGGCTGTAACGCACAGCAAATTTTCACTGCCATGGGCTGTATGCAGGACCATGCAGCAGGGGAACGAGTGGACCAACCTTTGGGGTAGGGGGATTACTGGCCTCCCAAGATGTCCACATCCTAATCCCCAGGAATATGCAATATTACCTGGAAAAATGAACTTTGCAGATGTGAATAAATTAAGGACTTTGAGATGGCGAGATGATCCTGGATTATCCAGGTGGGCTCCGTGTAATCCCAAGGGTCCTCAGGAGGGGGCAGAGGGAGGAGAGAGATTGGGGGATGCTGCACTGCTGGCTCTCAGGCTGGGGCGAGGGGCCAGGAGCCAAGGGATGCAGGCAGCGGCTAGGAGTCAGAAAAGACAAGGAAATGGATTCTCCCAGAGAGTCTCCAGAAAGACCCCCAGCCTGGTGTCTAAGAAATTTGTGTGGTTTTAAGCCCCTACGTTTGGGGTGATTTGCTACAGCAGCCGGAGGCATCTCATTCTCCTTGAACCACTTTCTTTAGTGTGGCTTCAGTGTCTCCCAGGCTCCGCCGAGGCCTGGCGCCACCTTAGGGACCTCGGAGAAGGGCCTCGTGCACCACCCACTTCTGAGGAAGTCAACATGGAACTCTTCCCTGCGGGCTGCCTGAGGTTTGGGAGGGGACTTTCCAGACACCGCAGTAGAGAGAGGAAATGGAGCCAAGCTGCACGGGCAATTCCTGGCTGGCTTTGGGGACCAGTGGGGTTTCTCCAGACAGGTTTACAGAAGGGAAACCTCCTTGGTGGTTGATTGCAGGAGGTGTAATTCAGACTCTGTAATGGATTTTTCCCCCCCAAGACTTTGTTTTTAAGTAATGTCTACACTCATGAACTCACAACCCTGAGATCAAGAGTCACATGCTCTACAGACTGAGCCAGCCCCAAAGACTCTGTAGTGGATTTTGTAAAACTGTTTCCCTGTCCAGCATGTGCTCCCTTTATTCTGAAAACACCTCTAGGTTTTTCTTTGGGGAGCCACGCTTCCTTCAGTTCCAGACCACATAAGGTGGGCTCAGCATCACCTGCCCCCGGGATGCAGATGATACACGATGCAAGCTCAGCCAGTCAGTGAATCCCACTTCTGTGGCCACAGCGATCAGTTCAGGGGGGAGCATGCGACCCAGGTTTGTCCAACCAGAGCCAACGTGGGCCCTTTCCCGTAGCTCTGGGGTGAAGGGATGGAAGCCTGGGGCTGCTGGTAGCATCTCGCCATCCCAAGGGGAGATTCTGCATGCCAACGGAGCTAACACACAGGAATGCAGAGCTGAGGGGTGGAGGGAATAACATGGTGTGGGGGGGAAGGGAGTGGATTGAGAGAGAGAGAGAGAGATTGGGGAACAGTGTCAGGGCCCCTGGATGGAGCCATACCTGACTCCGCATTACTTCACAACTCCTGGATAAGCCAGGGGAATCCTCCCTTGTCCTTCCCTCACTGAGTGTGAAGAGGCGGTTTTCTGCCTCTTGCAGCCGAGAAAGTCCTCACTAGTGCAGAACCATAAAGGCAGAACTACAAGGACTCTGACTCCATTAGGTTTAAGCCCTGCCCTCATTTTGCAGCTGGAGAAACGAAAGCCCAGAGAGGCCATGATACTTGCATGAGGTCACACAGCAAGTCATGCCAGAGTCAAGATTGGACCTGAGGATACAGAGTCCCAGCTTAGGACTCCTTTCTCTGCCCCTGGGGTGCGGAGGGTCGACCGGCCTCACTCCTGCCCACCAAGCATGCTTTACACGTGAATGTCCACGAACCTGAAAAGCAAGAGTCAGTAGTTAGGCTGGATTGGCCTGAGGCTGTACGAAGACCCCCTGGCCCCGAGGAGCCATCCCATAGAAAGGAACCATGAATCTGGGAGCCGGTGACAGGGGCAGGAGGCTGGAGATGCAAACAGTAGCCCCCAGCTGCACGCTGGTGCTCAGCGATGGAACTTGCGCTCTCTGGAGCTCGCCTCCTGGTTTGTAAACCCGGCATAACAATAACGCGGGTGTCTTTCATTCAGTCGTTTGACTCTGGTGCAGGGAGCAGCTGCCTATGCCAGGGCCGGGAACGAGGCCCCGGGGCCCCCAGCGCCGCTGCTGGGATTTGGACGGGGAGGGGCGCTCTGCATCTGGACCGCGGGCGCTCACGTGTGCAGGTGCTCATCAGAACTCACAGGACTCGGCCACTGTGTGTGAACTCAGCTCAGTAAATAAACGGTGTTCACTTTCATAAACAGAGTTTCCAGAACATCTTCCCAGCGTAGTAGCCAGGCTTAGTCTGCAAGCCAAGGAGCAAAGCTTCCCGTACGATGAGAGATAGGCTCGTGAAAACAAAGGAATGAGCTCGGGAGAGAGGAGAGAACAGATGTCAGACGCTCTGCCAGCAGCTGTACAGTGCGGAGCGGAGTCCGGTCTCGGGGCCTGAGCCCCGTCGCACGCACCAGCTCTTGTTATCAGCGTGTCCGCTGTGGCTCTCAGCTGTTTTGGATTATCTGTGTCACGACTCCCTTCCCTGAGCTGAGGTCACCGAGGAGGGCCCGCAGCCCGCAGCCCACGCCTGCAAGGCTGCGCGAAGCCGTGCTGACAAATGGAGCGGCCTTAAAATCATTAACGGGCGGGAGGTCAGCCGCGGGGCCGCTTGCCAGCACCCAAGCACGACCGGGGACCTCTTGGCAAGTGCAGGCGAACAGGCCCCCCCGCCTAGCTAGTGACCCTCACCCCCTCTCTTGCTGCCCGGTGCCCAGAATGCGCCCCCCACTCCCCAGGAGGGCAGGGAGCCTGACTAGGGCCTCTTGGTGTGCAATTGTCTCTCCGCTGGCCCAAACTCCCCGATGAGGCCAGAAGCAATGCGTGGAGTTCACATTCCCGAGGGGCAGGGGAGGGAGTTAAAAATACAACCTGTGAAGTGAAGCCAGTCCACAGAGAAGAGAGATGAGGGCGCCAGGAGGCCTCTCTGAGGTGATGGCACTCTTGAGCACAAGCCAGAAGAAATGGAGTCCACCCGGCAGGTATCTGGAACAGAATCTCAGGTGGAGGGAGTGGCTGTGCAAAGGTCCTGGGGTGGAAATGTGTCCACTGTGTTCCAGGCACAGTGATAGCTGGATGGAGAGAGCCAGTGGACGTGTCAGATGCGTAGCAGGGAAGCCAGATCATAAGGACACTCCCAAGGGGAGCATGCTGGGGTTTATTCCCAGTAGACGGGGGGGGGGGGGGGGGGGGGCCAAGCTTTAAAGAGTGAGAGGGTCCGGGGCAGAGCCCTTCACCCCAGCAGGCTCCATGCAGAGCACGGCAGGCGCAGGGTGGCGTGTCATAAACAGCCATGAACACCGGGCCGGGGCTCGTTTCTAAACGGAAGCTCTGGGTCCCGTGTCAGAGTCACCCACACTCCCTCCCTGCCTCCAAAGTCTTCTACCTCGAGAAACAACATCAAGGCCGTATCTGGAGGATTTGCTTTCTTTTCCTTTTTTTTTTTTTTTTTTCAAAAGCATAAAAAGCTGACAAGCGAGGAGAGGCCTTTCCTCTGCGCCAGGCCCCACATACGTCCGTGCATATCTTTGAAGGCATCACCTGCCATGAAATGTGAGACCAGGGACGGGGCCACGGATCAAACGGATGTTTCAGAGTGTCAGCGCGATATGTATCCATATTTGCCAACAAGTTGAAAAAAATTATGTTTCGTATGATCCAGGATTTACACAGTGTGATCTTGATGGTGTCACCTTTCTCCCCTTTCCTAGCCCAGCAATCATCTTAAATTCTACTCAAAACAAAGAGCTCCCTGTTGGCAGTTAATCCTCAAAGGGAGAGCTTTGTTCCAGACTAAAAAACCTCATTCAACGAGGTTGGCAAGGAACTGGCATTCCTCGTGCCAGCTCGGCCTGGTATTTCCAGCTCTGACTAGGAGCCTACATTTGAGAGCTTAAGCTCGTTTTTTTTCACCCCGTGCTAAGGGGAGCTCTGTGTCACATGGCACATCTGTTGAGCGGGTCCTGAAGGGGATAATAGGGGAATTAGGACAGTGGCAGGAATAAAAGCAGGAGAGGGGGTGGAGAGACGTCTGGCGGGGCCGGGAGAGATTTCTGGGACAACGGGAGCCCCGAGGACAGTGGGGGGGAAGCTGGGTCTTCAGGAAGCTTCCTCCCAGGTCAGCGACCACATGAAAAGATTTCCTTTTGCATTAGCTTTCCGTGCTGTGTAACAAGTAGCCACGAATTTCGTGGCTTAAAACAACACCTGTTTATTCTTTCTCACGTCCGTGGGACAGAAGTTTAGGCCCAAAGTGACTCGTTTCTCCAAAGGTCTTACTGGGTTGGAATTGAGGTGTGGGCAGGCCTGTTCTCTGGAGCTCTAGGTTCTCCTCAAAGCATGTGTGGTGGTAACAGTTTCCAGCCCTGTGGGGAAGGACCCAAGTCCTCTCTGCTTAGTGGTGTGAGCCAGGGGTCACTCTCAACTCCGTGTGGCCTTATTCCTTGCTCCGTGGCCTCTTCCATTTTCGAAGCTAGCCAAGAACAGAGAATGTCCCTCATGTTAAATGTTTTAGATGTCGCGAATCTCTTTTTCCAGGGAGGGCTTTGTCCCTTTTCAGGGCTCGCCTGATTAGGTCAGGCCCACCGAGGATCATTTCCTTTCTTAAGGTCAGTTGTGCCATGTAACACAACTGTCTACAGGCCCCTCTCATACTCAAGGTGCAGAGGGTTATACAAAGGTGAGGATCATTGACCAGCCATCAGTAGACGTCTGCCTGCCATGTCTGTCTTCATGGCCGTTGGTAGGCATTCAGAGCCACTTGCCAATGCCAGGCTTCAGAAGCACCAGCTGCAAGTCCAAGAAAGGCCCAGACTCTCCATCGAGGCAGCGTGCTAGGGGAGGCCTGGGAATCAGCTAGACTTGGGTATGAGTCTTAGCTCTTGACCATGGGACTGTCTCAGTCATGATAGGTTGGATTATGCTGTGGTGACGAAGAATCCCAATATTTCAATAGCTTACACCAACAAAGATGTACTTAACACACACATTCTTAACACACACACATCACAGACTGGCAGAGAGGCAGTGCTCCCTATGGCCACTCAGGGACCCAGTAGACAAACCAGAGGGGAACAAAGAACATGGTGGGAGTGAATCACATGGCCATGCCCAACCCCAAGAAGATAGGGACGTGCCCTTGCAGCCATGACAAGAGTGAAATGGGCAGTGATCTTCGGTGAGTTCCTCCCCATCTGAGCCTCAGGGTCCTATCTACAAAACAGACCTGAAAGCAGTCTCCAGTGGGGATGTGATGAGTGCTGGATGAATGTGAACCGAGGACCTGGTAGGTTCAAGGCCCACGTGTGAGCCTGTCTGCTTTAAATCCACTCCCTAAGATGGGTTATACGATGGGGAAGAAACAAAGCCTCAGAGAAATGAAGGTCACGCAGAAGGCAAGAGGGGGGATTTGTTTTGTTTTTGTTTTTTTAAATAGCCACATTAGATTTATTTTATTTTTTAATTTATTTTTTATTTTTTTAATTGGAGTTCAATTTACCAACATACAGCATATCACCCAGTGCTCATCCCGTCAAGTGCCCCAAGAGGGGGGATTTGAATCCAGATAAACCTGACCCTAAGATGTGGCACTTACAGCCCTCTCTGTAAGGCCCCAAGGTGGAGGCTCTGACTTGGCTTTCAGCCCCTTCCTCCTGGCTTCTTGGGTCAGTTCAGCACATGGCTCTGGGCGGAGATCTGGTCAACCACCTCATCTAACCTGAACCAAAAGTCAATAGGCTTGGCTTTTAGTTATAAATAGCTGGCCCCCCGAGGGACTCATCTTATAAACACACTACCAGGTCTCCATGGCTGGCACTGACCCTAGAAATCATCTAGGCCAGTGGTGGTTTCCATCAGGAAGGGAGAGTGTGTCCACCAGATGCTGATGGCAGTGGCAGGGTCCCTAGGGTATCTTCCATCCTGCAGAAGTGCAATGGGAATCGCATACTATCTACAGTGGCATCTACCATTGTTTAAAATGTTAAGTTGCACCAGGGACTGGGAAAGAATGCAGAATGACTATAGTGGGTACAAGGACTATTTAGGGGGGGTGGTGATGAAATGTTCTGGGATCAGTGGTGACAGAGCACAGCCTGGTCGACATGCTAAAAACCACTCCTTATACACTTAAAAAAAAAAGATTTTATTTATTTATTCATGAGAGACACAGAGGCAGGAAAAGGGAGAAGCAGGCTCCACACAGGGAGCTCAATGTGGGATTCAATCCTGGGACTCCAGGATCACGCCCTGAGCCAAGGCAGGTGCTCAACCGCTGAGCCACCCAGGAGTCCCTCCTGTACACTGTGAAATGACAAAAGTTATGGCATGTGAATTGCATCTCCATTAAGAACTGTCAACCTGCTTGATTTTACAGCCCTCTTTGCCTATTTTAGAGTTAGGGGCGTAGGACATCAACTTTTCTTATGGGTCAGGGTCCATTACCCTGTTTTTCTTGTGGCAGGGCCCCATTTTACCCCTAAGAAACTATACTGCTGCCATTCTCCTTGGCCTTGGTGGGCCTGCCCGTGCCACCAACAGACCCCTCTGTCCAGGTCAGGTATGAGCAGATGTCCCAATTTTTATTTCTCCCCATAGAGACACTGGTTCAGTGGAGGCCAAGTGACCCCAGTAGAACCAATCGGAATCCTTCCCTGGGGTGGGCAGGAGGGTGTGGGGAAGGAGCAACTCACTTTTCACCAGAGTGATGTAAGTCTGGTGACTCTTCTTTGGCTTCACAGAGGAAGCTCGCCTGCAGGAAAAGATGGCACAGTGAGCACTGACGTGGAAAGATGGACACAGCCTGGAAGACTTGATCTTGACTAGGGAGTCCAGCAGGCATGTTTTGCCCTCCAGGTGATGTGTAGCAAGATCTGGGGACATTTTTGTTGGTCTCATCGGGGTTGCAGGTGCCACCGGCATCTAGCGAGTCGAGGTCAGGAATGCTGCTAAGCACCCAACTATGCACTGGACGGCCCTCACATCCAAGGCTAACCCAGCCCCCAAATGTCAATAATGCCAATGTGGAGACACCTTCATCTCAGCCCTCGTTTCCAACAGCATCTGAAGCCAGATGTCCTGTCACTCAATATTCCAATGACATGAGTCAGTAAAGTCCCCCCTTTCTTCCCCCCCCCCTTTCTTTTTTTACTTAAGCCACCACCATGAGTTGGGTTTCTGCCCCTGGCAATCAGAAGAATCCCAGCTAATACACTGGTCACTGCGTCTGTGGGAGTGCTGAGGGACAGGTTATGAATCAGCTGGGCTAGCCTGCTGTTCCAAGGATCGGAAGCCCCAGTTTAGAGGGCTTTACTTATTTTGTTCATATGACAAGAAACCGGAGGGAGGCAGTTGCCACTGGTTCAGCAGCTCAGTGACGTCAGATGCTGATACCTCTGTGATTCTCTTGGCCTTTTCCTGAAGGTCACAATACGGCTGCTGCAGCACCAACCACCACATCAGTAGGCAAGGCAGGAAAAAGGAAGGAAGAAGTGATGCCACTGAGGAAATCCCCTTCAGCAGGAAATCAGAAGTTTTCCCAGGGCTCCAGCAGACTTCCCTTTATATTTCATTGGCCAAGACTATGGCATGAAGCCGCAGAGGAGTCTGAGAAAGTGAAAATTTAGCTTTTCCAGCTCTTGGGGGAGGAGGGAGAGGGTCTGAAGTTGGATTAGCTGTAGGAGGGGAAGAGACACTCAGCCCCTCAGCCCCGTGTGTTAATCCTGGTAATCTCATCAGAACCCCCTGACTTGCCAAGAATTGTTTGATCACCGAAGATGGGAAATGGATTATTACATATAGATTGCCCTCCTTCAAACCATGTGATCAAAGGACAAAAAATAATACTGAAGGGGTTTTTGAGAGTGAAACGCCCATATCATAGAAAACTGAGCCCCCCGGGGCCAAGCTATTTGTTCCACGCCACAGCAGCAGCTAGAGGTGGGACGGAGTTGTGGACAGAGACTCACCCGGGCTCAGCTGGGGTGTGGGTGCAAATCCTGGCCTGGCCTCTGTGAGCCCCAGTTGCTCAGATTCCAGACAACCTGTGAAGTTACTTATTTAGTTCTTCATCTCGACTTTAAAGTCAGACATCAAGCCCTCCAGGCACCTGGTGCTTGCAACGGTTCACTAGGGTTTTAAAGTTTGTGTATTGCGATGGCGGGTGGCCAGTAGGTCACCATCATCTTCATGGCTGCAATTTATTTAGGACTTGTCTGGTCATAATTTTATGATCTCTCAGAAACTAAACTTCAGGGTCGAAACGATTGTCCAAAATGCACAACGTCGACTCAGAGAATCGTAGGAACAGAGCAAACTCCCCCAAAATGCCGACTGTTAAACAGGACCAGTGAACAGCCCAAGCCACCCGAAGAAAGAGTTGAAAAAGAATTTGCGAGTAGGGAAATGTATTTTATTCTAACATTCTCTGAAGAGATTTTGTTTTACATGATGAGAAGATGAAACTGGGAGCTCTAGACAGATTACACAAGTACCCGTTTCACCGCTCAGCTTCGGGGTGTGGTAGCTGCACCGTTTAAAAAGCTGTAAAACTGGGACACCTGGGTGTCTCAGTGGTTGAGTGTCTGCCTTCAGCCCAGGGCGTGATCCTGGGGTCCCCAGATCGAGTCCCACATTGGGCTCCCTGCAGGGAGCCTGCTTCTCCCTCTACCTGTGTCTTTGTCTCTCTCTCTGTGTCTCTCGTGAGTAAATAAAATCTTAAAAAAATTAAAAATTAAAAAGCTATAAACCCCCCCAAAAAATGAAATAAATAAAAAGCTGTAAAACCCAGATGCTCCCCATCTCTGATCTCCAGCTGGCAAATGCTGACAGACACTTAGGCAGAGCCCACTAAAGTCTGGGGTACCGCAGTGCGGGGCGAGGGTGAGGGCGGTGATGGAGAGCTCAGAATGAAGATTTTTAAAAAAAATACATTTCCATGATTTTCACCAAGCAACAGTTAATTATATGTATATATAATATATATAAGATATATATTATAAATATAGATAATATAGATAAGGTATAATATATATTATATGTAATATATTTATATAAATATATTACATATATATAAATATATATGTAATATATATTTATAAATTATATAAATAATTTTATAATATAATTTTATAAATTAAATAAATTATATAAATATATAATATATATTTTTAATATATATATATTTTTAACTGAGGTGAAATTCACAAGAAAATTAACCATCTTAAAGTATACAATTCAGTGGTATTTAGTGTGTGCCTGGTGTTGTACCACGACCACCTCTATCTGGTCTCCAAACATTGTCGTCACCCCCAGAAGGAAACCTTGTACCCCTTAAGCAGATGCTTTGCATCCTCCTTTCCCTCCAGCCCCGTGGCAACCCCCAATCTGCTATATGTCCCTATGGATTTATCCCTGTTCTGGATATGTCCTATAAATAGGATCATACAACATGTGGCCTTTTTTTATCTGGCTTCTGTCGCTCAGCCTCACGCTTTCCTTCCACGTGGTAGCATGTCTCAGAGCTTCATTCCTTTTTAGGACCGAGTAATATTCCATGCATCTATTTACCACCATTTGTTTATCCACCAGCATCAGCCGGTGGCCACGTGGTTGTTGCTGCCTTTTGGCCCCTGTGAATGGCGCTATCAAGTCGCATGTGCGTGCATTTGTTTGAACCCCTGTTTTCAGCTGTTCGGGGCATGTACCCCGAGGGAGACTTGCCGGCTCACCTGGTAATTCTATGCTTCACTTTTGGAGGAAAACGCCAGGCCATTTTCCACAGCGGCTGCACCATCTCGTGTTCCGACCAGCAAGGGTTCCCGTTTCTCTACATCCCAGCCGCCCCCTTGCAGTTTTCCATCCTTAAAAAATTATAGCCATCCTAGTGAGGACAGTTGTGTGGTTTTGATTTGCATTTCCCTAATGACAAACGATATGGGGCATCCGCCGTGTGTGTGTTGGCCATCTGGACATCTTCCTTGGAATCCTCTGCTCATTTTTTTAAAAGATTTTATTTATTTATTCATGAGAGACACACAGAGAGAGGCAGAGACACAGGCAGAGGGAGAATCAGGCTCCATACGAGGATCCTGATGTGGGACTCGATTCCGCGACTTTGGGATCGCTTCCTGAGCCGAAGGCAGATGCTCAACCGCTGAGCCGCCCAGGTGTCCCCCTCTGCTCATTTTTAAATTGGGTTGTGAGTCTTTTTGTTGTCGAGTCGTAGGAGCTCTCTGTGTCATCCGGATGCTAGGTCTTTATCTGCTGCTTGACTGCAAATGCTGGTGAACCCATGGCAACGCTTAGAACTGATCCGGCAAAGCTCAAAGTTCTGCTCCTCGAGGTAGGTGACCGTCCAGGTGGGACGAGAAAGCAAAGGTGTCAGTAATGAAAGTCCAGCCTGTGTCCTGTCAGCCATCCTGAGCCACAGAGCAGGACACTTGGTTCAGCAGGTGTGCAGTGCACACCCGTCCTTTTCAGAACACTTTAGATACTAATACTGTGAATTTCTGCCTTCCTGATAATCCGCCGTGGTCAGAGAGGGCATGCGGCCTGCCCTCAGATTTGTTTGAAAAATGACTAAATCAGGGGTGTTTGGGTGACTCAGTTGGTTGAGTATCTGCCTTTGGCTCAGGTCATGATCCCAGGGTCCTGGGATGGAGCCCCACATTGGGCTCCCTGCTCAGCGGCGAGTCTGCTTCTCCCTCTCCCTCTGCCTCTCCCCCTCCTCTGCACTCACTCTTTCTCTCCCTCCCTCTCTCCCTCTCAAATAAATAAATAAAATCTTTTTTAAAGAAATAAAAAGAACTAAATAGTTATGAAGACAGTCCCATGTCCACGGCTCCTTTGGGAATTGCTATTTGAATCTGATTTCCTGAGAGATCGAGGTAACTCAAATGGAAAGCGCAGATACAATAAAAGGCCGAATCACATCTATCAGACCACAGGGGAATCAGAGCAGATGATAAAGGGGCTCGGGCTCCCTTGTCTTGCTCCTCGGCTCTAAGAGGTCACCCGAACCCTGTCACCCGTCAAGGCCATACCCCCCGCCCTGCTTGGCAGACAGTGGGAGTAGCTGAAACATTATAGATGTGGCAGGAAGGGGATGGTCACGGCTCAGTGTAGCCTCTCCGTGGGCCTGCATGCACCTCGGACAGGCAGGGAAAGGTCTCCACGCTTGGTTTAAGGCTTCCCGTCACCGTCTTGAAGTTCTTCATACTTAATTATGTGGCCCGTCCTGCCCACTGAGAGTGGCCGGATTTAACAAATAAAAACATAGGACTCCCAGTTCCATTCGATTTTTAGATAAATCAGAGGATTGTTGCTTAGTATAAGTATATCCCTGGCAACACGTGGCACATACTTACGCTAAAACAAAATAATTGTATTTGTCATTTATCTGAAATTCAAGTTTAATCGTGCATCCTGTGTTGTATCTGGCAACCTTACGCCCATCACATCAGAGGGACCCGAAGGGCCGTGGCTGGGATCTCCGCCTACAGCTATCAAGTTTTGAAGCCAGCGATCAAAGGAAAGAGATCCAGCTTTGTCGTCTCAGTGACATTGGTCCCGAGGGGAATATGTGCCCCTGACTTGCACGTGGAAAGGACCCAGGTGCCCGTTTCCCACCCTGACCTATTTCTGCTCACAGACTCAAGGCAGGAGCTGCAGGCCGTGGGCGACTCAGACGTCTGCATCTGTGCTCTTTCCGTCTCTGTGGCTTTGGGGCTTCGGGCAGCCGGTCCTTTGTTAGAGACGCCTGGGGTGCGGGAGGTGCAGGGGGAGGTGGAGAAAGATAATTTGGAGAGAAAACACGCTTACATTGCGTGCCCGTGTGCCAGGCTCGGGGTTGAGTCAGTAACATCCAAAGACGCTATGGGGGACGGAGCCGGGGGAAGGGGGTGGGGGTGCAATGATTAGAAAAAAATGTCTAAAAAGCCTCCAGGGAGAGTATTCAGTTTTAAAAAACTGAGGTTAGTGGGAGAAACGAGCCATAAACAAGCTAACCAACTTATCTAAATAGATCTGAAGAAATCGGTCTATTCATTAGTGAAATAATTTGTACTACATGCAGCTCCCCCCCCCAAAAAAAATTAAACAGGGTGATGCAACTGAGCATAAGAGTGCGGGGCACCACTCTGGCCGAGGCGGTCAGGGAAGTCTTCCGGGAGGAGGCGACACTGAGTGGGTTCTGAAGGATGGACCCATCATGTAGAAAGCTAGGGAAAGGCGTTCCAGGCAGAAAGAACAGCAAGCGCGAAGACCTAGAGGAAGGAAGCAGCTCAGTGTGTTCCAGAAACTACCCAGATTAGATTACATTCTAATCTTATGAGAGATTGTTTCTCCCCATTTTACGGCTGAGGAAGTGGGCGGCATAGCACGCCCAGACGCCCTGTATCCGTCAGGGTCCGAGCCGAGAGGCAGAGCGGTAGAAGGTAGATAATAAGGGATTTATGACATGGAGTAGGTGCAGGTGACTGTGGCGGGGGGGCCGGCTGGGCGGGTCGGAATCCGTGGGGCAGGCCCTCAGGAGGGGCTGGGGTTCTCGGACTCCAGCTGAGGCTGCTGTCCACACGCAGAACTTTTTTGCTTCGGGGAATCTTCAGGCCTGTTCTTCAGGCCTTCAACTGATTGGACCAGGCCCACCCAGATCCCCTCAGGCACTCTCCTTTCCTGGAGGTCACCGGATTGGGGGCTGTAATGACTTCTACAACGCCTCCACCCTCAAAGCACCTAGAAGAATGATCAGTTGGGTAGCCGGGGCCCTGGCCTCACTGTAGTTGACACAACCAATTGAGCATCGTGACCCCCACTTGGTAAGGGGTGGACCTGAGATTGGAACTGAGGCCTGACCTTGAGCTGATTCTGACTACCACAAACAATTCATCCTCGCGGCAACCTGTGAGGCGGGTAATATCCCTGCTTTACAGATGAGAAAGACAAGAGTCGCAGAAGCCAGGTCACCGGCCCAGGCTGGCACATCTGCTCCCTGTCAGCACTCAAGAAAGAGCTTTTGAAAGAATGAATTTGTTTAACCAAGATGCACAGTCTTTTCTGCCCGAGGATAGCACCTGCTCACTGACCTCCCCACCCCAAGCCCTCCCACCCTGGCCCATCCTGCCCTTGACTGTCAGGAGCTGCCACCTGATCTGAGTAGTAGGGACTTTTATTCTGGTGAGGGGGTCTGGAGTAAGAAGAAGTTTTGTAGAGGGAAATGAGGGGTGCAGCCCAGACTAGGGTGCTGAGCAAGCTTGAGGAGGACCGTTGGGGTCTACGATCTCTGCCCTCCTGTGTCCCACATCAGTAATGGGGACACGGCGGGAGGGCCACCCTCTCCTAGACAGTAATGGACAGCACACTGTCATTTGGCGGCTGGCATGTGCAAGCAGAGGAAGCACGCCCTCCGGGCCTGGTCGTCCCCCTCCTGACCACCCGCCAGGATGTGGCTGGGAGCACGGGGGCTGCTGCTTTGATGCCCGAGCTGTCTCCACAATTACCCAGACGACCAGCTCGTGAAATCGAATATGAGGGATTGGAAGACTTTTATGGGGGGCTTTTCTGCTTCCAGCAAATTCCAGGGCCCGATTTTACAATCCCTTGATTCCAGGCCTCCCTCTGCCCCCTGCTCTGCGTGGTCTGAAGGGGAGGCTGGGGCTCCGGCGGGGGTGGAGGGAGCAGGGCAGTGGGCGGAACACTGGGAGATGGCCCTGCGGCAGATACATGGGGCCGGCGGCGGCCGGTGTCCTCCAGTGACATGGGCCCGCACCCACCAAGGCCTGGCTGGTCTGCGCCCAGGAGAGCCCATGGGCTCAACGCTGCTCCCGGCGGGGCCTCAACATCCCGACTCTGTGCACGGGCCCGGCTGCAGGATGACGGGACAGGCCAGGCAGACAGACACAAGTGTGGGAACGCGGCCCAGGGACAAGCGGACAGCGTGGTGGACAGACACACGGACACAACCACACGTGTGGAGGACTACAGACGGACAAATGGATGGTGAGAAACACACATGGAGGGACAGAAAGGGAACACAGTGGGGAGAGACAGGGTGACCGCCAGAGGGACGGGGACACACGGACACACGGACATGGACACACAGACACATGGACACACAGTGGGAACACGGGAAAACACATGAATACATGGACATGGACACACAGTGGAAACACGGGAATACACACGGACACACAGTGGAAACATGGGAACACACGGACACACGGACATATGGACAAATGGACACGCAGCAGGAACAGACGTGGAGAGAGAGCGAGACAGAGAGAAAGAGCGAGAGCATCAGGGCCCCGAGAGCAAGGCCAAGCCTCCAAGGGAGGAGAGGGAGATTAGGGAGCAGCCGCATGTTGGGCCCCGACGTCCGTCCCATGAGTTGACACCGGGAGCTCGTTCGGTCGTGAGGCCCCGAGGGTGATGCTGGGGAGACGATCTTTGTGCAGTGCTCAGGCCGGCGGCCGTCCAGGACCGCAGCTCCCCAGGGGGCGTCGTGTGGTTGCTGCCATGACCAGTCCAGCAGAGACCGGCTCTGCGGCTTGGGCTGGAAGCCTGGCTCCCCACGTCCTCCTCCAGACAAGTCCCCTACCTTCTCTGAGCCTCAGTTTCCCTCCTCTGAAGGGAAGACGAGAACAGTCCCAACGCTGGGCCTGCCGTGACGATTGAGTGAGTGACGGCCTCCGGTCCTGCGATGGCCTTGAGTCTCCGACCCGGCCTCCTGGCAGGTGTGACAAACCACAGTCGCAGGGCCTGCCCCCCAGGGTCACGGCCGGGTGGTGCGACAGGCCCATCCATGCGTGGAAAGGGGTGTCTGCGCGTGTGCGTGTGAATGGGTAGGAGCGTGTGTGCGAGAGCGCGCAGGTGTGTGTGACTAGGGACGTGTGTGGATGTGTGTGAGGGTGTGTGTGAGTGTGTGGATGTGGGGGTGAACGTGTGAGTGGGCAAGTGGGGCATGCGTGAGGTGTGAGTGTGCACGGGTGAATGTGTGTGCGAGGGTGAGTGGGTGTGAGTGTGAGTGTGCGGACATGGGGGTGCACGCGCGAGTGCGAGTGGGGCGTGTGCCAGGTGAGTGTGCGAGCGTGCTGGGGGCACACCGGGAGCGCGGGCGCCCTCTGGTGGCTGGGTGCGCTTGTCGTCCCCTGCAGCGGGACACCTGCTGGGACACAGCCGGGTCCCCGCTGCCCCGGCCCTCGGCAGAGCTGCTCCCCGCGCACCTGCCCGAGGCCCCCCTCCCCGTCCCGCCCGCAAGGCTCGGCCCACGGCTCACGGCCAGTGCGCATGCGCGGGGCGCCCGGAGCCCCCCCGAGGTCGTCCCTGTGTCCTCGGGGCCCGCCCACGGCCCAGGCCAGAGGAGGCGCTATCCTCTCTGGCTACCTGGCTCCCAGTCCTGAGACTCCTCCTCCTCCTCCTCCTCCTCCTCCTCCTCCTCCTCCTCCTCCTCCTCCAGGAAGCCCTCCGTGGGGTCCCTCCGCCTCCAGGCTCTCTGGGCTTCCTGGCTCATCCCAGCGCCCCCGCGCCCCGTGTCTGCCCCTCCCACCAGACTGCTCTGCTCCCCACTGTGTCCCCGGCACATAGTAGGTGCTTAGTAAACGTGTTGAGGGACCGATCGCGGGCTGAGCGAACGCGCACGGAGGCTTCCCAGGAGGCGCGGGGGCGGGGACGAGCTCCCGGGATGCTCAAGAGCTCTGCGCCACGGGGACACTGATGACGGTGCAGGGAGCAGCCGGGGACCAGGCCGCGCGGAGGTCGCCGCGGGCTCCGGGCCACAAGCCAGTGGCTTACACACGCACGCGCAGCCTCCTAGGTGCGGGGGCCCTGGATCACGGGGCTGGTGCCCCTGGAGGCCCTCGGGGCGAACCCCTCTTCTCGCCTCCCCCAGGGTCTGGAAGCGGCTTCGCTCCGGGGATTGTCGCGCCCTCCCCGGGGTCACAGGCAGCAACGGCCTCGAGCCAGTCCTCACCGCAGCCCCCGACCTCCGCGGCCCTGGCGCGCGGCCTGCCCTGACTCTGACCCCTGCCTCCCTCCCGCAGGGACCTCGGGGTGTCGCGGGGCGCCCAGTGCGCCGGGCCCGCACCCCATCCCGTGAACCGTGACTGCATCACACCCGCGCGTGCCAGGCGACACGGTGGCAGGGCCCGGGGAGGTGGACGCGGACCTCGCTGGGGACCGCGACTCTGCCCACCACTGGGGAACATCGCGGCGCCTCTCCACACCTCAGCGTCTGCCTCGGTCAAACCAGAGTGACCTGGGCCCGCCTCTAGGGATTTTGCTGCCCCGGGGGCTGCGGGCGCTTTGTGCAGCCGCAGCACCTGCACCACCGGTGCGCTCGGGAGTTTTCTGCAAGTGCAATGCAGCCGCAGCACCTGCACCGCTAGTGAGCTCGGGAGTTTTCTGCAAGTGCAAATTTGCTGGAGCCCCAGTGTGGTTAGGCTGCGGCCTCGGGCCACCGCCGGGTGGATGGCTGGACGCCCTCCGTGTGGGGCCATAGTGCTAAGTGCCTGCTCCAGAGAAAAGGTGGCGGGGGGTGGTCACCATAGCCCGCAGCCCTGGACCCTGGTCCGGGCCACGAGGGCCCCACTGCTGTCACCACGTCAGGGCACAGACAAAGGCCACCCAGCGGCGGCGGTGGCAGGTGGTCCCCCTTACGGGTGCGTTTGCTGCCCTCTGCTGGCCGTGAGGAGTCATGCCGGCCTCCCCTCCGCTGTCGGGGTTGGGGGGCTGCCTCCCCTTGGCTCCCCCTCTTGGTCGGCATGATTTCTCTGGGTCCCCACCCTGGGGTGGGCTCAGGCAGGGGCCCCTACAAGCTACTGCCAGAGCTGTGAAGAGCGGAAGCCCATTTCCCAGGATGATGCAACGAAATGCAAACAACACCCCCCGCACCCCTAACCCCGTTGGCTTTGGGCAGGAAGGACCACAGCTCAGTGGGCGGCCCTGTCACTGTCCAGTGGCCTTGTGGCCTGGGGTCTCCTTGCTGGCATCCTAGCCACTCGGACCCACGTGCCAACTCAAAATACACCTCACTTGGGGCCCTCCAAGCGACAGGCGGCTCTCCCACTTCCTGGCCGTGGGTGACCTTGGCTAACTTACATAACCTCTCCGAGCCTCAGTTTCCTCCTCTGAGGAACGGGATTAATACCCACGTGGCAGTGTCGGCGTTACATACGTCAGCCGACATAGTGGCTCATGTCTGCAGGGTGGTCACTGTCTGGGCCCCATTTAGCTGGTCTGCCAGAACCTGGGGAGGAGGCCCTGCTGTGCTTTCCATTGTACAGATGAGGGAACTGAGGCTCAGAGAGGCCAAGTCTCCTGAAGCAGGTGCATGCGGCCCCGAGGGCAGGACTGGGACGTCAGCCTGGGGTGTCTAAACCCCACGGTGCGCTCTCTCCACCTTATGTCCCCAGGCCTCTGGCCCCGGC
Organism: Canis aureus; assembly: GCF_053574225.1. NCBI lineage: Eukaryota > Metazoa > Chordata > Mammalia > Carnivora > Canidae > Canis > Canis aureus. The sequence continues at coordinate 47,640,287 of NC_135636.1, read as the reverse complement.
GGAAGCCCAGGGTGGCCGATGCATGTGTTCTCAATGGTTTGTTGTTTGGCTTCTTATTTTTTTAAATAAAGGAAAAATAAATTAGTTAATGAAAGCATTTTGTCTGGCAGTCATTTTCTCCCTCAACGTGTGGTGGCTGCGGTATTAAACAAGATTCTTGGGGGCGCGGGGTTGAGCCCCCCGCCTCCGATGCTTGTCGCCCAGGGTCCCTTCAGCCTTACATCTTGTCTGGCCTCCTTCCTCGGCTTCTAGCCCGCGGCAATGATCACAGCCAGTGAGGGACACCCCCGGACTCTGAAACACCCCCCCGCCGAGAGCAGACGTCCCTGCCACCACCACCCCCCTCACCCCGTCACCATGTTGCACAACTCCCCTCCGGAGTGTTTGTCGTCAGCTCTTTCTGCTTTTGAGAAAGCTCCTAAATCCAAACCCTGTTTGGGTCGTTTGACTCTTGTAAGAGCAGAAGCTGTGTTTTGAGCCCAGTTAGTAAACCACAAATCCCTCCGGAAGCCTCTCTTTTGGGGGAGCCTGACAGCATGAAACCCATTAGAAAATTCTCGAAGGGAACGAAACACCCCCGGGCCTGTTTCGTGCCAGGTGATTCCCTGTCTGTCACCTCACCGAATCCTAAGCAGCTGTGGCCAAATGTCATCTCTCCTACGGACGGAGAGCTGAGCCCGACAACGCCCAGGGGCCCCCCAGAGCGCACATGAGGCAAAGCGGGGCCTGTACCCATTGCTGCGGGGTTCCTGCCCAAATCATCATCCCGTCCTCCTCCGCACCCCCTCTCAGGGGCCAAGCCTCTGTGCTTGGGGAGGCTTCCTTCCCTTCCAGCAATTTTGTTAGTCTAAACCGGGTGGGGGCGGGGGGCAGCAAACTTTTTTTTTTTTTTTTTTTTGGAAAAGGAGCATCCGGTAACTGTTTTAGGCATGTGATCTCTGACGCTGTCGTATGAAAGCAGCTCTAGGCAACACGGAGGCGGACGGGTGCAGCCTTTTACACATAAGCAGGTGATGGATGGGTTTGGTGCCCACGATACATCCCCTTCACCAACAGTTGGTAGGAAGGAGTTTGGGCGATGGTTCCGGCCCATAAAGCCTGAGGGATGTCCACTGAAGGGAGTCTAGAAACGATCTTTCGTCTCAAAAGGAGACCGAAAATGGAAACCTTTCTTCTCTGCATCTGGGTGAGGCTGGTGAGGCGATGGCTGGAGCTGGTGCAGCCCTCTTGTGCCTTCAGGAGACGGGCCTAAGGACCAAAAGTGACCTATAGAGGGTAGAGGAATCCTGTCGGTGATGGTAGTAAGTCCCTGAGTGAACAGTCTGGTACTGCTACCCCTCCTGTGGTCTTATGATATGAAATTGTAGAGATTTGTATTATTTGAAGCATCTCTTTCAGAAAAGTTTCTTTACAGCTAAAAGTCTCCCAGCTGATAAGTTGTCCACATTATTGTTTGCTTACTTCCCTGCACGGTTTTCTTGGCTTAGTGGGGTTTATTTTATGTGGTGCCGAGTAGAAGAAACACCAGTCTGTGTCATGCCAGAGGAAAATCAGCTGCAGCCCGAGAGAGTTGGCCCAGTCTGCACAAAACCACAGGTACCGACGTGTCTGGAAACGGATAGCTTCCCAGTGGGAATTTTCCTTTATGTCATTTTTGCCTTATAAAGTCAATTATGAAAACATGCATTTGCATCTCAACCCTAGAGCAGGTGTGCTTCTGATGACAAAGAGAGATGCGCCCTCTCAAGTCCCCTGAGTGGCAGGTAGGCGGAGGGAGCATGTGGGTTTTTATGGCAAAGGGCAGCAGTGTGGGGTGGAGCATGGGTGAGGCCTGCTTGGCTGTCCCACAGCAGGGAGAGACAACTCAGCCAGGCCAGGCGTGGGCTCAGAAGGCAAGGGTCACCGGGAAGGGGTGGTGGGGACAGGGTTGCTTTCCACAGAATGGCTCGTGCAAAGGCCAGGTGTAAGAATAAGACAGCGTGTGATTTCCTCCGGAGATTCTGATGCCAAAACGTGCATTCTGTTAACGCCGTTCTTAAAAACCTCCTCCAGTGCCCGTAAGTAAAAACATCCATAGATGTGTGTTCAGAGTCTTGTATGACAAATCCCTGAGCTACCCTGGCTTCTCATCCCGGGCCTGGTGCCATTTGGGGCAACGTACCCTGGGGGGGGGGGCTGTCCCGTGCATTGCAGGGTGTTTGGCAGCCCCCGGCCGCTGCCCCTGCGTGCCAGATGCCCACAGCGAGCTCCTCTCTTCCACTTCACGGAAACCATAAGTGTCTCCACACATCCGCACATGTCCCCTAAGGGGTGCAAAGTCGTCCGATTGAAACCAAGGGCCAAAAAATAAAATAAAATAAAATAAAATAAAATAAAATAAAATAAAATAAAATATAAAAAAGGGCCAGACTAAAAGTAGGCAGGTGTGTGTGCCAGAAGGACGGTCTGGGCCATCAGGCTCTCCTGCCTTTGCAAATCCTGCCACGTCCAGGCGGGCGGGGACTCTCAGAGGGTGCTGCATGCCCCCCACCCCCCGCCCCTGTCTCTGTCACCCTCATGGGTTAGGAAACGCACTCGTTATTTGAAGACGAAACAAGTCGTGGCAGCGGCGGCCCCCCACCAGCTGCCCACCCAACATCAGCTCTCCCTTCTTTCCTGAAGCCACTGGCACAGCCCCGGGGGAGGCCCACCACCCAGGCAGGTGGCCCACCTGGAGCGGAGGCTCAGGGTCACAGAGGAAGCACCATCTCCTGGGTGGTGATGGTTTAGGGCTGGGCATGTGACCCACAGTGCTGGCCAGTGAGGAATGTAGGGTCTGACGGGGGCCTCCTGGGGGAGGGTCCCTGTCACTAAAGATGTGCAGAAAGGCTGGGCACATTTCTACCTGTGCCCTGAAATCATAGCAGCTGTCCCGAGACCCCAGAAGAGCCAGTTTGGGGTAGCAGGATGGACAATTGTGTGTGCTCTGTGACCTCTCCGAGCTGTTGAATCAGCCACCATTGGGGCTGCCTTTGGTGGCTGTCTTGGGGTGGGGGGTAGCCCCTCAGCTATGGAGGTGGCTAAAAGTTTCTATTATTTGCAACTAGAAGCCTCCTGACACGAGACTTTCCAGGAGGGCCCCCGACACGGGGCGCATAGCATATAGTAGTTGCTCAATAAATACACACAATTCTTGGAAATGCAGTTTGAGAGAGTGGGGTCACCTGTTTGCTCTCTTTCAAGCTCTTTCTATTGGGACCACTGAACACGGTCACTCGGCGTCGGCTCCTGGGCCTGTTAGGGTCTCGTGTTGGGATGAGGGTGGGGGCAAGGCCAGCGTCTAAGTTCAGCGTCGCCATGATGACTTGATCACTGTTGGTGTCAGCCTGGGGGCCAGGCTGGGAGCTCGCAGGTCCCCGGGGGAGGGGGGGCAGAAGGGGGGCCGTTACTGTCCTGGCTTGATGCGCTGTGGTTTGGGGGTGGATGTTAACAATAAACCCAGGACTTTTCCATAAAGTGGAGGCAGACCCATCCCAGCTGCCCCAGGACCTTGACCGCCTCTTCGTGGTACAAAAGAAGCACCTCCCACGGTTCATTAAAGATTGTTATGTTCCCTTTTTATTGAAATTAAAACCAAAATAGCTAAAAAGAGTAAAAGAAGGAAGAGCTCCTCCCTGAAGCCTCCCGATTGCTCCCAGGGCAGCTGCTCCCACCCCTGGAGGCCGGAGGCTGAGGGAGCCTGCCCTCCCCTGGCCGTCCCCTCCCCATTCCCTCGCCCCAGGCAGGGTGTCCCTGGGGTGGGGAGTGGGGAGTGGGGTGCAAAGTGAATCCAGGCTTTGCCCCGCTAAGGATGGTGTCCCTGAGTGCCCCGTCTGGGCGTGGGAGCTGCGGCCTCCCGAGCGACCCACTGCTCCACTCAAACTGGCTTCCTCCGGACACAATGGGAAAGTCCATGAGGACCCAGCCTCCCAGGTGGGTGCATGTGCCTGAACTGGGACGGCTTTGTCTCCCCCACTGGGTGCCGAGGCCGGCAGGGTCCAAGCCCAGCTAACACCTAGCATGGGGCCACCCAAATGCAAGTGGCTTCTCGCACCCACCCCAGCCAAGAATGTCCCAAGGTGTCTTGACATATCCTGGGCTGTGGCTGCTGCCCCCAGCATGGGGAGGGGACCCTGTGTCACTTCATGTCCCTTCCTCTGGGTCACTCCTTGGACAGAGGAGGACCCCGACGGTACCCCGTCAAGACCTTACTCTGAGACACAGGGACCCGCAGACCGTGGGAGCTGGATTGTGTCTGCTGTCGATCAGCCTTTATTTTTTTTTTAAAGATTAATTTATTTATTTATGATAGACATAGAGAGAGAGAGAGGCAGAGACACAGGAGGAGGGAGAAGCAGGCTCCATGCTGGGAGCCCGATGCGGGACTCGATCCCAGGACTCCAGGATCAGGCCCTGGGCTGAAGGCAGCACTAAACCTCTGAGCCACCCAGGGATCCCTTGATCAGCCTTTAATCACCGGCTCCGTGAAAGGTGTTATGGGATAGGTGACCATATAACTGATTTTTGTTAAGATTTTATTTATTTATTCATGAGAGACAGAGAGAGAGAGAGGCAGAGACACAGGCAGAGGGAGAAGCAGGCTCCCTGCAGGGAGCCCGATTCCAGACTCGATCCCAGGACCCCAGGATCATGCCCTGGGCCAAAGGCAGATGCTCAACCATGAGCCACCCAGGTGTCTCTAACTGATAGTTTTGAGGGGAGAAAAGGAGTTGTGTGTGTGTCCTGGTGCTGGCAGGACAAATGACTATAAACTGGGTGGCTTAAAATAACAAATTTAGTCTCTCCCGGTTCTCAAGGTCAGAAGTCCGGAATCCAGGTGTCCCCAGGGCTGGGTTCCCTCCCTTGAGCAGAGAAGTTCCTTAGTCTCTTAGGCTTCTGAAGCCATCCCTTGTCTTATGGCCACATCAGTCCACTTCGGGCGGCCTCCTCCTCTGTTTCTCCCCCTGGTGTGTCTCCTCTATGGACACTTGACATCGGATTGAAGCTCCGCCTAGATAATCCAGGATGACCTCATCTCGAGGTCTTTAATTACAACTGCCAAGGCCCTTTTTCTATATAAGGCCACATTCACAGGCTCCAGGGCTTGGGGTGTGGACATATCTTTTGTGGGGGCCACCAGCCAACCCCCGGCAGGGATGGGTTTATAACTCCTGCAAACAGATGCAAAGAGAACAGTCTGGAGGGGGTGGGATGTGTCGTCAGAATGCTATGAATAAGACACGTGTGAGCCAGATGCCATCGTGTCCCCTGCCTGTCCTCTTCCAACACATCAGTGTCTGCAGGGACAAAGCAGGCTGAAGAACTGATCAAGGGAGGCCAGGGAGTCGTGACACCTAAGGCAGTTGCCTGGGCTGGGCTGGGCTCCTGGGGGAAGGAGGACTGTAGGGCTGTTTCTGAGACAAAAAGTGGGAGCTGGATGCGGCCGGTAGGTCACAGTCTTGTGTCAAGGTTGTTTTCTGATTCTGGCAGTTGTACCATATGGAACAGATTGCCTTCGATCTTAGGACAAGGAGGTGCGGCCTCTGCAATATATTCCTCAGTCGTTCATCATAAAGAGTGTGTGCGCTTGTGTGTGTGTGTGTGTGTGTAGACACGGAGACAGGCAGGAGGAACAAAATGTTAGCATTTTGTTCAGAAGGAATTACAGGAATTTCTTGCATCACCTCGATGCTTGATAAACTATGTCCCAGCAGCAGAGGGACACCTGGGCCCTGTTCCCAGGTTTGACCTCGTGTGACCTCCGGGCAGCCACCGGTAGAGGGCCAAGCACTCTGACGTTTTCAGCAAAGGAAATGGAGTCCCCGAGGCCTCAAAGACCAGAAGGGCACCACCCAGCCCCAGGCCGCCCAATCCTGGGCAGGTGACATTACAGGGGAGGACCAGGCATTCCCATTTCAGTCCCATGGGTTCAAATGGCACCTGGGTCATGGGAACCCGTAGAGCTGGAGCAGAGTCTGGACAACAGCTCCAAGGTAATCCCCGGGGAGCAGGGAGGGGCACGGCTCTTCACTGCTGATCAGAGAGGTGGGTCTGGGAGGCACATCTGCTTCTTATGATGCAACCTGGACCCAGCCAAGGACGGGTGGATCGGCACGCAGTAACTCTGCCCATTCCTGGGATTTGGCACTGAATTTAGCGGACTGTGGGCATTGGCAAAAGAAGGAAAAGAGAGAGCACTGCCTCGGGAGTCAAAGAAGAGTCCAAGAGAAGAGAGGAGAAAGGTTTTTCCATCTTTCTGAAGTTTCCAGAAACTGGGAGGCAGGAGGAATCCAGAACTTTGGGTCTAAACAACCTGTCACCTGCAAGCATGGGGCAGGGCGGTTCTGTTGAAACCCAGATTCTTCATCTCACAGGGTTGTCCTGAGGATTGAGAGGCTGTGCAGAACAGTGCTTTGTGGATTCCCAAATCCAGACCCTCAGTGCCATGGGACACGAGGTCTGAATGCAACAGGAATAGGAACTCCTGGAGGCCAGCCTAGACCTTCCCGCGGCACCCGGCACATGGCAGGAGCTGCACAGACAAACGCGGACTCACGCTGTGTTTGCCAGGCCTCTTGGATGAGTGATAAACCCGACCTGAACCAGCTGCAGACACCAGGGGAAGGCGATAGAAGGCTGCAAGGGCAACCTGCAGGCGGACCTCGAGAACCCAAGAGGCAGGGCTCAAGCTCCTCCCCTGTCTGCACAGGGGCCTCGTTCTTTTCTTTCTAGAAAGACTACTTCCCTTGGCTTCTCAGGCCACATGGAAGAAAACACGGCCGTCAGCAACTTCCAAGGTTTATATTTTGCCTTGCAGGTGCACAAAGAGCATTTCCCAGGGAAGGGCTCTGATTGGCTCAGCTTGGATCCCGTGCTCACTTCTGGGCCAAAGAAAACCAGGAAGTTAGGAGATATATAAATTTTTTTTTATATATATGATAGTCACACACACACACACAGAGAGAGAGAGAGAGAGAGAGGCAGAGAAATAGGCAGAGGGAGAAGCAGGCTCCATGCACCGGGAGCCCGACGTGGGATTCGATCCCGGGTCTCCAGGATCGCGCCCTGGGCCAAAGGCAGGCGCTAAACCGCTGCGCCACCCAGGGATCCCAGTTAGGAGATATATATATCGGGCACTCCCACGGTCTCCCCACATCCATCATTGTGGGCTCATCCCTTTGGAGGGCTCAGTTTTGGGATCACTGTGATGTCTCTCCTTCTCTCTCTTCCCCTCACATCTGATCTGTTGGCTCTGCTTTCAAAACGCACCCTTTATCTGTGCACCGTTCATCTCGCCCTCCCTGCCCCTGGTCCAGGCCACCTTCAGCTTCACCTGTGGCTCGCAGCCTCCTCACCTGTTGGCCCGCTCTCCCCCGCCCCGCCCTCACCCACCCCAGCGCCCCACACTTGCAATCCTGCTGAAGTGAAAGTCAGTTCATGTGGCTCCTTTCTCAGGCCCTCTGATGGCCACGTGTCAAGTTCAGAAGAAAAGGGGGGGTAGTTTCTTTTGGGGTGACAAAAATATTCTCAAAGAAGACAGCGATGACGGTCGTATGACTCTGTGAATGTACTAAAACCCCCGGATGTGTACACTTCAAAGATTTTGAATTTTAGGGCAAGTTAATTTAATCTCCTTAAAGCTATTTGTTTAAAGGGTGGGGGGCAAGAGAGTTAAGAAATTATTTTAAAAGCTTGGAGTAAAAACTGAAGTCTTTGTGCTGGCCGGCGCTGCGCCGTGTGAGCTGGGCCCCCTTCCCCACTGAGCTGTCCTTCCCTCCTTGTCACTCGCTCTACCCTCGTGGTCTGTCCTCCCTCCCCCCAAATCCCACTCCCAGGCTTCTGCCTCAGGGCCTTTGCACTTGCGATGCTCTTCTCCTGGACACCCACTGGCCCACTTGGCTTCTCTCAGTGGTCCTCCTGGTCACTCCCTGTCAACTGCCCATCACCACGGCCAGCTTTGCTCCTCCTTCACACTTGAATTAGCGTCCCATTCCGAGGCTTCTGTCACAAAGTGCAGCAAATGAGGCGGCTTAAAACAGGAGATATTTACTCTCTCACAGTCTGGAGGCAGGAAGTCCAAAGTCAAGGGGTCTGCAGGCTCCACGGGGGAGCGTGTTCTGCGCAGCTCGCCCGGCTTCTGGTGGCTCCAGCAGTCTTTGGCTGATAGGTGTGTCGTCTCAATCTCCACCTTCATTGTCACACGGCTTTCTCCCTGTGTGCCAGTGTCTTTTAAGGACACGTCATATTGGATTTGGGCCCACCCTAATCCAGCGTGACCTCATTTTAACTTGATTATGTCTGAGAAAACCCTATTTCCAAATAGGATCGCAGGCACAGGCTTTCTCTTCAGGGCTGTTGTTCACATGTTCCCTTGTCTCTAAGCTTCGATGCTGCCCAAGTCCTATTTTGAGACTTGAAATGGCCTCTGGGGTTGGCAGAGTGAAGACTCTCACCCCTGTATTGTGGGTGAATCTGGGAGTGACAGTGGCATGCCCAGGATCCAGGGCAGTGTCCCAGGGCATCCACACTGCACTGGCTTCCAGTCCCCCGGGTTCACCACAGGCAGTTCTGGAGACAAGGGTACTGAGGGGTTGGGTGCATCGCAGAAGGTCATCTGCTGCCCTCCTGGATCCACCCCACTCCAAACACACCAGGCCACCAGTGTCCCCCCTCCAGGCCTTTGTTCCTGCCTTTCGCCAGCCTGGAATGCCTCTTTGGGGCCCCATACAACCCGATTCATCTTCCAGTCTCAGAGATGGTGTCCACCAGTGTGACATCTGCCCCGATCCTGCCTCCACCCCACCCCCAGACAGTGCCTGGTACATCTTTGGGGTGTCTGTATTTGAGGACTGAATGAAGCAATCATGCTTTGCCCCTCCACATGGTTCTGCTGAGCTTCCTGAGGCCAGGATGGGACCCAACTCTCAAGGGCCTGGCCCACAGCAGATGCCTCCTATTGGATGGGCTTAGGGCCCAAAAGTGGTGTGGTTCAGAGTAGGGATCCCAGAATCAGGCAGACCTGGGTTGGGACGATTCTGTGCTGTCTTGGGCAAGTGTCATGGTTTGAACTATGCCCCCTCCCCAAACCCCAAAAAAGATGATACGTGCAAGTCCTAACCCTGGTACCTGTCAATGTGAACTTATTTGGAAATAGGGTCTTTGCAGATAGACTTGGTTAAGATGAGGTCACATTGCATTAGGATAGACACTAAATCCAATGACTTATAAGGAGAAATAAAAACACAGAGGGAAGAAGCCATGTGGTCATGGAGACGGAAATCGGAGTGATGGGGCCCCCTGGGTGGCTCAGTCAGTTAAGGGATCAACTTCTGGTTTCAGCTCAGGTCATGATCTCAGGGTCACGAGATAGATCACAAGTCCCGCATTGGGCTCTGAGCTCCACGCAGAGTCTGCTTGAGATTTCCTCTCTCTCCCTCTCACTCGTGTTCTCTCTCTCTCCAAAATGAATAAATAAATCTTTACAAACAACAACAACAACAAAAACACAAAGAGGAAGAAAGAAAATGTGTCTGCGAGCCAAGGAACAGCATGGATTGCCAGCCCTCCTAGAAGATGGAAAGGGCCAGGAAGGAGTCTCCCCTAGATTATAATGTATTTCTGCCCCAGCCTGTGTTGCAGGGTGTTGGCAGTTTTTTTTCTTTTTCATTCTGGAACACCCAGTGTGTGGTGCAGCACAATGGGATTATCCACTCTCCAGTTGCTGGGTGTTTATGCAAATGCTATAAATCCCCAGTGCTTTGTGTGATGGAGCCAGAGGAGGTAGGGTTGTGGGGGGGAGGCAGAGAGAATAAGGCACAAAGGTGAGTTCTCAGAGCCACTGAATTTGGAACTGGGGGTTGAGGGAGGCTCTGAGCATAAAGCTTTATGCTTCCGTAAGTACGGTCAGTGCCTTGCAGTGTCAGGCATGTGGGAATCATGCATTACTACTGCTACTACCAGTAGAAGGAAACATTTTATTGCATGTATGTAATTCTATTAACAATATCAATTGCAGACCTGAGCAGCGTTCTGGATCTTGGTGCCCCCACCTGAAGGCTCTCCCCAGGACCCAACGCATCTGCTGCATTAGGTGAGTTGAGTCAGAGTTTTCCCCAGGAAAAAGGAATCACCATCTTCCCCAAGGGGAAGTCTGAGACCCCACCAGGGGAGCCAGGCCTTCCCAGCGCCAGTGCCCCGGGGCAGAGTGATAGAGAGGCAACACTGCCTCGGTCTCCCCAGAGCCTCCAGAGCTGCCTCCCCGCCATCTCCACCCCCCTGGTGCCCTCACTGCTGCCTCCATCGCCGCGGCATCTTGGCAAAGTGCTGAGACTGAGTGAGCATCGCTGGGGGATAATTGGGCCGGGCCACAACCCCCGCAGCCCCCAGACCCTGCTGCGACCATCAGGGCTTTCTCTTCTCCACTAATTGCAGAGACAAAGCCACATGCGAGGTTTCCTGTCTTTCCCTTGCTCAGCCTTCCACGATGGGGTCTGGGAGGGCAGGGGGCTCACAGGAAGGAGAAAACGTGGGCCTCAGCTTGGGTGTGGGTGTTCCTCGGTCCTTGTTTGGGACAAATATTTATTTGTCCAGATTTGTGCTGATGCGCTGGAGACCACGTGTCTCTCAGCCTATAATGTCTGCCTGAGTTACTGAGGAGTTCTGGGGAAATGCAGTGTCTGGCGCAGAGGCAGAGACCCGACACACGGCATTTCTGAGAAGCTCTCAGGAGATGCTGAGGTTGCTGGTCCTGAAACTATAGTAATGTAGTGAGCCAGAACGCCAAGAATTTATGGGCCTGCTTGGGGTGTGTGTTGACACACAGACACAGCTTGCTGGGCGAGAAAGGCAGGGATGGACCTCGAACAGATCTGAGTCTGCCCAGCTCTGCCACGGACCACCTGGGTGGCTGGGGGCAAGGTGGTAACTCTAAGAACCTCAATTTACCCTTCTGTAAAATAGGAGACTGGCCAGTCACCCCACGAGGCTGCTGTGAGGATAAAGGAAACTGTGCATAATTTTTTAAAAAAGATTTTGTTTATTTACTCATGAGAGACACAGAGAGAGAGAGAGAGGCAGAGACACAGGCAGAGGGAGAAGCAGGCTCCATGCGGGGAGCCTGATGCGGTACACCATCCCAGGACCCCGGGACCTCGACCTGAGCCAAAGGCAGATGCTCAACCACTGAAGCACCCAGGTGCCCTTTTAGTGATATTTATGACCAGACTGGGTCTGGCAGAGAGAGATAGACGGTAGGAAGACAGATGGAGGGACAAAGCATTTCCCCTCTTGTATGCTCCTGACCAGTCCTTCCTCCTGCATTTATTTTATTTATTCTTCCCCTGTTCTTTTGTCTGTTTATTTCTATATTTGTGACACCATCTGGTCAGCAACACCCTGAGCAACGGAATGCTCAGAGTTGTTTAAAATGTTGCTGTAGATCTGCATGAAAGGAGATCTGCATGGAAGGAGACCTGCATGGAAGGAGACCTGCATGGAGGAGATCTCCATAGAAGAGATCCCATGGAGGAGAGCTGCATGGAAGGAACCCTGCATGGAAGGAGACCTGCATGGAAGGAGACCTGCATGGAGGAGATCTGCATGGAGGAGATCTGCGTGGAAGGAGTGGAAGGAGATCTGCATGGGAGAAGATCCTCATGGAAGGAGATCTGCATGGAAGGAGACCTGCATGGAGATCTCCATAAAGGAACTCTGCATGGAGGAGATCTGCATGGAGGAGATCTGCATGGAAGGAGTGCTGCGTGGAAGGAGATCTGCATGGAGGAGATCTGCGTGGAAGGAGTAGAAGGAGATCTGCATGGGAGAAGATCCGCATGGAAGGAGATCTGCATGGAAGGAGACCTGCATGGAGATCTCCATAAAGGAGCTCTGCATGGAGGAGATCTGCATGGAGGAGATCTGCATGGAAGGAGATCTGCATGGAAGGAGTGCTGCATGGAAGGAGACCTGCATGGAAGGAGACCTGCATGGAGGAGATCTGCGTGGAAGGAGTGGAAGGAGTGGAAGGAGATCTGCATGGAAGAAGATCTGCATGGAAGGAGATCTGCATGGAAGGAGACCTGCATGAAGATCTCTATAAAGGAGCTCTGCATAGAGGAGATCTGCATGGAAGGAGCGCTGCGTAGAAGGAGATCTGCATGGAGGAGATCTGCATGGAAGGAGACCTGCATGGAGATCTCTATAAAGGAGCTCTGCATGGAAGGAGATCTTCATGGAAGGAGACCTGCATGGAAGAGATCTGCATGGAAGGAGCACTGCATGGAGGAGATCTGGGTGGAAGGAGATCTGCATGGAAGGAGACCTGCATGGAGGAGATCTCCGTAGAAGAGGTTTCCATGGAGGAGATCTGCATGGAAGGAACCCTGCATGGAAGGAGATCTGCATGGAAGAAGATCCGCATGGAAGGGGATCTGTATGGAAGGAGACCTGCATGGAGATCTCTATAAAGGAGCTCTATAAAGAGCTCTGCTCTCCATGGAGGAGATCTGCATGGAAGGAACCCTGCGTGGAAGGAGACCTGCATGGAAGAGATCTGAGTGGAACGAGTGGAAGGAGATCTGCATGGAAGAAGATCCGCATGGAAGGAGATCTGCATGGAAGGAGACCTGCATGGAGATCTCCATAAAGGAGATCTGCATGGAGGAGAACTGCATGGAAGGAGATCTGCATGGAGGAGATCTGCGTGGAAGGAGATCTGCATGGAAGGAGCGCTGCGTGGAAGGAGATCTGCATGGAGGAGATCTGCATGGAAGGAGCTCTGCAGGAGGAGGAGGAGACCTATGTGGAAAGGTGCCCAGGGCAGTGATAAACCAGGTGCGGCGAGGTCTCATCAGGTCTCCCTCAGGTGACACCGGGGGCATCCTCGGGTGGCATGGGGAGATGCTGTCACCCCAAGAGGAAGCAGTGAGGGATCTCGGGGATAGGACTTCCGGTAATCTTCCTTTTCTTCTTTGCATTTTTTGGAAAATGTTTCCTAAGAGTATATGACTTTAATACAACGCAAGACTTGTTGTTAAGCCACCAGCGTCGAGGGCCCCCCTGTGCGCTTCCATAAGCAGTTAGAGACCTAGAATTAATGAGCGGCTACTTGACCTGCGTGTTCTGTTTTCCCCAGGAACAGCCTGCCTGTGGGACACCGTCCCCACTGGCCAGAATACCCTCCGCCAGGGCTCCGTGCCCTCGGCTCCTGAAAGCTGGCCTCTCGGAGGGGTGGGGGTAAATGCCCCATTGACAGCCCGTTCCCCCTCTGACCACCGGCAGGGGTGCCCAGTGTGCAGGGCCTGTCTCTGCACCCCAGGGCCTGGTGGTCTTAGCTGCGAATGAGCCAAGGACTGGGTGGCACTGCTGTGACTCAGGCCCTGGGGAAGGCTCCCCAAAATCCTTCATGCCCATCTTCAAGAGAGCCGTCGCCTCCACAGCTACGTTGCCAGAAATCAAGCACTCACTTAGGTAATAGGACCCCAAGTACCACTTGGCCGAACCATGTCATCCTTGACCAGAGGTCAGGGGTCACCCTGAGTTCCTCTGGGGTCTTCCCTGGAGCCGGGGGGAAGTCTTTAAACTGGAGAAGCTTCCTCCCAGCATCCCTGGGAAGGAGACTGACCCCTGAGAGGCCACGTTTCTCTTCATCTGATGGAAGGGGTGGCAGCATCAGGGGAGGCGAGGCCGGGAAGAAACTCCAATCAGTGGCCCACAGGTCAAGACCCCCCGCCCGGGGGGAGCTTGCAGCAATGCCTGGAGCCCAGAAAAGCCAGTCCCCCTCGGGGCTGGCTCCAGGCTTTATTAAATACCAGGCCTCTGGGCCGGGAAAAGACTAAACAAAATGTGGTTTTCCTCTGTGAACTGATTGCATCTGTTCCAAAGGGAGGACAAACAATCGCCTTTGGGGGTGTACTTCTTAAAGACCAGCTCTCTGGGACCCCTGGCCTGTCATAGAAGTTGTGCTCCTGCTCACTGGTGTGACGCCGTGGACTGGGGTCCTGGGCTTCCCTGGGCGGGGGGCAGCGGAGGGCACAGCAAGAGGCAAGGGGATTGGGGACAGACGCTCAGGCAGGCAGGGTGGCTGGGTCTACAGGTCCTTCCGGGGGCAGGGGAGCAGCGCTGGGGGCAACACAGAACCAGAAGAGGATGGGGAGAAAGGAAGGGGCCTTGAGGACAAAATCCTGGGGAACCTCTACACTGGAGTAGCCACAGGAGGGATGCCTGGGTAGCTCAGTGGTTGGGCGTCTGCCTTTGGCTCAGGGCGTGATCCTGGGGTCCTGAGATCGAGTCCCAGGTTGGGTTCCCCGCAGGGAGCCTGCTTCTCCCTTTGCCTGTGTCTTTGCCTCTCTCTCTCTGTGTTTCTCATGAATAAATAAATAAAATCTTTAAAAAGAAAGATAAGAAAAGAAAGGAAAGGAAAGGAAAGGAAAGGAAAAGAAAAAAGAAAAGAAAAAAAGAGAAAAGAGCCACAGGAAAAAGGAAATTCCCCCAAAAGAACAGCCAAAGAAGCAAGATGGCCTAGAGTGCTTGGCCGTATTCTGCAGGGAGTAGGCTCAGCAACCGAACTGGAAAACACTCATCGTAGATCCATGTTATGCACAATCCTACTTTTTAAAAAATATTTAAAAAATTATTTGACGACAGGTAAAGAACAATGGGAGGTTTTTCATTTCACTTTCTTCATTGCCAATAAAGCCCAGGAAAACTTAAATGAGTTAGAGAAGAATGAGAAAGGGCCCTTGCATCCCCAAAAGCCTAGCAGAGTGTCCGTGGCATTCCTTCCAGACATGCAAGAATGCTTCCGGAGGAAGACATTCATGAACATAGTTCATATGAGTCAGTGAAGGAAGAAAACTCTGTCATCGCTGTGATAGACGTCAAAAAGGAATTTCATAGAATTCAACATCCATTCCTGATTTTAAATAAGATTTAAAAATTTTCCGTTTTAAAATGGAAATGGATGGAGATTTCATACGTATAAATGTTATCCACCCACCACCCACCCCACCAAGAAAAAAGCTAAATGATGAACAAACATTGGTCCCGAGTGCGCAAAAGACCTGGACACAAACAGAAAACCCCAAGCACCTGTGGTTACTCAATATGACAAATGGGCCACAGGTTCCAATAGTGCATCCTGCAAAGATGGAGAGGAGCTCACAGTGCAGCCTGAGGCCCTCAGAAGCAGAGTTGGGGGCAAGGCTGAGTCCCAGGGCCTCATCCCACCCGGGGTTCAGCACCTACTAGGCGCTGAGGAAGAAAGACACCTCACAAGCATGGCCTGACCTAAGGCACGTGCCCTGGACTGGTGATGAACACCCCGGGCCACCCTTAAGTCACTGCCCTCTTTTGAGCACCTCCTGTGTGCCAGGCCCTGTAGGATGGACTTTTTGTGAACCTCTTTATGAACCTCTATACGAACTCTATGAATCTGGTTGCTCCAGAGATAATAACTTCCTGCCCATCCAAACTCCCTGCTGAGAGAATCTGCACTACCTGACAGGGCAGCCCGGCCTGTGTCCTTAAGATACGGGATGGGACCAAGGATGACGCTGGACCCAAACCCGGTCAATCAGCTTCTTTTTCTTGGGAATTGGAGACCTGAGGGACTGGGTTGCCCACAGGGCAATGCGCTGCATCGTCGGAGCCGAGGCTGCCATTTTGGGTGGTTATGATGGGGCCCAGAGGACACGGATGAGGGGTAGAGGAGGGCCTGGGACAGAAGGAAGAAGGAAGCAGCTGAGCAGCAGGGACAGGAGGAGAGAGCTCCACAGCGAACAGGAAGGGGACCGAGCAGCTTCCCTGCCTCTCCCTCTTCCCAGGGCATCTTGGGGTTGGCTGGATTTCCATGAGTGGAACTCACAGAACCTCCCTGGTTCCCCAGGGAACCTCCCCAGTTCCGCACCATGAAGGCGGCTCTCCTCAATCTACCTTGAGAGGGTTACTTATACCCTTCACATCCAACCTACAGATGAAGATACAGACTCTGGAGCATGATGGGACTTGACCACGGTCATGCAGCTGCCATGGGGCAGGTCCAGGAGATGAACGTGCCTCTGGTCACTCACCACGCAATAAGGGCCTCTCAGCGTCCATTTCCCCAAAACTCATTTCAAAAAGTCAACTGAGCTGCTGCCCACCTGGATGCAGGTAAAATAGCACCAGTGACAACTCGGAAGCTCAAGAGTCCTGAGACAAGCTCTGGGATCAGGAGGGGAGTTCAAAAGCTCGAAGGGTCTGAGATTTTCCCTGCTTACAAGCTGACGCATGAGCCCGCCACAGTTCCCCGGATGGTCCTGTGTCGCAGAGGGAGGGCTTCGGTGCTTGGCATAGCAGGCCGCACCAGCTGTGTCTGCTCCGGGGGAGCCAGGTGAGGGGGCCCGGGCAGCTGCTGCAGGCACAGAGGCTGTGGCACAGCGGAGGGAACCCCAGTCTGCTCTGACAGGCTGTGAACAAACTCGCCCTCCTTCGCCTGAGAGGGAGACCTTATCAGCTGCTAACTGGACAGCAAACAGATCTGCCCTCTGTCCCGGAGGGAGACACGAGCTCTGTCTTCCAAGACTGTTCACTAACAAACATCGTGGAAAAGACAATCTGGAAGAAAAGCTGTCAGTGCCTCTGCTCACGAGGTGGGTAGAAACATGAGTGATCCCAGAGACTCTCAGCAGGAGTGAGGAGCAGGGAGGAGAGACAGGGGCTTCGACGAAGGTCTGTGTGGACAGAGCATGAGGCCGAGATGGCAGGCATCTGTGGTCTTTTTTTTTATTTTTAAAGATTGTATTGATTGATTGATTGATTGATTTGAGAGAGAGAGAAGCAGAGACCGGGGAAGAGGCAGAGGGAGGGAGAGGGAATCTCAAGCAGAGTCCCTGCTGAGTGCAAGCCCACCACAGGGATTGATCCCAGGACCCTGAGATCATGACCTGGGCTGAAACCAAGAGTTGGCCACTTAAAAAAATATATATATATTTATTCGTGAGAGACACAGGCAGAGGGAAAAGTAGGCTCCTCACAGGGAGCTTGATGCAGGACTCGATCCCAGGACCCCAGGATCACACCCTGTGCTGAAGGCAGATCCTCAACCCCTGAGCCACCCAGTGGCCCCCGTAATCTGTAGTCTAATTACTTCTTCTTAATTGTCTATTCTCCACCGTACTGAGTGTGGCATGAAAATGTTCTGTATCTCCCTCCACAGAACTCAGCCTCGGGGCTCCCCCCGCAAGCTGGTGGCCGGCCAGTGCAGCAGCTGGAATGAGCGTGGCCATGCGGAAGTCACAGAAGAGCCATCTCCACTGTCTTCAATACCAAGAAATGTATCACTTCACTAACGAGAAGTCCAAAAAGGAGGCAGTGGCTCCAGAGCTGGCAGATTGGGAGGCTGGGTGGCATCCCTGAGCATCATCTGCCCTGCCACCTCGGCTTTATCTTCAGGCTTGATCCCTCATGGCTGCAAGGCAGCTGCTGGAGCTCCACACATCACAGCTTCAGCCCAGACACTCACAGAAGGAGAGCAGTATATTTGTTATGAGCCCGTTCAAGCATAGGAAAAACCTTCTCTCAAAGCTCCCAAATCTGGGGATGGGGACGCCTGGGTGGCTCAGTGATTGAGGATCTGCCTTTGGCTCAGGGCATGATCCTGAGATCCTGGATCGAGTCCCACATCGGGCTCCTTGCAGGAAGCCTTCTTCTCCCTCTGCCTGTGTCTTTGCCTCTCTCTCTATGCATCTCTCATGAATAAATAAGTAAAACCTTAAAAACAAAACAAAACAAAACAAAAAAAAACCACCAACTCCCAGACCTCCAGACTTCCTCTCATCTCTCATTGGCCAGAACTGTGTCCCATGCTGTTTCCTAAACCAACCACTAGCAAGAAATGGAATTACCGTGACTGGCGTGGACCAAACGGGTTTCATCCTTGGGACTGATGCCCTATGAAACCTATGAAACCTGAGAAACCTATGATTTTTTTTTGATATCTGAACCAATCAGAATAAAGGCAGGTGGGCAGGTGATAGGGCTCCAGATTTAGCATAAACGTACAAACGGATCATTTAAAAAAGGTTAAAAAACTGAGCAGTTAAATTTGAATTCAGACAAACAACAAATAACTTTTAGAATAAGTACCTCCCAGGCAATGTCTAACTGGGCATCCCGTATTTTCTCTGGCAGCCCTAATGGGTGATGGCCAGTGTCTGCCAGCGGGCGGTCTTCCCGCAGCCCCCACCCACCGAGAAGACCATTACTGGTGGGGGGAGCCAATCTTTTTGGCTGAAACAATCCTTTCCACCCCGTACCTGCACATCCTTTCCCCCAGACACACCAGATCTCAGCCACTGTCATTGCTAGTGAAACTAGAAATCTGGAAGTCACCTGCTGTCCTCTCCTTCCAGTTCAGTCCCTGCCTCCCCCCCCCCCCCATAGCTTCCCTCTGTCAGCCTCCAGCACTCCCTCCCTCCCTCGGAACACTTTTGCTCTGTACTTCGACTGCTCCCTTCTTCCCATCCCAACTCCAGGGTCCCCTCCTCCCAGAAGCTTCCCAGGCCTCTGCGACCCAGCACATGCCACCGCTTCTCCCCGCTTTACATCCTCCAGAAATATCCTTTAGAGAATCATACTCTTCTCAGATCTTAGTCATTGGTCTTATCCCATCGTAAGTCCCGGCCATGTGCCTGGTCCAGAGAGCCAGCTTCCTGCGGGCAAGCGCGCTCGGTGTGCTCCATTGCTGTAACCTTGGCGCCTGGCACGGCGGAGGCTCAGTCAATACATACTGAACAGCTGAAGCCCTGTGTCCGCACAGACTTGCGGTTTGCGGTGCCCAGTGCAAAATGAAAACGTGGGGGTCCTGGTTCAGAATTTGCGGTGCCCAGTGCAAAATGAAAACGTGGGGGTCCTGGTTCAGAAACCATCAGGAATTTCCAGATGATGACAGGAGAACATTAAACCAAGGGCAGGGTCTTCCTGAGGGCAGGGCCCTGGGGGCCCCCACTGGTCACATGCTGGTGAAGCTGGCTCTGACTGCAATGTTGCTGTGTAACAATGACCAGAGAGTAATTTCTTAAATAAAAGCTCTTATTTAGGGGACACCTGGGTAGCTCAGCGGTTGAGCATCTCCCTTTGGCCCAGGGCATGATCCTGGGGTCCCGGGATCGAGTCCTGCATCTGGCTCCCTGCAAGGAGCCTGCTTCTCCCTCTGTCCCTGTCTCTCTCTCTCCCTGTCTCTCTCTCTCTCTCGAATAAATAAATAAAATCTTTAAAAGAAAAAAAGCTCTTATTTGGGGCCAGCACTCCCCAAAGGAGAGTCCCAGGCGAGGATGCATGCGCTGGCTCGCAGCAAAATAAGAAACATACAGAAAATGCGGTGAGGTTTTTCTAAAGGCTACTGTTTATTTCTAAAGGGTAGATGTTAGCTGTGCTGCAATTGCTTTCCCTTTACGTTTTTGCTGGGAAAACGTCTTCTTTCCCGAAACAATGGTGTTGGTAGATGCGATTGCAAAGGAAAAGACTGGAGAAGCCCTCAATCCCCCCGTGTTTTGGGGGGTTTGCTCTGTAAATCTCCCCGCCCGGTGGAATCCAGCACCTGAGAAGCCCCCATCCTGACCGCGAGCCCAGCGGGAGGCTCCTCCTCTGCAGGGTCCTTTTCAAATGAGAAGTGACTGATTTTTGTGGCCAGCAGAGGGGGCTACATGAATGCCAAATCCCCTTGGCAGGGTCCCCGCCCGAGTTTGGAGGTGGCTCAGCTGCCTGGGATGTCTCTATTATGGGGGAAACTCGGAATTCGAGAAACCTACCTGGAGACTCTATCCCTTTCTGCACTTTGGGTTTGAATCGTCCTCTTGCTTTAGCTCAGTGGCTCACGGCTCTGGCTGCACGGAAGACTCACCCGGAGAGCTTTCCAGAGCAATTAGATGAAAATGCCCAGGAATTCCGATTCTGTTGGATGAGGGTGGAACCCCGAGCACCAGAACCTTCCCCACTGCCCCCCTCTCCTCTCCTATTTCCATTTCGAATGGATTGAGAACTCCTGCCAGATAAAGTCGCCATCAAAACACAGTGGTCTAGGGCACCTGGGTGGCTCAGTGGGTTAAGCGTCTGCCTTCAGCTCCAGTCATGATCCCGGGGTCCTGAGATCGAGTCCTGCACTGGGCTCCCTGCTCAGTGCTTCTTCCTCTCCCTCTGCCCCTCCCCGCTGCTTGTGCGCTGTCCCTCTCTCAAATAAATAGATAAAATCTTTTTTAAAACAATGGTGGTTTATATTTTTAGAAAGAGAGTAAGTAGGGGTTTTTTGTGTGTTGTGTGTGTGTTGGTTTGTTTCTGGCCTGGAGCAACTGTCTTCATTTCATTTTTAGAGAGGGGCAGTTTTCAGCAGGGCACAAACAGAACCTTCCAACTAGGGCCTGGAGGTAGAGGATGGCTGGGGCCTTGCTACATGATCCCTGGGAACTTGAGCAACCGTCTTGGATCTCTGTAGAGTTTGCCCTTGCTTCCCTGACCTGCCTCCAGCAGATCCACCCTGGGAACTCTGTGGCCAGGTGTCTGGGCTCCGTCTCCTGGGGAAATGTGATGACATGTACGGACGGCTTGCAAAGGTCTTTCCTAATATTCATCTTTTCAACAAAAGGAATAATTCAAAAGTTTATGCAAGGCGAGAGAAGCCCCAAATGACTCAAAAGGTATTTTGGAGGCGGTTCCTCCCGCTGGTCAGAATGAGTAATCCTGCTGAAAGATTACAAGCAATTTAATAAGAAAACTGTCTCCAGGGTGAAAGTCCAAAATAAGGCAACGTATAGGTAGGGAGGTTTGGCATAGGTGCCGCTTTGGGAAGGTGTTTCCAGGTGAGACTCCTTCCCCAGGTATGTAGAAAGCCCCTCCCCAAAGCCCCTGTGCTCAGAATCAAGGGCCATGGGACTCCCTCGTCTGCTCACTTTGATACAAGGAGGAGACAGGGGGCTCGGAGCCTTGCCAGTCCTGGTGGTGCCAACAGGCAGGAAGTGCTCACCTGACTCTCCTTCACCTGGGGAATGGGCCCATGTGCCCCAACAGGTCAGAATTCCAGCAGGACTCACCCTAACCATCTCCTGTGTCGGTGAGAGACCAGTTCAGCCTCCAAGCCCTTGGAGGAGACAAAAAGATGGGCAGGAGGCGATTTCACACCCCTGCCCCCCCCTTCCTAAGAGCATTTACAGAAGGTCTGTGTCTGCATCATTCTTATCCTGCAAATGGCCAGGAAAGAATGCAAAACTACAGAGCCGCCAAGAGTGCCAAGGATGAGCCTGGCATCCTTTTTCCTATAAAGCAAACAGCCGATGGGAGTCAGACCCGCGCTGTTCTGAAAGCGGTCACTCCCCTGCTGCTCTTTTTATTTTAAAAAAAAATTCTCATTTGTTTACCCAGGCACAGGGCATCTTAGTAAAATCCAGAGATGTTTCCAAGTGGCACAAAGCACAGTGTCCTGTAAACTGTCAATCCCACGCAGGAAGATAAATAAAGATTTTTTTAAATGACTAAAAAAAAAGATAAATAAGTAAAACTGTCAACCCCAGGCAGGAAGATAAATAATAAATAAATAAAATAATAAAAGACGTATCTCTCCAAGCCCAGGAAGGTGATGCTGAGATTGAAATAAAATTCACTCTTCAGGGGCCCCACATCCAGGGCCTGGTGTGCACCACGGCTCCAGAAATACCAGCTGCGATTAAGTAACAAATGTGGAAATGGCAATGTGTTTGAATCAATCACAAGTTAAGCCTGGCTTATCCTGAGTCTCCAAGTAGTAAAAATTGGTTCCAATATAATTTAGCCCACATCAGAAGTCAGGTTCGAAATGAGTATGGCAGGGAAAGTACAAATTACATTTTGAAAGCCTGGTGTGTAATTATAGGCTTAATTAATTACACGAGGGATTTGTTCTCGAAAAGGTGTATAAAATGTGTCCTATTTTGCACCAGGGAGATCACCCGTAGGAGGGAACGCTATTGCTCTTAGACATCTGGGAACACTGGGGCTTTGCTTTTAAAGGAGGCCCACCTGCTCTGTTGGTTGGAGATTTACGATACGTGATTTTAACATGAAGGGGATAAAAAGGAAGAAAAAGAAGAAGAAGGACATGCTCTTTGGGAGAAGAAAGTCGACCCGAATAGATGAGGGTAGCTTTAAAAGTACTAGTTTATACCTTGACTTTCCCTCTCCTGGGTGTACACTTATAATCAAATCGCAGTGTGAATCCTCTCAGACCTTTTTTGACGCTGAAATAAGTATCTGCAACGTGTAGATCTATTTGTTTTTGCGATGATACCACACACTCTGTGCTGCGACTGGCTTCCTTCCTTGCAGGACGGATCCTGGCCATTCAGTACCCATTCTCGCCGATGGCTGCTTCGTGTTCGGTCCGGAGCATTTTAAGTTTTAAGAAATTATAGTTCGGTTTTAAAGCCTTGCAGGTGTCAAGTCTCAAAAATCGGTGAACACTCAAGCAACGCAGGACAGTCTAAGACGAAGGGCTGCTCATCGGCGCTCGGCCTCCCACGGCCCAGAGGGCCCTGAGTTGACACAGCGTGTGCGTGACCCTGCTCTGCGCTCAGGCAAGCCCACCCATGCGCATCCCTGGCTCAGTTCTGATTTTAAGCAACACAGGATCATCTTGCACCTTGTGTCACGAACACGCAGTGTCCAGCACGGTGGGGACTGGTTTCTACGTCTCCGGCTGGGTTTTGAACAAAGATAACTTTAAATAACAACCACCACCACCACAACAATCTCCAGTGTGACTCTTGCATGATGTTGCTGACTTGTCTTCAAGCCCCTTTACGGCTTGGGGTTTTCTGTAGGTTGGGAGGATTCCGAGAGAATCCTGAGAACTCAGGGCTGTTTTCAGCCTCCCTGGAAGACACCTGCCCTCTCTGACTCTTCCAGGAGTACAGGCTTCCTGGGCCATCCCTGGCCAGGGACATGAGCTCACCCCAGGAAAGTGATGGTAGACACAGGGCCACCAACTCATCCAGGGATGCTCATGGGTGGGCTTGCCTGAGTGCAGAGCAGGGCCACGCACACACTGTGTCAACTCAGGGTCAAAGCGGAAGGTTCCCTTAGTATCTTGGGGGCTCCCTTAGTCTTGGGCAGACCAGGGCCGTTGGGTGGTGAGCAGCCTCTAACTGCTTCTTGGGAGCTCACGCGATGCCACAATGAGGCTAAGTTCACGGCTGGAATGCACTCCCCAGAAGGCAGCCAGGGAGGACAGTGGCCCTCTGTGGAGGACTCACAGCTGCCTTCACGCTGGCCGGAAGCTGGAACCAAGAAACATATTTATCCCCGACGCTCTGTGCGCTCACAGCAGAATGGGTATGTTTGCAACTGGCATTTAGCTGGTGACGACATGGCAAGCCGGGACGCTGGCGTGGCGCCTGACGTGTTGGCCTTGGCTGGGGCCGGCAGGAGAACCCGAGTGAGGCCTCCAGGCCCCTTCCCTGAATTCAGCTCCTATGTGCCATGTGGGCTTTGAGACCCGGGACCCTGAGTTTGCAACCTGGCTCATCCCCAAAGGAATCCACCCAGAATCTGGGAAGAGGCACAGCCTGCAGGAAAGCAGGCTTGGACTTGATGGGGTTTGGCCTTCCCCCGTGGCTTGCACAGGATGATGCGGGGCGACCCCCCCGCCGCCCTGCCCTCTCCGCATGGCTTGGCCCCAGCGCATCTGGGAGCTTGGGAGACTTTGAAACCCTGGGGCTTGCAACATAGAGGGGGTGCTGGGGCGCTCCGCTCACCACACTGTGGGGCTCGGGCACCCAGTTCTCTGAGGCAGCCCTTTGATCCCCACTCAAAGTCCCAAACATCACCCAACCCTGGTGGATTGGATTGTGTGTAGCTCATTCCTCCCCTCCCCCCTAATAATTGACACACCAATTTCCTTAGATGGCCCCGTGTGATGGGGTTCTCAGATAGTCTTGTCTCTAACCAGAGAATAAACACTTGATAGCCTCTTCTGGGTCAAAATGCCAATTTTATTTGCCACTCACAGAGTTTTAAAAATGTTTTTTTTAATAGTTGCAAGTTCAACATTTAAAAATGAGGCATGATACTCTACAGTCTAGATTTCTGGATGCTCCTTAAAAGAAAAGCAGAAACTGGGACCAGTGGGCCTGGTTCCATCAATCAGCCAGAGCTGAGCGGCGCCTCCTGAGACGCTGCGGATACTCCCGTTTGCCACTGCCTGCCCCTTCCCCGTTGTGACACTCGGCCTGGACCGGCCCTCCACCACCAGGGAACAGACTGAATTTCTAAGCCGCTCCTTGGGGTTTGGGGACAAAGGGGCTGTACCTGTCCCAGGGGTGACTGTGACTGCTAGGTGCCTACCCAATATCAGCTCTCCTGCTTGCTTCCCTCCTTCCCTTTCTCCTTCCTTCGAGAACCCTGCTTTTATACTGAGTACTAATGTGCCCCGTGAAATGACTGTATTTCTGGATTCCCTGCAGGTAGAAATGGCCCACGAGATGTCAGGGAAAGCCACACATGGGGCTGCTTGGTCGGCTTCTTCAAGGCAGGCTGACTCTGCTAAGAAGTGTGCCCTGCTTCTCAGTGCAACCCCCTTGCTGCTTTCTCCTGCCTGGAATAAGTCATGATGGCTGGAGCTCCAGCAGCCATATTAGACCATAACAAGACGTAAGGACGTCTTATGCTGAGAATGAAAAGCAGAAAAGCAGAAGAAGCCTGGGTTCCCACTGACTGGGTGTCACTTGACAGTCCTGGCCTACTGTCCTCTAGACATCTTTTCATTGAAAAGGAAACAGGCCTACCTTATTAAAGTTCTTTGTTGGAGGTAGCAGAATGTAATTCTAACGGTGTATGGGTTTTTTGTGTGTTTTTTAGATTTTATTTACTTATTTATTTGAGAGAGAGAAAGCATGAGTGGGGTGAGGGGCAGAAAGAGAAGCAGGCTCCCCACTGAGCAGGGAGGCCAACGCAGGGCTGGGTCCCTGAGACAAAGGCAGTTGCATAACCAACTGAGTCTGCCAGGAGCGACTAACAGCATATGGTTTTATCTTTATTTCTCTTCCGCATGGAAATTACATGATCATTTCAACAGATGATCCACTAAGAAGTCAAAAAAAAAAAAAAAAGGCTAGAATTGAAATACTCTCTATTTTAAGAGCTCTAGGTTGTTTTCTGAATTCTAGAACTTTTAGGACGGGAACTTTGGGGTTCTGGTGCTTATTATCAGCATACATACATACCCCACCCTGAATTTTTTCTTAGGGTTCTAGAACCTTCCTCCCACAAACCCAGAACGTAGGTTTGTGTCCTTAGATTTAAGTAACCCAAATATTGTCTGGGGGTTGAATTTTTCATTTGAAGCCAGAAACATATTTTTCTTTAATGCTTTGGAAAGTTCAGCTTCTGATTCAAGAAATTTTTGTCTCTTCAGCAGAGCTATCGACTGAACTTTTCTGTGATGATGGAAACATTCTGCATTTGCTTGTCTGGTATGGTAGCCACTGGCTACACGTAATTGTTGAGCTCTTGAAATGTGGCCAGTGTCACCTAGAAATGGAATTTTAAATTGTATCTAAATTAACTATCTAGCTACCCAAAATTAGTTAATTATCTAACTACCCAAAATTTAAATAGCCACCTGTGTCTCAGAGCAGCCTTAGTTTCTTTTCCATAAATGATTAGGGTTTCCCCTCAGGGTTCAAAGCAGAAGAAATTCCTGCCCTCTGTCTCCATACCTCCCTTTTTCCTAGACCTGAATTTTGCTCTGATCCATCGAATTTCATCAAATCCAGGTCCGGAGGCTCAGCTCCCTAGTGACCAGTTGTGTCATTTGGGACAACTTCCTTCTCCTCTGGAGCCCTGGTCCCCTCTACAGACAACCTCCTAGGGCTGTCCCGAGGACTGTATTAGATGTCATGTCATATACAAATGACACTTGGGAACAAATAGTTGCTCAATGAATAAAAAAAAAAAAAAAAAAGTAGTAGTAGTCCTCACCCTGCCCCCTCATTTCCTATCATTCACATTCCTGCTTCTCTCTCCTCCAACCAGATCGGCTCCTGGAGGGCAGGGTTTGGATCCTACTTCCAACCAGGCCTGGTGCTCAGCGGGGAATTCAAAGTCAGGAGACTGGCATTGTTGCCGAATGCAATCAGTTACCTGGGTCCTGAGAGGAGGCCCGCAGTGGACCTCGGCACAGGGAGTGAGGCAGGATTTGAATCTAGGCTCCAATCCTTCTTACCAACTGTGGGATATTTCGCCTGCCTCGGGCTCCCATGGATGCTTCACACCCTGGAAGGTCACAATGAGAAAGCAGTGACCTTTTTTTTTTTGGATTGGAAAAAGAAAAAAACAAAACAAAACTTTTTTTTCAAATAAGTCTTTAACTGTAAACAGGATTGCCAGCTAAAATACCAGACACCTTGTGAAATTCAGATTTCGGGTAAACAATGAACAATTACTTAGTATAAGCGTGTCCCTATGCAGTATTTGGGACATCCTTATATATCAAAAAATCTTTTCACTTGTTTGTCTGAGGCTCTGATCAACCTGGACCTGGGCATCCTTTATTTTACCTGCTTTGCCCGGCGCCCCCCAGGGCAGGCCCGGGGCCCCCACACCAGCCCGAGGGCGGCCTCCCCCGCCCCTGCTCTGCCCCAGCCCTAGAGCCAGGTTGTTCTGGACGCAGATCTCCGGCAGACCTGAAGAAAAGGAAAACTAGGTCTCCCAGGGAACCGTGAACTGCATGGTGCTTATTAGTTTATTAATTAAACAGCACAAATGGCTGTGCTGGCCGCTGGCTCAGGAGGTTGCTGCCCTAACTTACAGGAGCGCCGGGGGCGCAGGGCGGCCGCTCTTCTCAGTCGCTGCCAAGATCTCGGGCTACCAGTTACTCCTGTCAATCTTTCGCTTAATCATTTAGCAGTTGTAAAGGACTCATTAAAAAAGCCGAGGTTTATTGGAAACACCTCCCGCCCGTCCGGAGGCAGGCCAGATCCAAGCTCTTGTACCCACTTGTTCCCCAAGAGCCCCACAAGGAAAGTGCTGACTGTAATTACCCTGCTATGGTTAGGAAACTGCGGGGGGGGGGGGGGGGGGAAGGGGGGAAGAGAGGGTGAGACAGGAGGAGGGGGAGAGAGGAGGAGGGGAGAGAGGAGGAGGGGTGAGAGGAAGAGGGTGAGAGGAGGAGGGGTGAGAGAGGAGGAGGGGTGAGAGAGGAGGAGGGGTGAGAGAGGAAGAGGGTGAGAGGAGGAGGAGAGTGAGAGAGCAGGAGGGTGAGAGGAGGAGGGGTAAGAGGAGGAGGAGGGGTGAGAGAGGAGGAGGGGTGAGAGAGGAGGAGGGGTGAGAGAGGAAGAGGGTGAGAGGAGGAGGAGGGTGAGAGAGCAGGAGGGTGAGAGGAGGAGGGGTAAGAGGAGGAGGAGGGGTGAGAGAGGAGGAGGGTGAGAGGAGGAGGAGGGTGAGAGGAGGAGGAGGGTGAGAGAGCAGGAGGGTGAGAGGAGGAGGAGGGTGAGAGAAGAGGACGGTGAGAGAGGAGGAGGGTGAGAGAGGAGGAGGGTGAGAGGAGGAGGGGAGAGGAGGAGGGGGAGGGAGGAGGGGGGACAGAAGGGGGAAAGAGGGGGAGAGAGGAGAGGGAGAGAGGAGGAGGGGGGAAAGGGGGAGAGAGGAAGATGGGGAGTGAGAGGGACTTGACAGCAGGTGGTGGGGGAGAGGAGCGGAGACAAGACCCTGAAACTCCAGGGTCCAGGCCTTCAGAGGGTGTGGCCTGGTGCTGAGGCCCTGCCCACACCCCTGCCCACCTGGGTGCGCCCCGGGAGCCCCCCACCCTCCCTGGAGGCCATCCTGCTGTCTGGGGGCCTCGGCGCGTCCCCTCCTTTCTCCCGCTGTGCGCTCCTGTGGTCGGGATGTCCTCACAATGTGAAGGAATACCAAAGAAAATCCTTCAAGCACCCCTGTCTTCACTGTCTGTGTGTCCTTCTGGCCTCCATGCACAGGCCTGGCCCCCAGGCACCCCCCCTCACCCCTGGGGAACCTGTGGGGAGCCCGCAGCGGCACTGGGTCCTTCTCTGAACACGCAGGTGACATGCAGAGATGGAGCTCCTTTCCAGGCACCGGGGGACACAGCGGGTGCCCCCTCGCTGGCTTCGCCCCTCAGCTCTACCCAGCTGTGCCCCATTGTTGGATGTGGGTGGGGCTCCCCACACGTGATTTTTTTTTTGCTTTAAATTATAATTCTGGCATTTCTATCTGAGCTTCTCCTGAACCTCCCCCCAGCCCCTTTTCAATTTTTTTTTTTCCTGGCTGTTTCTGTAGTGCGGTTCCTCAGTGTGGAGTTCTAGATGAGAAGGTGAGATCACAGGAGGGAGGGGCTCTAATCCACCGTCACCTCTCCCAGGGCACCAGCTTCTCACCTGGGCACCCGGCCAGCACCTGCGGGTTTCTTGTCCCACCACCCTCGCCTCGCTGCCGGCTGTCCCTCTGGAACCCCCCGCAGTGGAGTCCTTCCCGCTCAGGGTGACCGCTAAGGTCACTGCAATGACTTATGAAGCCCTGGAGCAGACACTCTTGGCATCTGCATCGCTGTCATTTGGGGCCAGCTCATCCTGTGCTGTGGGGCTGTTCCTGGGCCCTCCCCTCCAGAGGCCTGTACCCCCCTCCCACAGATGTGACCACCAAAAATGTCTCCAGACATTTCCAAATGACCCCTAAGGGGCAAAACCTCCCACAGTTGAGAAGCACCACAGTGAAGAGAGAACATGGCCTTCCCTGGCCCACCCCCTGCCCTCCCCAACTGCTCGTCAAACACAGCGGTTCTGCAAACTGGAGATGGAACAGGACTTTGAAATGCATGGTTGGGGAAAGCCAGACAGAGGGGAGTGCTTGCCTTTGACCTGGACAAACAGCAAGATGACACATTTCATTTTTTTAAAAAGATTTTATTTATTTATTCATGAGAGAGAGAGAGAGGGAGAAGCAGGCTCCATGCAGGGAGCCCGACATGGGACTCGATCCCAGGACTCCAGGATCATGCCCTGGGCTGAAGGCAGGTGCTAAACAGCTGAGGCACCCAAGAATCCCTGACACATGTCATTTTAAAAACGCCTTTCGAGGGGCACCTGGAGGGCTCAGTGATGCGTCTGCCTTCTGCTCAAGTCATGATCTCAGGGTCCTGGGATCAAGCCCCGCAACAGGCTCCCTGCTCAGCTCTGCTTCTCCTTCCCCCCTTCCCCCTCCCCCCTCCCCTCCCTTCCCTCTTCTTCTCCACCTCTGCTCCTACCTCCTCTCTCTCAGGTAAACAGAATCTTTAAAAAAATAAAATAAAAAATAAAAACACCTTTGGATTCTTCAAATGTGATTTCCGCCCTTGTTTCTGCTTCCTGTTTTGAGTGTTCCTTTTCAACGGATTTAAAATTTTTTCTTCCTTCTTTATTCAAAATTTCTGATATAGCTACTGAAAAGGAAGAACTCCAAGATATCTCTAGCAAAATTCTCACTCGGAAATAATGCATGACTGTGCCAGGCATGAAAGAGGACATAGTGAGGTGCATTTACAGAAGCAAGTTCAAAGTTCTGTTTTTCCTTTTTAAGGTGACAAGGTTTTATTTTATTTATTTATGTTAAAGATTTTATTTATTTATTCATGAGAGACCCAGAAAGAGAGAGGCAGAGACACAGGCAGAGGGAGAAGCAGGCTCCCTGCAGGGAGCGTGATGCGGGACTCGATCTCAGGATTCTTGGGATCATGACCTGAGCCAAAGACAGATGCTCAACCGCTGAGCCACCCAGGAGCCCTGGTGACAAAGTTTCATTTGGAAATTCTAAACAAAAGTCAGTAATATACCCCATAATCCTTGGTACTTTATCCTCCTCATCATAATTATAGAGTGCTTAAATGTAACACATTTTTCCCCCGGGCTCAGTGCGGATGCCCTCAAACCCGTCTGGTGGATCCCAGTGAGCCATCTACGTATTATCATCTTCCGTAGGTGCTTGTTGCCAACAAGGGAAAGAGCTGCTCTAGACACCAGAGGTTGGGTTCTTTTTGTTTGCTTGCTTTTGGTTTTGTCTTTTTTTAGAGGTTGGGTTCTTGATGTCCTAGCACCACGTGGTAAGTGCTCAAAAGATGATGGAAGCAAGGGTCTTTGCCAAGGTGGTTCAAACGAATACGCTCAGGCTTTCTTTCGGCGAATCACAAACAGCAGCCCGTTGTGCTCTGTAACAGATACCCGGGTACTTCTACCCGGGTTGAAGCAGCATGTGGTCCTGGGTTCAAAACAGATGAGTGGAACGCTCAGGGTGTGCCGGGCACTCTGCTCGGAGTGCGAGTCCCGGCTCCGGGTGCACACGGTCAGCACCCACTCATGGAGGTGCGGAGGATGCTGGAGCAAACGCCACCAAGTGTCTCACATTGCATGGAGCTCACACTGTCATCACAGAACTCATGACTCCGTGGCAGGCCTGTTACATGTGTTTATACACATTAGCCCACTTAATCCTCACATTAACCCTCAAAGGTAGGTAGCGTTAATTATCAGAGGTTAGGTGACTCACCCAGGGTGACACAGTAGGACCTGGGGTTTTCTCCGGGACGGGAATGAAGGTGGTGTCCGGCTTGGGAACAGTGTCTGGTGAGTAAGGAGCTTTGGAAAGGCGCAGGTGCTCTGAGCTAGGGGTCTCCAGCAGGGAGGGCAGGGTGCCGCATGCCGGGGCATGAGCGCACCACCCTCCCAGTCTGTAGTCTCGTCCGTGCAATTCCCTTTCATCCCAGGGAACCTGGCATTATTCATGCGAGATAAAAATCAGCCACTCAACCCATTCCAAGTTGCAACTGGGTGAAATCCCAGGACTGCTGCCACTGGGCTGGGGCTGAGGTTGTGGATCCTATCCGAAGGGGTAGAGACCAGGGTAGATGGAGCGTCGTGGGGACAGTCCAGGAGGACGTTTTGCGATGGTGAGCGAATTGTGTCTTTCTGAGAACAGAGTCCAGTGTCCCCAGAAAATCTCCTGGCAAGCTGGCGCTGTCTTGTTTTCGTGTTAGGCATTGACAGGGAGCATTGTGCTCTCATCGCACCATTGTTTGTGTTGGCTGCTGTGAAACACGCACAGATGTTTCAGATAGAGCTGTAGGGTTTCCGGCCATGCCTATACTACCATGAATTACTGAATTTAAGAGAGGGATTCCGAACCTCTTCTGCTTTATCCCCTACCCCCCTCCACCCTGGGAATTCCAAATAGCTCGACTTGCATCGACATAGTATTAGAAGGAAATTCATAATTAATTTTAAGTTTAAGACAGTTGCACTCTCTGAAGACTCAGACATCTGAAAAATCTGTCCTTAGGCCACAGTCAGAATGAGGGCACAGATTAGCGGGCGAATACACTCAGTGTGCAACGGGGAAAAGCCAGAAACAACCTACATGCCCAACAATGGGGGATGGTTAAATCGCAGCAAAACCACAGGAAGGAATGGGCCATTGTGCAACCACCGAAGTAATTGTTTTCCAGGAGAACAAACTGACGTGGGAACATGCTCATGGCTTGAAATGAAACGGTTAGAAACTGTGTCCTAAACTGCA
This sequence comes from Canis aureus, assembly GCF_053574225.1. NCBI lineage: Eukaryota > Metazoa > Chordata > Mammalia > Carnivora > Canidae > Canis > Canis aureus. The sequence continues at coordinate 47,608,712 of NC_135636.1, read as the reverse complement.
AATAGTGGAAGGAGTTCATATGATTACATCTCAGATGTGTAGACATGTGCGTGTTAGAGAATGTAAGGAAATATCCTGAAATGAGATATTTCTGGGTAGTGAGATATCTCTGGGTAGTGCAATTTTTAATTTTCTTTTTTATATCTTTATTTTCCAAATTTTCTCCTTTAATACCATTTGCTTCAGATAACAATCAGGAACAAAAATGTTATTTTAAAAGAGGGAGTATCTCTCTGAGTGCTCGGGACCTGTTTTTTCCTTTCTCGTTTTATTGCCCTTAGTTTCCAACATGAACCCACTTTTCTCGTAAAGGGTAGATGTATGATTCATTTTATTTTCTGGGGAAAGAAGAGAATTTATGTGAAATGAGATAACATGAAAGCAACACAAGTTCAGAGAGGGAAGAAATTAGTGGGGGAAGACAGTGGTCACCAGTAGATGGACTTTGGAGCCATGGCCATGTTCGTAACCCCAGGCTCCTGAAAGATATTAAAACACAAAGCACATACAACGAAATGCCAACTAGACGAAAACATTAACCTTCTCAGGTCTTCAAAAGCACAGAAACAAGACTTTGTTTCTTGCTAGAGATTTCCCTTTTCCCCCTCCTGCTCCTATACTGTGAAACCAGAATGAGCTGCAACAATTTTCAAGGTGTCCGAGTATTCTAGTAACATTTCCCCAAAGCCCATTTTCCTAATTTGTCTTCATCTGGGTGCTTGACTGTGACCTGCCCCTCTAGAAGGCCCCTGATGCGCTCCGGTGCCAAAGATGCATGGGGCCGGCGGCGTTTCCTTAGTCACGACAAAATTCCGATGGAGGGCTATTCTTCTCATCCCCATTTTAGAGAATAGGAGACTGAGGCTCAGAGGAATAAAGGAACCCGTGTAAGCTCCTCCAGCCAGGAAGCAGGGGAGTCAATATTCAGACATCAGTCTACATTCTTCCAAACCTTTATGGAATCTGGCAAGTCAGAGGGGAGCATGGGGTTGGGCAGGAGCCCCCAGGAGACCTTGACCTGGAAATCAGGTAAAAACGCTGATGTTAAGAGGCAAGGGGTTCACGGTATATTTAGCTTGGCCAATGAGTGGAAAGGAAAGATCCACAGACGGGCACCTGGGTGGCTCAGTGGGTTAAGCGTTTGTCTTCGGCTCAGGTCATGATCTTGGGGTCCAGATCGAGTCCACATTGGGGTCCCTGCTCAGCGGGAGTCTGCTTCTCCCTCTCCCTCTGTGCTCTCACTCTCTCTCTCTCTCTCTCAGATAAATTTTAAAAAATAGTTTTTAAAAAAAGAGGAAAGAGACACACCTGGGTGGCTCAGTGATTGAGCGTCTGCCTTTGGCTCAGTTTGTGACCCCGGGGTCCTGGGATCGAGTCCTCCATCGGGCTCCCTACATGAAGCCTGCTTCTTCCTCTGCCTCTGTCTCTGCCTCTCTCTGTGTGTCTCTCCTGCATAAATAAATAACATCTTAAAAAAAAAAACAAAAAGGAAAAGAGGAAAGATCACAAAGCAGGAGTGCACATGCCCACTGCCCTGGCTGGGTGTGTCTGCCACGATGTCCCCCTGCCTCTCTTACACAAGGCTGTGTCCACAGCCTCACAGGTGCCCCTGGCAGATGAGGAGGGCTCGACAGGCAAAGGGGATGGGAACACAGCTCCTCTCCTGGCTTGGGGTTGGCCGAGCAAAAAAGCTATCAGTCCAGTATTGCAACACAGGAGCTGTCTGAAATGCAGCCCAGTAATAAACAACCAGTCAGAGATTTTTTTTTCTTTTTTTCTGAAACTAATCAGTTCAGTATGAGTCACTTTGTAGAAGCTGAGACCATTCCCCTGGAAGTGATGGTGTGCTGAGTAATCGTATCAATGGGCACCATCTCAGAGATGACTCCCCGCTTCCAGAAGATTGCAAGGAAACTACTCATTTACCCAACCAGCCGGGCTGGGCTCCAGGGGGTCCGAATTCGGTGCTTGTGGTAGCATTGCCACATAGAGCACAGTACATACTTATACGAATAAAGTATTTGTTGTGTTATCTGAAATTCAGATTTAACTGGCATCCCGTCCTGTGTTCTGTCTACAACCCTGCCTATGTACCATTTTTGTTTTTTGAGCAAAAGTAACACTCATCTAGCAAGCCCCACCTCTCTAGAAAAGAGACTTCCAGGATGGAGTCTTGACCCTCTCAAGGCCTGGCTTCAACTGCTAACCATTTCCTATGGCTCTTAGCAATAGTTTGCAAACTCTGAGTGTGCATCAAACAGATGCCCTGGAGGGATTTATGGAAACATTGGCAGCGGGTCCCGATGCCAGTTGCCAGTTCAGGAGGCCTGGGGTGGGGCCCGATAATTTGCATTTTTAACAAGTCCCAAGATGCTGGTCCTGGGTCCTTACTTTGCAACCTGTGTCCTCAGGTTGCAGGCTGCCTCCACCATCCTCCACCGTCATGCCCCACATGCCCCTCACAGTCCGGCTCCTGCCAGTCCCACCAGCGAGTGTCACACTGCTCTTCCTCGCTCACCTGGCTCCCTGGTCTCCCTGCAGTTCCTCCCGAGGAAACTTCTCTAGCTCCCACAGGGCCTTTGCGCGTCCTTTGCGCGTGCTGTTCCCTGCCCTGTACTTTGCCCCACCCCAATCCTTTTTTTTTTTTCCCAATCCTTTTTTATTCTAGAAGAGGAGATATCATAACTACGCCCATTTTATAGATGTAGAAACAAAGGTTTGGAGGGCCCGAGTCACCTGCTGAAAGCCTACCTGATAGTAAGAGGTAAAACCAAGGACTTAAAATCTCCTCTGCATGTTTCTTTTCTGCCCTACTGCGGCCTCTCCAGGCTGGAAGTATTGACTTCTATTTCGAGCCTTTCTTCCGGGTTGTTTTTTGTAAGATTGTTGTTTGAAAGCCACACACTTGTCCTCAAACTGGTCCCCTGAGATTTAGTACTCTGGGATTTGGGAAAGGGTTCAAGTGCACCCTCTGACAGCCTTCAAGATCCAGGAGACTTAGCTCACATCCCCTGTCAATGTCTCAAAGTTTGTCTGAACTCCAGTGCTATTCCTCCCCGCTCAAACTCATGCACACGCACACACAGATGCTCACACACACAGACACACACAAGCTCCTAAGTCTACAGACAGAGCTCTGGTACTTAATGTTGCCATGGCAACTGAAAGCTTATTCTCTGAATCCTTTCCTATTGGTAAGATAACATCAACTTCCTACCTTTTAGAAAATAATTTTGGTTCTTGGAACCCACCAGTGAAGTGGGACCAGGACCTGGGGGCAAGTGGGTGAACGGGGTGCAGTTTGTGGAGTTAGGAAGGCCAAGAGGCTTAGTCTGCGCCCACACTCATCTTCTGTGGGCTTTCCTGGTTCTCAGAAGCTCTGGTTTTACCTGTGTGCTTTCCAGTCAGTTCATTCATTCATTCATTCATTCATTCACCATGCATCAGTGAGCATGACAGGCACAGTTTTGAAGCTGGGCTAGTGGTGAACAGAAACAGATGTGGCCGGCCTCTGGTCCTCTGGCCCCAGGCCCCTCACTATCCACTGAGACAGAAGCAATGGCTTGGACTGTGCTCAGAGCCATCGAGAAGGACAGAGCACGGTGAGGGGTATGCCCGAGGCTCCTCCAGGCTGGCAGGCTCAGAAGAAGCAAGATATGAGCTGAACTCCAAATGCAGGTCGCAATGAACCAAGTGGATGAGGATCAGGAACATTCCAAGTAAGCTCCTTGAACAAAGCAAGCCCCTTCCAGCCGGGGAACAAAACACTTGCTGCTTCTTCAGCCTGGACCTCTACCCCAGGCCCCGGCCATCTTCCCACAGTGCTCCTTCTAGCTGTTTAGTCACCAGCCACGATGCCACCTCCCCGCGGGCACACCTCCCACCATTCTATCCAAAGTCCCCACCCTCGGCAGCTAATAATTAGTTATTTTAGGTGGTCATTAATGCAATGTGTGTTTATTGGGCACCTACTCTGTGCCCAGCACTCAGGAGAGCACCGATCCCCTTCTCTGGAGCTGGCACATGCCATCCCATGTCCTAGCACCACCTACCCCTGGATTCATCCGGGCCTCTCAGTTCTCCTCATGTCTCCTCTACTCCACTGCAAGCCCCGGGAGGAGAAGGATCACCTCTGTCTTGTCCCTGAGGCATCCTCAGAGCTTGGCACACAGTGGGAGCTCAGGAATGAATGAATGAATGAATGAATGAATGGTCCACCAGAGCACTGGTTCTCAATCAGAAATAATTTGTCTCCCAGAAAAAAAATTGGACATTTAGAAAAGTCTGGAGGCATTTTTAACTCATGGCTTAGCAGATGCTACTGTCATCCAGTGGATAGAGACCAGGGATGCTGCTGAGCACCCCGTAATGCACTGGACACCCCCCGCAGCAGAGAAGGACCCAGACTCTGACATCAAGAGTGTCAGTACTGAGAACACAGCTCCAAAGCCTGGTTTCTGGACCTTCTGATCCCGCTTCCACTTTGCCCCACTTTGCCCCACTGCCACTTAATAGGCAGATCTATCTTTTTCCAAGGCTAAAGCTGGGTGTTGTTTCCAGGCTCTCAGGGGGTTAGAGTCCTGACTTGCAGGGAGCTTTGAGCGGGTGCCAAAGTGGTAATCCTCCGTGACTGTGGGTGCAGTGAGCATGCGGAGAGCACTCACCTGGCTTCTGTCTAGAGCTGCAGCTAATACTTCCATGTCCCTGAGGCTTACTCAAGGATATAGCAAGTGTTTCTGCCCTAGCTCCCACTTAAGCACCATCCCACACCAGGTCAGCTCTCCTGACACCCAGATTTTTTTATGTTTTATTATAATTTTTATTTCTTGCATATTGTTTGATTCATTAGTGCTTCCAGCAAAAAATATATTGAGTTCTCGATCATGTATTTGACTCTGTGCTAATTGTTGGGGATACATTTCATTCCTCATGGTAGGTACCACATGGTGGGGAGTAAATCCGGGTGTACCATGTGTGCAACAAAATTGAATGCGTTGATGATGTGCAATAGGTGAGAGGTGTGTGCAGTCCTCTAAGAGTTACGGCATTTGACCCAGGCGGGGGACTTGGGGGAAGGCTCCACTAAGGAAGTGAAGGTTAAGTCAGGTGGTGGATACCTTCCAGGCAGAGGGGACACAGAAAGGAACAGTTATCTTAGAAGGCTTAAATCAAGGTGTCAGCCAGGGACAAAATCTCATCTGCACCCTCTTCTGGGGAAGGATCCACTTCCAAGCTGACTCAGCGGTGTTGGCAGGGTCCAGCTCCTCGTGGGTTGTTGGGCTGAGCTCATCAGATTCTTTCCGGGTGTTGGCTGGACACTGCTCTCAGTTCCTTGCCCTCTTGTCCTCACCATCATGGTGGCTGCTTACCTCAAAGGTGAGATGGCCATAGAGAGAGTTCAAGAGGGAGATGGAAGTCATGGTTTTTGTAACCTAATCATGGAGGTGGCATCCCATCTCCTTTGGCTGCAAGTGTGTCCCAGGCCAGCCCACACTCACAGGGAGGACATGGGGACTGTTGGGGGCCACCTTGGAATCCGCCTTCCACATGGAGGGAAACAGAAACAAGCAGATGAGTGAGCAAGAGAATCCCAGGAAGTTGTAAGTGAGGGAACAAGAGTGCGATGTCTGTTAAATGACAGATGAATAAATGCTTCATGAGGAGAGGGACTGGTCACTTCTTCCCAGTACCACAGATTTTCTGCCTGGGGCTCGGGACTCTGTGGCACCAAGTAAATGTGGAGTGATGAATGCCGCTATGTGTCCGGGTGGGGGTACCATGGGTGACCGCAAGGCAGGGGCCGAGTCTTGCTTTCTGGTTCCAGACCAAGATCCCATCTACCAAAATGCTCTACCCAATGGGTATATTTCCTGTTTGGGGTTTTTCCCATTTATTTTTGTTTCCCTAAAAGCCACTTACTGAGTTTTCTTAGTGCCAAGTTGGGTATTTCGTGGTTGCTTGGGTTCACATCTTTTGGGGAATTAAGGAGAAAGTTTCCAGGAATATAGTTTCAGGACATTTTTTCGCCTTTCCCTTAGCAAAGGCACACACATTCATCTCCAGAGAGACACAAGTTCCCTTTCATGGAAACGGAAAGATCAGGAGGTTATTCAATAAACTCTCAACTGCCCGCCTCCCCACCCCTCCCCCCGCTTTTTTTAACCTGAAAAACAGGACTTGAGTTTGACTCTTGAAAGCATTTGCTGCTGTCTGTTCCCCTTCTACCCTGAGGGAGCTGGGTGGCTCATTGCAGCAAGAGGGTCCTGGGGCTTTGCTCCCGGTGCTCCTACAGCTGGCTTTCTCCAGCAAGAAAGGAACATGGGGACAGAGAAGAAGCCAGCCAGCCACGTGAATATAACACAGCGCAAGTCCAACACAGAGAGCCCCCCACAGCCCAACGTCCCATTCGCTTCAACTAGCAGCTACCTCTCAAGCCTGTCCACATCTCCAGGGCCATCCCCTCAGGCCAGACCTCTCGCCTCAGCACCAGGGACATTTGGGCAGAATAATTCTCTGTGGTGGGGGCTGTCCGGGACAGTGTAAGCTATTTAGCACCTCCCTGGCTTCTAGATGCCGGCTACAATGCTCCTCACCCCCACAATTTGCCAACCAAAAATGTCCCTGGATATTGCCAAATGCTCCCGGGGGGAGGTGGGGAGCAAAGTCACCCCTGGTGGAGAAATGTTAGCTTAGGGCAAGAGCTCCCCTGCTTTGCCCTGTTTCCCCCATCCCATCTGGCCTCCTGGCTTCCACCATGGTCACCCAGCACTCTGCCACGAATGTTCCTTGATTGCACCACAGCCCGGTTGCCAAGGGTCTGAGACAATGTGGTAGATGCTCAATAAATAATTGCTGGATGGTGCCAGAAGCTCCTGTGGGCAGCTTTCTGCTCTGCAGCCAGGACTCAGCTCTGTTGCTTGCAGCCAAATTCATCCATCCTGAAAGCATGAAGACCTTCGTAGGGGGGTGTTTATTCCTCCCATCGTACTGCCAGAGAAACCAGCGCTTGGGACGGCAAAGAGAATCTTTTCAGTATCTTTGGCAGCAGAGCTGGAGCTTTAACATGGATGTGTCTGCGCCCAAAGCAAACATGGATTAAAATAAGTTTACCTGAAAGAAATCCCAGTCCCACGTAAACCAGGAAGGAGTCTATAGGAAATGGACCTAACCACATCAGGTTTTTTCCTCTGCTGCTTTGAGGGACATGTGACAGGTCTCATCTCTCTGAGTCTCAGTTTTGCCCTTTCAAACATGCTGAGACTGTGGTGTTATCTGTACACATCCCTGGAGCCGGAAAATGCCCGGGTCCCGGGTCCCCCCTCCACCAGGGGTACCCAGGGCCACGCCCCACATGGCCAGCACCCACCCACCCACCCACCTGGGCGGCCGCTGGCGGCAACCCCGAGACCCCCCGTGTCTTTGGGGGAAGCAGGTCTCCTACCGCCGACTGCTCACCCTGCACATTTGGTTTCAATTCTCCAAATGCTTTTGCGCATTTCGCTGTCATGATGAGATAAAATCAAGCAAATGTAAACTGAGAGCTGAGAGAGCCTGGGAAAACTCAAAAGGAGAAAGCGAGCTTGCTGGAAGTGCCCCCTGGGTCCCCCAGGGAGTGGGGTTTACCTGGGGCCGATGGGTGGGCCCAGCGTTGAGGTGGGGCTGAGCTGGGCTCCCCCGTGACCGCCTGGGAAGGGGTGGCCTTTCTGACCCTATCTGAACCTTGAGACTATTTCCCAGTCCGGAGACCCCAGAGGAACTGGAGATCCAGAGGCCATGAATATTTGCTAAGAGACGAGAAGGAGCTGCACGACCTCCCTGACCGGTTAGCACCCAGAGGGGCCCAGGCGCTCAGAGGCAGCCCGCGGACGGGTGGGGGCCGGGAACAGGCCAGATCTCCCGATTTTTCAAACAAAACCAGGAATTTACATTCTTGTGTGAAGCCTTCCAATTTTTAAATGTCAGGGCGCCACTGGGGGCCAAACCAAATGCAATGGCTAATGCCATCGGGTCTGGGAGCTGCCAGGGTGCAGCCCGGCCATTAGCATTGCTGTGACCTTCCCAAATCCACCCCTTGTTCGGGGACATCCATGTATTTGTTGTGTGATGAGTGATTACTGTGGACCAGATATAGACCTAAGGGCGTGGTGAGTCTCACTTCAATCCTATAAACAGCCCTGCAAGTGGAGTAGGTACTATTGTCATCTCCCTTTTACAGACTGAGAAACTGAGGTCCCTCCCCAGATTCACCTGTTTAATTCCTAATCCCTAAATGTGACCTTATTCGGAAACAGGGTTGTTGCAGGTAATGCGTTACATGAAGCTGAGGTCACGTGGGTGGGAGCCTCATCCAATATGACCGGGGTCCTTATGAAAAGAGGGAGGACACCCTGGGAAGGCAGTAGTGATTTTTTTTTTTTAAGATTTTATTTATTTATTCATGAGAGACACACAGAGAGAGGCAGAGACCCAGGCAGAGAGAGAAGCAGGCTCCCCGAGGGGAGCCCGATGTGGGACTTGATCCCAGGACCCTGGGATCATGACCTGAGCCAAAGGCAGACGCTCAACCACTGAGTCACCCAGGCGCCACTCTATTCAATTTTTTTGACTTTATTAGGGTACTCTGCTCTCTAAAGCACAGTGCCGGATGCTGGGGTGGGACAAAGGCATGTCACTGAGCTGGCTGGCAGGGGGGCACCTCCCACATTCAACAAGTTTGCATCAGTGGCACCCAGAACGGGTCAGGGGGGAGTATTTTGGGGTGAGGGGCTCAGAACCCCAGAGTGCCCTCTCTCGTTGTCTTTGGTGCTTTGTGTAGACCAGTGGTTCTCAGCCAGGGAGATTTTGTTCCTCCTCTTCCCCAGAGGACATTTATTGATATACCTGGAGCCATATGGATTGTTACAACTGGAGCCAGGGTGCTCCCTGCAGGTAATGGGTAGAAGCCAGGGGCGCTTTTGAACATCTTGCAGCGCACTGGACAGCCCCCACCACAGAGGACTCCCCGGTCCCTGTGTCAACAATGTGGCCCGGTTGAGAAACCCTGCTGCAGACACACCGGGGTGAGGACCCTGCTGTGCTCCTGTCCTGACCACAGGGCCTTGGCCAGGCCTTACCCCTCACTGACCCCCAGACCCCTTACCTGTAGGTCAGGTCACTCATGAGTCACCTGAGGACTCTGTGACACCCCAGGGAGACCCATGCCCTGGGGCCCTGGTCCTGAGCCTGGCAGGGCATGGGAGCTCAACGGACACCCCCTCTTTCCCCTGCTCCCTTCTCTGCAGGGAGGCTGTTTTTTATTCAGAGCCCTGATTGCTGTATTTCCTTGCTTCTAAGATGCTGTCAATTGTGACACAGAACTCGATTTAACAAGAGCTTTTGCAGGTGGAGTGGAGGGACATCCCATATTAACTGTACATGTCGATGGCAAGATGTGCCTTATTTCCACCCCAAATGCAGCGGGGCATTCCGACTTCCCCTTTGAGCTGGTGTCCACATGGAGCGGCATTCAGTGGAAATACACACTGAATCCCCAAAGCCTTGAGAAACCATGTTTATCCTTACTAGAACCTTCTTAAGGATTCAGAGGGGGTTGTTCAGCCTGTCAAGCAGTCCGACTTTCTAAGGCTTTCCATCCCTCTCTCTTCCCTCGTCCCAGTCCCAGACTCTCTGTGACAGAGTGTTTGACAAATGTCCCCGTTTCCTCCTCTGTGGTACCCCCTTCCTGCTCCTGGACCCTGTGATTCCCTGAGACTTACTCTGTCCACCAAAGCGTGGGTAGAGGGAGCATGTGTTAGAAGCATGGCCTGTCCTGTCTCAGCCAAGCCCTCCTTCTGACTCTTTTTTGATATGAAGAGTTGTGCATCCTTCCTTAGAGAGACCCGCTGAGCCAGAGCTTCTGTTTCCACCACCTACATCTCTCTCCACCACAAAACACTCACGCTTAGAATCAGCTCCAAGCAGTTCATTGGCCAGAACCAGTGAGCACCCATGGCTAAAGTAATGACTGGCAAAGAGAATGGGGCCATGGCTGGCTTAAGAACAATTAGGATTGACTCCTGAGTTGGGAATGTGATCACCTTCCCAAAGGGTGGTTCCTGGACAAGCTAAGGGATACTGAAACGAAAAGGGGGGAATTGGGTTGGATTGGCAACCACCAGTATGTGCTCAATAGATAGTGGTTGAAGAAATCAATAAATGACTCATAGTTTGATCCAGCTCTCACTGTGAAGAATCAGTGTCTGCTCGGGGACAATGCAGAGTGGGGAGCAAGTCAACCATCCCCAAAGACCTCCAATTAGATGAAAATCCATAAAGGTGTCATAAACAAACTGAACATTTAGATGGATGGATGGATGGATGGATGAATGGATGGATACATGCATGGATGGTCAGATGGATGGATGGATGGACAGACTGATGGACAGGTGAATGCTTAGAAGGACGTATAAAATGTGGGTAAACTGACAAACACAGAGACTGAGCAGTGAGATAGACATAGCAGGATATAGAGGGACAGCAGGATATAGAAGAACATGGAGAGATCTCTTTCGGCATGGATAATCCATTAAGGCAAAAATAATGCAGCTTGTATATGGTGCCACTCAAATTTGTCCCCAGAGAAGGTCACCTGAAGAGTTTCTTTGCAGAAAACTGGTAATCCCATTGTAATTTCCTGGTTAAAGAAAAGGTTAGACAAACACTTGGAGAAATGGGTCCTTTCACTGAGAGGCAACTCTGAAAGACATTCTTTTCTTCTTTCCTTGCTCAGGCAACTTCTAAAAGGAGTCAACCTTGTCAAAATTTAAAAACAAAGTTCAACCCTTCCTTTATTCGCTTTCTTCACTATCACAGGCCCCTGTCACTGGCCAGGTCTGTCCACATCCAGGGAGGACCCCACTCTCAGAAAACGGAACAAGGTGGCCTCCAAGGCCTTGCCTTGCCTGATTGTGCTATTGGGTCGCCAGCTGGCAGTGGAACTCTATCACTAGTTGCCCCTCATCTGTTCCTCTCAGCTTCTAATAAAGAGTACACCAACTGCCTTAGGGATGTCCCTTCCCCATCCTAAGCTCATTATTTTGAGGGTAACTTGAGACGTCTGTGATTGATCCAGAGTCATGCAAGCACTCAGTGAGTCAAATTAGAGTCAGTAATACATGCAAGACATTTGCTGAAGCTACCATCTCTCCCTTCCCCCAGATGGTGGTGAGGATGTGACACCCAGAGCTTCTGCAGCCATTTTGTAAACTGATTCCAAGACTGTTTCGATCTTCAATAACAGACACACAGGAAGCACCAGCCATTATTTGAGTCCAAAACTGAGCTTCTGCAAGTTTTCTGTTACTTGCAATCAGTAGCAGACACTATTGGTCATTCAGTGACCATTCATGCTCCCCTGTCTCATCTACCCCTCAGGAGAAACAACCCCTTTGCCAGGTCAGGAGTGAATTTGATCAGTCTAAGCTAGTGATGGCAACCTTATTCCACTTAGCAGTGATAGCTTCAGGTGCAGGCATTTGATGCAGTTCTGGCCAGTGAGGCATGATCGGAGGCTGCCCAAGGGTTCCTGGGAAACATTCTGTTGCTTTGAAAACAGACGTGTCAGAAGTACTGGTCTCACTCGGCCTCTGGAGGTTGTGGTGTTGGGAAGACGTGCCCAGGAGGTGTGTAGCCATCTAGGACCATGAAGGGAGCCAGCCCATCCCACCCACACCTGTGCTAAAGCTTCTTCCCAAGAGACCTTTCTGCACATGGGCAAGAGCCTCTCTGATCTCCCTTCCAGCCTCACCATGTGGTCGCACGAGGCAAACCCAGCTTTGAACAGCCTTCTATTCTGCTTCTTGAAAGCTGTATTGAAAAATATTTCCAGGGGCAGCCCCGGTGGCGCAGTGGTTTAGCGCCGCCTTTAGCCCAGGGAGTGATCCTGGAGACCCGGGATCGAGTCCCACATCGGGCTCCCTGCATGGAGCCTGCTTCTCCCTCTGCCTGTGTCTCTGCCTCTCTCTCTCTAGCTGTGTCTCTATGAATAAATAAGTAAAATCTTTAAAAAAATATTTCCATAATTAAGAACTCCATGGTCACTACAGATCGGTGCCATCAGAATATCCTGGGATGACGGAAATGTTCTACGTTGGCACTGCCAACACGAGAGCCACTTGCTGCGTGTGGCAACTGAGCCCTTGAAACGTGACTAATGAAACCAAGGGACTCGGCCTTAAATGTATTTAATTTTAATTAGTTAACATTCAAATAACCACATCTGGCTAGCTTCTACTGAATTGGGCAACACAGAAATAGAACAATTAGATGATATAAATAAGCACGAAGGAAAAAATACAAGTCACCCCTGATTCTACCTCCAAGGCACAACTAATAGTAAACTCTTGGTTTATATCCTTGCGTGTTTTATTCTGTGCCTATCAGTCCACTACTAAATTTCTTTCAGAAATACATAATGTTTTAAACTTGTCCACTAAATATATTGTGAGCGTCTCTCCAACTCATTGGATGCATTCCTAAAGAACCCCGGAGCAGGTATTAGAAGTGCCAGATTTGGGGGACACCTGGGTGGCTCAGTCGGTCAAGCATCTGCCTTCGACTCAGGTCATGAACCCAGGGTCCTGGGAATGAGCCCTGTGTTGGGCTCCCTGCCCAGCGGGGAGTCTGCTTCTCCTTCTCCCTCTGCTCCTTCCCTTGTGTTTGCTCTTGCTCGCTCTCTCTCTCAAATAAATAAATAAAATCTCAAAAAAAAAAAAAGAAGAAGTGCCAGATTTGGAAAACAGACAGGGAGTCATGTAGGACTGCCAGACTGGCTGGATGACCTTGAAAGAGATATGTGATCTCTCTGCAGCTCAGTCTACCCCTCTGCAAGCGGGGCTATCCATATCACCTTCACCACAGTGTAGTTGGGAGGGGGAATTAAATATGATGATGCCCACACAGGGCCTAGCACGGTGTATATGCTTATACAACCAATTTGCTTATTCATATTGGTTCTGCAACATCACTCTTTGTGGCTGCAGATTATGTCGTTACATACTGTGCCGTGATTCATTTATTCAACCTTTTGTTATCTGACCTTTGGGCTTTTGTTTGTTTTTTAAATAAACAATGCTGACATAGGCCCTTATGCCAGAAACTAAAATAGAAAGTAGCATCTGGGGCTCTACCCTCTGATGCAGGGGCTGCTGCTGTAGAATAAGCCTGGAACTGGCCGAGAGCGTGTCAGGCGGAGCCAGACCAGACCCTCAGCTCAGCTCAGCTATCACCTCAAGAGAATTCAGTCCAAGAGATCTTTTTCTTTTCATTCCTTCTAGGTCAACTGCAGCTCAAAGTTCAGGGACTGCACGGGCGAAGCCAAAAATTGCATGTGTGTTTGTGTTTGGATTTTCTTCTATGACTCCCCATGGGATGGAGGTAGGTGGATCAATACAATGTGCTCCTCAGAGAGAGGAAAAGCAAGTATCCCAAGAAGCTTCCTCCAGGGACGTTCCTTGGGGTTTCAAGACCTGCAATAGGACTGGATTCTTTAGTACGACTCTCTCTCTCTCTCTCTTTTTTTTTTTAAGATTTTATTTATTTATTCATGAGAGACACAGAGAGAGGCAGACACAGGCAGAGTTGGAGAAGCAGGCTCCACGCAGGGAGCCCGATGTGGGACTCAATCCTGGGACCCCAGGATCACGACCTGAGCTGAAGGCCGATACTCAACTGCTGAGCCCCCAGGTGTCCCCTTTAGTACGACTCTTAGAGATCATATTAAAAAATTGTTGTGAGGGGGACGCCTGGGTGGCTCAGTGGGTTAGGCCAATGCCTTTGCCTCAGGTCATGATCTCTGGGTCCTGGGATTGAGCTCCACATGGAGCTCCCTGCTCAGTGGGGAGCCTGCTTCTCCCTCATCCACTGCCCCTCCCCCTGCTTGTACGCCCTGTCTTTCTCTCTCTCTCTCTCTCTCTCTCCTCTGTCAAATAAACAAAATCTTTTAAAAATTTTTTTTTGCGGGATAAAATCCACACAGCATAAAATTTGCTGTTTAGTTCACTGGCATTAATTAAATTTGTGTTGTGCAACCATCACTACTATTTCCAAAACTTTTTCTACACCCCAAACAGAAACTCTGTGCCTATTAAGCAATAATCTCCCCCTCCCGTCCCCCAGCCGCTGGTAACTGGAATCCACTTTTCTTCTCTATGAATTTGCCTCCTCTACGTGTTTCCTATCAGTGGAATTATACAATATTTGTCCTTTGGGTCTGGTTAATTTATTCTGCATAATGGTTTCAGAATTCAGTTCCAGTGCATCAGAACTCCATCCCTTTTAATGACTGACTAATATTTTCACTTTATGTATAGACCACACTTTGCTTATAGGTTCATATGTTGGTGGACATTAGATTTTTTCCACCTTCTGGCCACTGTGAATAATGTGGCAATGAATATTAATGGACAAGTATTTGTTTGAGCCCCCATTTTCATTTTTGGGGGCACATACCTACCTCGAAATTGCACTCCTGGATCATGTGCTAATGCCACGCTGACCCTTTGAGAAAATGCCAAACTGTTTTCCACGGTGGTTGCGTCATCTACATTCCCACCAGCAGTGCACCAAAGTTCCAATTTATTCACATCCTCATCAACACTTACTATTTTTCTCTCTAAAAAATTCCTGTTATAGCCATCCTCATGGGAATGAAATGACATCTCAAGATGGCTTTGATTTGCATTTCCCTGATGACTAATGAGATTGAGACTATTTTCAAGGGCTTATGGGCCATTTGCACATCTTCTTTGGAAAGATGTCTATTACATCCTCTGCCCACTTTTTAAAATGGGTCATTTGTCTTTCTTGTTGAGTTTGGGAGGTCTTTATATATTCTGGATAGAAAACCCTTATTAGATACATGATTTGCAAATATTTTCTGCTGTGCTGTAGACTACTGTTTCGGTTTCTTGATATTGTCCTCTGATACCTCAAAGTTTTTTATTTTAATAAATCCAATTTTTCCTATTTTTTTTCTTTCATTGCTCATGCTTTGGTATATCTAAGACTCCATTGCTGAATCCAAGGTTTGAGATTTTTTTTTAAAAAAGATTTTATTTATTTATTTATTTATTTGAGAGAGAGAAGAGACTCCCTGGCTGAGCAGGGAGCTTGATGCAGGGCTGGATTCCAGGACCCTAGGATCATAACCTGAGCTGAAGGCAGATACTCAACTGACTGAGCCATCCAGATGCCTCTTGAGATCATTTTAAATAACCTAATATTGGAGCACCTGGGTAGCTCAGTTAAGCATTGGACACTTAGTTTCAGCTCAGGTCATGATCTCATGGGTCATGGGATCAAGCCCCACGGTTGGGGCTTCCCCAGTCAGAGGGGAAATCTGCTTGAAAGACTTTCTCCTTCTACCCTTCCGCCTCCCTCTCTCTATCGCTTTCTCTCTAAAATAATAAATAAATATTTTTTTAAAAACCTAAATATTACTTGTCTCTCAAGCTCTATTGTAAATTTCCTGTGAATGAAGGTGATGAGTCCCTTATGCTCTAGTCTACCCAGTGGAATGAATTGGCTGGTAGGCTATGCAGACAAATCAGTCTAATTTTATGTATGTATGTACCCAGTTTAGCAAACTTTTCTATTTTCCTTTTCTGGTCGCTGTCCTCTGGTCATTGGGACCATGCCCAAGATTCGGGCTGGGCAATCATAATAGCTTATGTCCCTGCATTAGTGGGGGACATAGTGATTGGTCCAAGAGTTGTCATGGAAGCCACGCTGGACCAAGGAGACCTTCTTTTGGGACTAATGGGCACTGGCTGGGAGAAAGAATTCTGCTGGCATCTGAGGGGACAGGCCAGAGTTTTCGTCAGCGGTGTTCTTTACCGGAAGAAGTGCCATTTGCTGGAGGCAAGAATGAGGCAGAAAGGCTGCAGGTTGAGACCAGCAGAGATGGAGATGGGCCGCTGGAGGGATGTCATGGGATGGGGAGTCCCCTGCTTCCTCCCAGGGACCCGGATTCCTCCAGCTTGTCCTTGTACCTTGTGAGCATCTCCCGGGACCCCTCCAGTGACACAAGCTAGCCCGTCCCTTTCCCCTTAGGGGATCTTGATCACTTGTAGCTGAAACTGCCCTGATGTATCAGCAACTGGATGAATGCGTGTCAGTCCCTGGGTCCCAGGCCTGCACCTTCCGTATCCATCCCCGCCTCCCTCTCTCCAACTCCAGCCTCAGGACGTCCAGCCAAGAGCAGTCCACCTGCCCTGCCTGTCCCCCTAGTCCCCCAGGCCACGGGGCGATTTCTCCTGTGACCCTGATATGGGCCACACCACCACGGAGGTCACCGCTCTGCTTACAGCTCTGCCCATGGACCACAGGCTTTCTGGGGGCAGCCCCAGCATCTCCTACAGCAGGAGCTCCCACACCCAGTGCAGGGTGCGCAGGGCCTCACGAGGCACCAGCAGGAGGTCTGAACTGGGGCTCACAGGTGCACAGGCCCACCCTGTGCCCCATTGCAGACTTGCCCCCGTGAACTCTGAGCAGGTAAAAATAGGTTGTGATAACTGACCGAGGCTCTGAGGGGCTTAGTGAGTGTTTTTAGAAGACTGAGTGCAAGGAGACCCCTCCCTGGAGGGCCAGGGGCCAGCAGAGGTGAACACCTAGGTTCTGGCATCAACGCCAATCTCAGCTCTGTTACTTATTAGCTGTGTGACCCCAAACAAGTTAGGTACCTGCTCTGTGCCTCAATCACTTCCTCTCTGGGATGCAGACTGATAATTGGTATCTGTTTCCTCGGGGCTGGTGAAGAGCAAGGAGATGTTGCAGGTGGAGCTGCTTTGAGGACAAGCCCCTCCAGGCCCCTGCAATGTCTTCTCATGGGCGTGTTTTTAAAATCTGCAAAAGTTCAACAATCTCTTTGCAATCTCTTAAAGCCACAACAACTTTGCACGCTGCGTGTCCTTCTGCACATCCTGTGTCAGGTGGATTTTTATCAGATGCTCTTAGCTTGAGTTTCATGAGTTCAGCATAAGTGGTCCAGGGCAGGGGCGGGGGGGGGGGGGGCGGAGCCAGGCAGCTCAGGTGCAGAAGGAAAGGAGGTGTCACCAGGACCCCGAGTGAGCACCCCCTGAGGCCCACCCCAGCTCACCCTCCCTTCCTTCCTCCTTCAATTTTCTTTCTTTTGAAGACATTGAGAAATAGAGTCACCAACAGTGAAATGTCTAGTGGTCTCCGTCCTCACTTTCCCTCCTTCCTGAGTCCAAGTTTATTACAAGGGCCAGAACTTCACAAAGGAAAAGAGAAAAAAAAAAAAAAAAGGCTACTTTTCATCGCCTCTAAATGGCTGCATTTAGCACGTATGTAATTACAGCCACCTTCAAATAAAGAAATCACTTAGTGCTCTCCAAGAAATCCCAAGGATCTTAATACTCTCCTCTCACCAGGCAATCTGAGTTAAAAAAAAAATCAGTAGAAATCCAAAACTTTCATGTGAAGTTTTAGTTTGACTTGAAACATTTAATTTATTTAAAAATAGAAATGTAAATGCAATCTGTATGTTTTCCTCCCCGTCAGGAGCTCTCTCTTCTGCTCTGACTGACTCATTAACAAATTAACATGTTGTGATCGTGCTGTGAAAAGTTACAGCATAATTGTTACAGCCCCGGTCCTGAGGCTCCGGAGCTGTGCTTCCCAAACTCTTTTATAGAGTACAAATTAGATGCTTTTCATATATGCTATCTAATTTTAATTAAAATTTGCCCTAAAGCTATCCTTAACAGCTTTGAAGTTGCTGGAGTTTTGTCATCCTGGGGTGCTGAATATTTGCAGTTGATAATGTCAAAATCTGTACCCATGGAAACCGTTTTCCCGACGGCTTCTGCCTAGGACAAGCTCAAATCTGCTGGAGTTTTGATTTCAACTTGGTTCAAGAGGTATCATCTGGTGAGAGAAGGGGGTCTTCCTCGGGGGGCAGAGTTGATATGTGGAGATTGTAACGGGAGAATGATTAGCAGGGGTCGCTGATGGAGGGGAAGGCGCAGCCTCTTCGAATGTTTGCTTTTGCTTCATCTGTCTGTAAAGTGAGGATCGCAGCATCCTGCGTCCTACTGAAATGGCCAAGTCACTCGGGACCTAGAAATTTGGGAAGGCGAAGATATCCATCTTTCTGAAAGCAATACAATTAATTGCACCTGAGCTCAGCCCCCATGATCAGTGCATGTTGGGAAATTTTTTTTTTTTTTAAGTCCGCACACTTCAAAAGTTATGAGGAAGAGGTCATCCAGTCCTGAGGTCCTTGAAGTAGTTATAGGAATAGTGTTGCTACTCCAGAGCCAGCGTTGGAAGTTCTCATGAAAATCTCTTTGACAATGCCTTGGGAATCTCTGGGCGTCATACTCCCTGCTCCCACTTCTCCGAGGGGGGTTGGTATAATTGGGAGGAAGGTCATGAATGTTGCCCTCTCCCATGCAGGGATCCTGGATTTTAACACACGGGCTCGACTCTTCCCGGGGAAGTCACCCCAAGACTGAGGTGGAGATCATGCAGGCCAGCTGGGCTGGAGGCTGCACTTCTGCTCCAGGTGGGGGACACAGTGGGACTCCCCGTGCCTCTCTGGGAGATTTTATAGGCATTTGCAATGACCCCAAAGGCACGAGATGAAAAGTTCTCTAAAGGTGGTGAACGCTGCCGTCCTAATTGTGCCCACACTGAGCGACCCTGAGGCCACAACCACATGCTGTCAACAGCAGGGGGAGACGAGTTCCAAAGAGCCGCTTGGGTGGTGACGCTCAGCAGGACAACCGTGGAGCTCCCAGACAGCCGGTCCCAAGGAGACGTCATATTCCCCCAATCGTTCGTTCAATCATTCATCCATTAATTCGTTCACTCTACACAGCCTTGTGGCTCCCCCATGTCTCTTCTACCAGCAGCCAGAGTCGACTCCCGCGGCCGGCACCCCCCGAACTCTGGGTGAACCTCGTTCATCTACTGACATATCACCCAAGGGCGCTTTCATGCTACAAAGGCCGGGTGAGGCGAACAGTTGAAACTGAGGCTGGATGGTCTGAACGCTTAAAATATTTACTGTCTGATTCTTTACAGCAAGTTTCCCAACCCTTGAGGTAGAAGGCAAATAAAATAAAATAAAATAAAATAAATAAAAATCTCAATCCACCAGGTGTCAGATTTTTTTTCAGGGATATAGAATTAGGAATTAGGAAAATCCCTTAATAGCTGTCCAGAGGTGTGGGGATGAGTGCCTGGAGGAGAAGACAGGTCGCGAGGTATCTGTACATCAGCAGTGAGGATGGAGGAAGCGGGCCTGATGGGAGGTGAGAAGCTGGCACTCAAACTGGTAGAAATGGCAACGAAGCTTTTTACAAGAAAATCCTCGCCTTAATTCCTCGGTTTACAGCCGTGTTAGCCTCCTGCGTCTTGGGTTGGGGTCCGCAGCCCGGGGTAGACAATGAGCAGACTGGATGTGGCTGGCATCGGTGGGTGCCCCTGGGGAGCAGAGCACATGGCCATCCCCAGACCCCAATGAGACCTGGGGAGACACAGGGTGGTGGGACCCCAAGGGCAGGTGGCTCTGCTAACACAGGGCTGAGAAGAAATGTCCTGCCTGCCCCTCCTAGGCCTCCGTTTGCAGGCTTCCTTCAAAAGAAGACACCTCTGTCACCTGCCCTGTGTGTTCTCTTGGCCCTGAGGCTGTCTGCTTCGGGGCCAACTCCCCCCACTGGGGCTGCTCCCCAGAAAGACCTGCTCGCCTGGGGCCGATTTTCCAGAGCAGATTTGGGAGAGGCTGTGCACGTCCTTGACCACGGAGCTCGGACATCTCACGGGCAGGTGGATTCCATCTCGAAGAAGGGTGAGCGGTGGGGGCTGGAGAGAATCTGAGACTTGGAGGCAGAAGACCTGGGTTTGAGTCCTGGCTCTGGCACCTGCCAGCTGGGGACATTGGACAAGTCCCCGCACGTCTCTGAGATGTCGCCCATCTAACTGCTTCCTGCTTTACACAGTTTGTGTATCTACTGAGAACAGGGGCAAACTCTGAAGTGCAGTCCCCATGGGACTCTTACGAGAATTGGGGAACTCCTGGGAAAGAGTGATCGGTGTGGGTAGGCCGAGGCTGGGGAGTTCCTGTGGGGGCGGTGGGGGAAGCAATGCCCCCCTGGGACCGTCCTCTGCCCCACAGGAGGCCTGCTCCGCCGGGCCCCTCCTCCTCCCCTCATCCATCTCACCCAGGAAGGATGGGACATTGAAGCCAACTGGACTCAGGTAGCTGTTGGTAAACTTTCCCAAGGAAAAAGATGTTTGCTTTTAGAATTTTGAAACAACGTACACGCAATGCTTTTATAATTAAGGGGGAGGAAACACTTTTAAAAAACCCTTAGAAGGGAATCCCTGGGTGGCTCAGTGGTTTAGCGTCTGCCTTTGGCCCCGGGCACAATCCTGGAGTCCAGGGATCGAGTCCCACGTCGGATCCTTGCAGGGAGCCTACTTCTCCCTCTGCCTGTGTCTCTGCCTCTCTCTCTGTGTGTCTTTCACAAATAAATAAATAAAATCTTAAAAAAAAAAAAAAAAAACCCTTAGAAAGTCAGGCACTGGCTTCTGCTGATTTTGCAAGCTTGTTCTTTCTTTCCTTCCTCCAAATGCCATCTCCCCCACCTGCCCTGTGATTTTAGGTCAGGCCACATGGATGGAAAGTCAGAAAGGTCAAATGTCACCTCCTCAGAGAGCCTTGGGCAAACTCCCAAATAAAGGGGGTCCCTCACAGCCCCTCAACACTCCATAAATCTCTCTGCTTTATTTCCCCCAGAGCCCGGCTCGCAAGGAGAACTCCCTGAATTGCCTGGCGGCCACCCGTCCCCCCCCAGCCTGACCGTCTACTCTCACTCTCGACCCGGGGTCCTGTCTGCCGGTGACTGGCCCGGCGCTGGACACGTCGGAGGGCTCAGTAACTATTTGTCGAGTGAACGAAGGAATGATGGGGCCATCTGGAATGAGGATGTCCCTGCTCTGGCCGTGTCACAATTTCTCAGCTGCTCAACACGGAGAACAGACACAGTCCAAGTTTACTGCCTCTTAGATGGTTTTTGAGGTTTTCCATGGGGAAAATCTCATCCGTGTGTTTCTGACTCATTTATACTTTTCCTCCCGTGGCCATGGCTCCAGGGGAGACAGCCTCTCACGTGTTCTTGTTTTCCTCTTCTGAGAATCAGGACGTTGGCCTCCACGGAAAGTGAACGTGGGTGAGTCCCCCCCACCCTGAACATCGGATGTCATCGGCCCAGGGGTCCGGGAAAGGAGAGGCAGCGGGGGGACCAGCCTAGCCGAGAGGCCCTTGGGGGTCACAGCCACCGACTTGGAAGCTGGTGAGGAGGTGCAGCCGCCAGGGTTGTCAGCGAGAGATAAACATTTCACAATGAGCAGCGCTTAAAAGGAAGGGGCAGGAGGCCGCTGACCACCCCCTGCTCCCTCCTGCAACCCGCATGTCCCCTACCCTGTAATTACCAGTGCCGCGGACGTTTGAATGACATGCGTCTTTAAAGGGCTCTGCCAGCACCAACATGTTGGTTCTTTGGAACTAGGTTGTGAGTCAGTAATTCTCCCTGGATGTGCTCTATCGGGGGCAGGTCTGCAGGGGGAAAGACTGTTGGAAGGGTTTGCACTTCCCTGAGTGCAGAGGTGAGGACACGCAGGCACCTTCCCTGTTTTATTTGGCATGGGATGACGTGTCGGGCTGTAGAACCTGCCAGAAATGGAGCCCCTGGGTAGCACGATACAACCGCACTGTTATATATACCCTAAAGACCTGGAAGGTATCAATAATAATAATCCCTAACATTTATCCCGGGCTTACGTGAATCTGGATGAATTACAGGCTCTAAGCTGAAGGATCTTCAGGATATAAACGAAGCCTATGCTTCCCCAAAGTCTTATGAGATGGGCACAATTACTATCTCTGCCATCTAGTTGGGAAAAAAAAAAAAAAAAAAAACTAAGCCAAATTGCTAGGAAGTGCTAGAGCTGGGAGTTCTTTAGGAGAGAGACTAGAAAACCCAATTTCCCTCTTACAGTTGTCTGATGCAGCATTCCCCAAACCTGGAATTTCACTACAGCAAAACTTAAAAAAAAAAAAAAAAGAAAGAAAGAAAGAAAGAAAAGAAAAGAAAAGAAAAGAAAAGAAAAGAAAATGTGTGGGTTGCATAAGACTGCCAACTCCTGCCTTTGCCAGGTATAAGCATTTATGGAAAAAAAAAAAAAAAAAAAAGGCTGCCATCTGCTAGTATCACTTCACAAAAGTTATTTTTGCAGGCCCAAATAGGAAAATCTCAGAAAAAGATTTTTTCACATCAATCACATTTCACCCTGTAAAAAACTCACTCTGGTATCTTTTTTTTCTTTCTTTCTTGTTTTGCCAAAGGCTAGTGAAACTTCCATCCCAGGCTCACCAGAGTTTGAAGACTTGCATTCAGGATGGCTGATCCTCGGTGCGGGTTCTCCGCCAGGGTGAGAGTGGGGGGCAATTTTGCCCCCAAGGGGACTTTTGGGGATGCCTGGAAACATTTCTTTATTTTGCAACCAAGGGGGGCGGAGGGGTGGCCCCTGGCATCTAGTGGGTAGAGGCCGGGGATGCTGCTGACATGCTACAGTGCCCAGGACGGACCCCCACACAGAGAAGCATCCTGCTCCAATGTCAGTAGCGCTGAGTTGGGAGACTCTGGTGTGCAGAGCTCTACTGGGTGGCAGGGGGTTTGCTCACCAACACTCCATGGGTGCCCAGGAGGGACAATGAAACCTGCGGTCAGAGAAAGATGAGGGTGCTCTGTCTTGTGCACCACCCCCCAGAGAGGTCAGGGGAGACCCTGGCGTGTCGGGCACCCCAGCGCGTGAACTTCCTACGGGTGAATTACTTTCCAGTCCCCTGGAAATTCTCACTCCCAGCGCAGCAACACGAACTTGGAACAAGACTTTTCCGAGGTTGATTTTACTTCTTCTTGCCAGCTTGGTCCCTCCTGCGGGCCACCCTTCCTAGCTGGACGGTCTCCGTGACGTGGAGCTGAGCAGTTGTCCGTGGCTGAGCCAAGTTATTTCGGGCTGCAGTGTGGAGTGCTGTGTACACACCCCGACAAAGGACATCAAACAGATCTGTGAACCGTGGTTGTGATGGGAGCTAATTAGCATTTCATAACATTCAGCGGGGGAGAAAAAGCAATGACACTTCAGAGCAAATAAAACCCATTTGCAAATTTAATATTTTTCTGACAAGTTCGTCTCTAACCATTACCTCCCCCCCTTGTGTAATTTATGCCTTCAACTACTAGTCGTCAAACTACACTCTCTGCAAGGCTTCGCTCCCTGGGAATTCACTGGTTAAAAGTTACAGTGGCATCTAGATCTGGGTGTCCGTCACCCCCCCCCCCCCCCCCGCTGCTGGCCCACCCCCACTGCCACTGTAGGCCTTTCACCTGCTTTTGGACAGTCCACAGTTACGGAAAGGGTTCATAGTTTTAAATAGCCTGGGGGAAAATAATCAAAAGAAGGACAGTATTTTGTGACACTCAAAAATTATATGAAATTCAAATTTCAATGTCCATGAATAAAGTTTTATTATAACAGAGCCTCTCTTGATGTTTATGTTTTGTCTATGTCTATTTTCACGCTACAATGAAGAGTTGAACAGAGTTGAGCAATTCTGACAGAAACCATATGGAAGGCATAGAAAGCCTAAAATATTTATCATCTGACGTTTTACCAAAAAAAAAATTATTATTATTATTATTATTATTATTATTATTATTTTGCAGACCTCTGATGTAGGCGGAAACAGTCAGTAGACCAGAGAGTTACAATTCTAAGAGAAGACTGCCATGTTAGAAAAAAGCACGTGGTTCCATGGGAATCTGAGATGAGGGGTGGGGAAGGAACCAACTCCACCTGGTCAGGAGGGAAAGCTTCCTGGAGGAAGTGGTGAGGAAGTGAGATAGGAGAGATGAATAAGGTCATCCCCAGGATTTAGGACCCCACAATGTCAGTTTCCTTAGTGTATTTTCCCCAGCATTCATCTGCCTGCACCCCACACCATGGGGATCTTTACTGGGGCGTGAAGGGTGGGGGGAAGGCTTTGTGTTGGCTCAGCCCTCATTTCCCCACATCTACATCTCCCAGTTGAGTCCTTTCTTCCTTTCTTTCTTTCTTTCTTTCTTTCTTTCTTTCTTTCTTTCTTTCTTTCTTTCTTTCCTTCTTTCTTTCTCTTCTTCTTCTTCTTCTTCTTCTTCTTTTTTGAGATTTTTATTTATTTATTCATGAAAGACGCAGAAAGAGGCAGAGACACAGGCAGAGGGAGAAGCAAGCTCCCTGCGGGGAGCCTGATGCAGTACTCAATTCCAGGACCCCAGGATCACGCCCTGGGCTGAAGGCAGAGGCTCAAGCACTGAGCCAGCCACCCAGGGGCCTTCTTCCTTTCCTTCTGAAGGCTGCTGGGAAGCTGACTTGTAGTTTCAATCAGACTTTTCTCCAAAGTTTTAGTTTTCACATCCTTAAAAGTGACAATCCTAAGGTTCATGTTCATTCTGAATTCACCGTGACTGCTAGGAAGCAGCCTGGAATTTGTCTGGCCCTGGGCCAGTTCTTGAGCTTCTTAAAAATCACCCACAATGTCTAACACTTTACCTATTTTCACTGATAGAGGTTGGCAACAGAGACTGTGCCTCTTTCTAGAGAAGCTGACTCTTTGCACCCTGAGCATTTAGCTCAGTGCTTGGCTCACAGTGTGTGAGCATTAGATAGCCAATGACTTGTACCCCTATAGTCTGTTCTAGATTATGGGAACTGAAGAATCTGGTCTGTGTTAGGACAACCTAACATATCACTGGGACCTCTGGCATCAGACAAACCTGGGTTCAAATCCCATCTTGGCCACTTGTTAGCTATGTGTCATATCACTTAGACACGGCCCTGAATCTTTCTGAATCTCTGATCTATCTGCAAAGATGAGATAATAATAGCGTCTAACTCATTAGTTATGATGAGAATAAAGGGAGAAAATGAACAGAGTAGGCCCAGCCTAGGATCCATCTCAGAAAGCCCTGGTAAATGTTATCCGGTATGGTTACTGGATATGCCAGCTTTGTGGAAAGTACCTGCCCAGAGTAGATGGGGTCCCCTCAAAGAACATCACCCTGTGTCCTGTGGAAAAGGGGTAATATACCCGTATTTGCTGACATACACATTAAGTGACTTTTTTTTTTTTTTTTTTTAAGGTTCTATTTATTTATTCATGAGAGACACACAGAGAGAGGCAGACACAGGCAGAGGGAGAAGCAGCTCCCTGCAGGGAGCCCGATGTGAGACTCGATCCCAGGACCCCGGGATCATGCCCTGAGCCAAACCACTGAGCCACCCAGGCATCCCTAGTGTCTTTGAAAGAGTACCAGAAACTGTTAATAGTAGTTCCTCTGGGAGGGGAGCCAGTTGGCTGGAGTCTAGGGCTGAATAGAAGCTTTTTCCCCCTCTTAGCACATCTGCACATTAAATAGTATGAAAATTATCTATTCAAAAAAATAAATCAGTGCTGACAATACAGGGCACCCTATTGATTAAAAAAGATTCAAAGACTTGAGAGATGGGGTAACCCAGCATTTGGGTTGGGGGTGGGAGAGGGACATGAGGGCTGCCAATAGGGCAGAGGAAATGACCATGTGAAAGGTATCAGGTGCAGCTTTGGCATCAACTTCTATACCCGTGAAGCAACAATTAATTTCATGAGTAAATTAACTGGGAGCAAAACTCAGCTCAGTAAACACCCACCAGGCGGCTGACAGCCAAAGCTCTGCAGTGACCTGCTGGGCGGGCAGGTGAGGGCGGGACTTTCCTGAAGACATCTGGAAGGGTCTTTCCCACAGCCCTGGCGAGAGAAACATCTTGAATGCATTGGGGGACAAACCGCTGGGGCCCAGGGCTTGCCTGTCGAGACAAGCACTTTCAGAAAATTGCTTTTGACATATATTCACTTGTTTGGGCTCTGGCCGACCCCCCACTATCAGTGCTCGGTGACCTCTGGCACGAACTTGTCGACAAAGGTCTCACCAAATCAAAATGACATTCCAGAGGATTCTTTTCAGCAGCAGGTACTCATGGACCTACATGTTTTCTCAAACGTCAAAACCCCGAAAAGAAGAGGCTAAAATTGTCCAGAATGATTTGGGAGGAAAAGAAAAAGAGTGTTTAAGTGACCAAAGGATTTGAATCAGAAAACAAGAAGAAAGGAAAACATGGGTAAAGTACAGACTCAATAAGAAAACTTCAATTTCGTAAATTCATAAATAACAATAAATTCCGCCCTTACAAAAATAAAGATGCTTATATACAGTAGTGTGGGAGTAACACAAAGCAGCTCAGATGAACCACAGTTTGCCTGGGGGGGGGGGCGGGGAGTGGGGGGATTGTGGGAGGGGGTGAGGGCAGGTCAGAGGAGCAGAGCAAGGAGATGAGGGTTTTATGGATTCGGTTTTCGCTCTCTGTGGAATGGAGAACTGAACTGGAGCTCTTGTTTATAAGCACAGATTTTCTTGGGTGAAGTCCCCTAGAGGGAGTCAGACAGGAGTTAAGTCTACTCTCTACTGTAATGCGCACAACAACGTTTCCGAGCTATAAAAATGACTCTGGATTCTTTACTCTCACATTCCAGATGTTATCGTGAAGCCAGTGAATATCCTAAAGTGACAATAAATACATTTAGATATACATAAGATGGGGGGACCAGAAAAAGAAGAAAAGAATCGAAATTGGAGAAAGAGCCAGGTCTCACGGAAAGCAGGACCACCAATGGGGCGGGTCATTCTCGGGGGTGGAACAGCATGGAAGTGGAGAGGTGGGGCCTAGACCTGGGAGGCCTAGACCTGGGAGGAAACTGTGGATCTTCATTTCTGAGCTGTGTGATGCTGGGCAGGTGACTTCACCTCTCTGAGCCTCGTTTGGCTCATCTGGAAGATGGGCATAATGACGGGAGCTATGTCCCAAGTGGTTTGAGGATGAAATGAGATAATGTTAGCTATTACCTCTAGTGATTCTGGGTATTAGTTTTAGGCATTTATCTCTTCCTCTCCTTGTTCTCCTGCCCCTGCCTCCTCTGTGCTCCTTTGTCCCAGGGGAGTGAGGTAGGGAGGAGGGAAGAAAGGGGCTTACAAGTCTTTCTGGCTTTTGTTTTCCAAAGGCAAAGGAGAATTTAGAGAGGTCGCAGGGTAGCTGAAGGGGAGGGAGAGGAGGATTCGTGGGTGGAGGTGAACCATGATTGAAAAGCAGGGAGGAGAGTGCTCCCCACTTGAGCTCAGGCTCACCCTGCTCTCTGAGTGCTGCTGGAGCCCAGAGAAGACTGGCCCTGAGGCGCGGCTGGCAGGTGGGGCCATCAGCACCCTTGCAAAAATCCTCACCTCCAAGCAAGCCATAGAAACAGGAGATAATCAGAGCTCAAGGTTGCCCTGCAGACAGGGATGCTGTTATCTCCATGGCAACTGGTGTGCGTGAGTCACTGAGAACCATGTGTCTGTCTGTTCTGCCCCCAAGCCCTCATGCCAGGGGGCATCACCCTCCCTGATGATGAGGATTCCAGGTGAGATGGGATGTTTTCCCTGAGAAAGGGCACTTCGAGTAAAAAAAAATAAAGTTTAACTCAAGAAGACTAACGCGGTGACCTCTCTCGCATACCTCTGCTTGTGGACTGAAATCCCTGCTGGTCCCATCATCACCCCTGTTTTGTCCCAAGCAGGGGGAAGCCTCTGCCCTGTGGAGGCTCGGGGTCTAGCGTGAGGTCCCCAGCCCTCACTGCGCTTCTCCTTGAGGAGCATTTGGAAAGCACAGGTGCCCAGGCCCTGCCCTCAGAGATTCTAACAGTCCTGATAGACAGTGGGGTCCAGGCAGTAGTTCAGCTCAGAAGTCTCCCTGGGGTATCTACTGTGCAGCCAGGTCATGTGGGAGGGAAGGAGGGACAGCACTACAGGGCAGGAGGATGAGGCTGGGGGTTACCCTGCAGTGTGGGGGGACTCTTGGCCCAGCCTGGGGGTTTCAGGGGAGGCCTTCTCAGGGAGAACCCCTGGCTTGACGACAAAAGATGAGTAAAAATTAACCAGAGAATTGAAAGTGAAATTCCAAGCAGAGGGGATGGAAGGAACAAAGGAACAGAAGTGAGAAAAAGTATTGGGGGGAGGAATGTGCGCCACCCATTATAAGGCTGGGGCTAAGGGTGAAGCAGGGGTCTGCAAAAGAGGAAGCCGGGCTGGTTGGCGTCGGCCCCTCAGTGTCCTGTCCCCCGGCTCCCCAATTCCAGTCAAGTACCCAAGGCTTGGGTACTAGCAGCCTTTGAATTATTCCAAAGAGAGAAGTCACACCAAATTCCAATTCTAGAAAGATCGTTCTTGCTTCTGCGCCAGGCCAGGCTGCGTGTCACTAGAGATCCATTAGCAGAGGTGAGTGAAGGCCTCGCTGAGCCCCCGAGATCAGGCCAAGCCTGGTTTCCAGCAAAAGAAAAGGTTTCGGTGCTGGGAACTTTGGGATATACCTGCTGAGCCTGCCGCAAAGAATTTTGCCCCTAACTGCCCAGAGTGGAGGATTATTTGGCTTCATGGGGGCTTTTTAATGACAAAAGCCAGCTCCCATTCCCACAGCTGTTTCTGCTTTGCACCCCAGCAGGGGTGTGGGAGAGGGCAGGGTTTCCCCCATCCCTCCTGGGGGGCAGGTGTGGGGCAGCCGGGCCTCCCCAGTCCCATGGGGCATCCCAGAAGGATGGCCTTGAGATGGGCTTGGGCTCCCTGAGTTAGCTGGTCACCCAGGGACCAGGGAAGGTCATCTCTAGGGCTCGGGGCCCGTTCCCACTTTCTGAGAACACGACACACTTGAAACCTCAGTTGCATCAAAGATTCTTGTTGGCTCCTCCTCAGGCCCTCATCCCACAGGGCATCTGGAAGTCGGCGTGTGCCCAGACCCCGTGGAGTGGAGGACAGAAGGCCACCCGGGGTCTCCTCAGCACCAGGCACATCCTCCCCCGCTGTGCCTCAAGGATCGGGTGCGAGTGTGGGGGGCGGGGGCGGGAGGGGCATCATCTGGCATCATCAGCCCCTCCAGCACCCACGTGGTCAGCTCTGGGATCTCAGGAGCGATGCCCGGAGAGGTTCAGTAGGTCCTCCAAGGACACAGACACCGTCTATGACGGTCCTGAATTCAAATCAGGCGGGGGCGGGGGTGAGTCTCCCAGAGCCCCCCCTCCGGGCCTGGACCTGCATCCTCTGTCGGGTTGGAGCAAGCTGATGAGCGGCCCGGGGACCTCAGACAAAGAGGAATTCTCGCTCCCCCACGAGAGCGACACGGCACTCAGCGAGGATGTGCCTTGGCGTCCCCCTCCCCTCCCCCACCCGCCTCTGCCGCTGATTTTAATGGCTCTTGACAGTTATTTGTATAATCTGAGTTATGTGGCATCACAGAGATCTTTCTCCCGGGGAAGATTACATGAAACTGTTTTGACAGCTCTCACCAAAGGGGCAGCGTTTAATATATAACAGTTCGTAAAACAAAACCGGGATCCGAGAATACCTTTTGCTGGTAGTCACCGTGATGTCACCGCAAGGTCTAAGAGGGGGAAAAAAAAAAAAAAGCAGAACGTGCTGTTGGTGCTGTGACATCTCTGGGCGAAGCCAGGTCGTGCCGGTCAGGGTCAGAGCCCTCCCCTCCCGCACAGGTAACTAGAACTCGGGGACCCGAATGCCCGCCGTGTGCAAGATGTATGCAAAGTGTCCTGAATTGACTCCAAGCCTCAAAACTCTTCCTTTTTGCCCTCTTTTCCGCTCGAGGAGGAATTGTTAAATCTCTACATCAGTCATCCCCTCCGTTGGAAATCCTATTTGAAAGCATGCATTTACCCCGGAGGCCAGTGATTTGCATGTGTTCCTCTCTCCCTGCCGGCGAAGAAATTTGCTTTAAGTCTGCAACCCTGTTCTTTCAATCAGGGAGCATTTTCGAACAGAGTTTCTGCAAAAAAATAAAAATAAAAAAAATAGAGCGTTTGAGAGCCCAAGTTGGACCTAGACCTTTCTGGAAAGGGACCTGGGTAGGGGCCGTGGTGGAGAAAGCCGGGTGCCTTCATTCTAATAAATGAACACTGCCATTTCTCAAACCTCACTGGCCCCAAAACCTCAAGCAAAAAAATCTCCGAAACAGAAGTGGCTTCATCCTCACTGCAAGCTCATCCCGCAAATGTTGCAAGCTCAGGATAAGAGCCGTTAACTCAAGACTAGAAGGCCGGAGGCCAGAGGGGAAGCTTCTCGTTGGGAATCTGGGAAGAACACTCTACAGTCTTCACGTGGAAACGTGGCTTGGCCACCGGTGGCCCGTGGCCCCATCC